>NW_008333886.1:5060003-5097456 GCF_000622305.1 Nannospalax galili | reverse complement strand
GGGGGAGGGAGGCTATGGGAGGGTGCTACCTGGGAAGTGGGTGTATAAATAAATTTTAAAAAAAGAAAAAAAATTCTTCAAAGCATAAAAGTTTGCTCCTTAATAATTAGTAGATGTGAAAAACATTACTTTTGAAATCTACCTGATGACTTTATATCCATGCTCAGATGCCAAGGAGCTCAGAAAGTAACTGTGACTAGTAATCAGATATATAGAGATTAGAAACGCATGTGCATTTTAGTGTCAATTGCATTAAAAATGAATTTTTCTGTATGAAACTGTGTATTTTAATAATGAAATGGAGATATTGTTTAAAGGTTAAAACCATTTAATTTTATGTCTTATAGGGATTATACTGAGCACAATATTGTATAACTGTATTAATTCAACTGTAAACCTAAAATTTTACAGCCAATTTTGAAAGAGATGCATCTTAGCTCTGGAAAATGTTATTGAATCTGTCAATGCTGTTGTAATGAAATGCTTCTTCTAATTATATGGTTATTAAATAAATAATTTTTAAAAATTCTTTGGTAAAAGTGATATGATATATCTTCAACTTTGTATCTCTCTTGAGATAGGAAGCAGTCGTAGGTTTTGAAGTAGGCTGACAGGCCTCACTTGTCATCTGTTCTCTTTGTAAAAAAAAAAAAATTAAATGGTCAATCAAAATTTCAAACACCATTCATTCACTTGATTGTGCTTGCTCTCTGTTTTCAGGCATAGAATTCAAGGGTTCTAAACCTGCAAACTAATACCTTACTCTGTGTTGTCTCTTCAGAAACTTTAAGCATGTGCAGGTAAATAAAACTGCGGTGTTGATCAGCAAGTACTTAACTGCAGTATCAATTTGATGCATCAAGCGGCCACAGCGTTACAAAGGTGACCATTCTACCTGAGGAGCTGCTGAATGATTCTGTATTTCTTCACTTTCTCTGGTTCCTGGATATTTGCTTTCCCTGTCATAAACCCTTGTTCCTCACTCTGGAACAGGAAGGATTATCGTTTGAAATGGAGGTTTCTCTCATTTACTTCTCCCCGCATATTCCAGAAACTGAAGTTCTTTTGGTTGATGTCAACTGACTTGTGGGTAAGACTGCTGGTTACTATACATTACACTCTTTCAAATTTATATCCATTTTTGTTATATATAGCCCATGTTGTAATTAGTAAATTTATGGCTTTTTTTTGGCTTTTTTTTTTTTTTTTTGTCTTTTTGAAACTAGGTATCCCTGTAGTCGCAGCTGACCTGGAACTTACTATGTAGACCAGGCTGACCTCCATCTCACAGAGATCCACCTGCCTCTGCCTCCTGAGTGCTGGGATTAAAGGTGTTCATCACTATGATGGGCTCACTACATTTACAACTTTTTGTCCTCTTGTTTTGTTTTGTTACCTGTTTCCTACAGTATACACTCATAGACCTGTGACCTGGAAAGGCCTGTGTCTTCATGGCCCTGTGCTTGATACAAAACTTTCATTCTGGGCTTTCCTGGTCTAGACTGTTCTTCATGTATCAGGTAAAAGGAAATGAACAATTTTAAGTGAAATTAATTTCATATGGTATTTTTTCTTTCCCATAAATCTCAATAGTTTTGCAAATTAGATGTGTGTGTATGTGTTTCTACAGAGGGCCACATGTGCATATATGCGGAAGTGTATTGGGACCAGAGACAGACATTGATGTCTTCCTCAAATGTTTCTCCACTTTAATTTTTAAGATTTTTTAATATTTTATTGATTTGAGAATTTCATAGAATGCATTTTTATCATATTTAGACCTCCTCCCTTTCCTGCTCACATGTTACTACCCCCATCTGACTTCATGTCCCCTACAGTTATTGTTTTTAATGTCTATCGAATCTAATCTTGGTTTCCTAAGTGCTCTTGGATGTAGGTATCCCTTGGAGTCTGGTCAACCTATACCAGGCATAACACTAGTAAGGAAAACTGACTTTCCAAGTTCCAACATCTATCAGCTGGCAACAGATCTCAGCTAAACTGGGACTTCTTGCCCTTTTCCCCCATCCATGTTGGGCCCCTGTCTGGCTTGGATTTGCACAGGTCTTACGCATGTTATCATAAATAGTGTGGGTTTATATATGCAACTGCCCTGTGGTATCCAGAAAACAGTTTCCATGTATTCATCTACCATTTCTTGCTCTTACAGTCTTTCTAACCTCTCTTCCACAATGATCCCTGGTCCTTGGGAGGACAGAGTACAACGTAAGTGTCCCATTTAGGGATGGATGCTTCTCAGTCTCTTATGCTCTGCACATTGACCAACTGTGGGTCTCTGGGAAGGCATCACCATCCCCGATTTCAAATTATACTACAAAGCTATACTAATAAAAATAGCATGGTATGGGCATAAAAACAGACTCATTGATCAATGGAATAAAATTGAGGACTCAGAGTCAAAAGTAGGGAACACACTGGAACTTATAGGCACAGGAAAGGACTTTCCGAATAGCACTAAGTCCAACAGTTGACAAATGGGGCCTCATGAAACTAAAAACTTCTATATAGCAAAAGCACCATTATTTCAATAAAGACACAACCTACAGAATGAAGAAAAGCTTTACCTGCTGTACCTCTGACAGGGGATTAGTATCTAGAACATTCAGAAAACTAAACATCATAAAAACAAGCAACCCAATTAGAAATTGGTGAGGGGAACTAAATGGAGAATTCTCAAATGAAAAACCACAAACAGCTGAGAAATACTTTTAAAATGTTCGACATCTTTGTCAGGGAAATGCAGATTAAAACCACTTTGAAATTTCATCCATTCAAAATGATCAATATAAAAAAAAGCAGACAATGCTGACAAGGACTGCCATTGGATGTTCAAATGGGTGCAGCCATTATGGAAATCAGAATGAAGGTTCCTCAAAAAGCTAAAAATAGATCTCCCACATGATCCAGCCATACCACTCTTGGGCAGGAAGCTAATAAGGGACCATTGGGGAGAAAGGTCATGGGAAAGGAGACAATGCAATAATATAAATGGGAAAGAGGAGTAATGAATAGGATTGGTTTAATAGGGTGAGGAATGAGAGGGTAAGGTAGACGAAGGAGTAGAAGGAGAGATAATTAACACTAAATGTCTCTGAAAAAGTCTTACAGAAACATACTATAGAAGCTTCTTTCCATATATACATAAACAATATAGAAATATTTCAAATCACAGGCTCTAATAGACACTACACACTAGAAAATAAAATAGCCCAATGCCAGGAGTGGACTCCTTTTTTAATTGTTCACAACAGAGAGCCCATAGACCCGCAAACAATATTGGCTACTGCTAGTGCAATTGGTTACACAGCAGAACTTGATGACAAGATCCTGTTGCTAAAGACATTACATGACAGAGTTGCAGAAAAAGCAAGGAGAAGACGCTGGTAGCTACTTCTCTACTGGCTCAGTAGAGTAGTACTAAGAGGTGCTAGCATGTTACTGGCAGAGGAAAGTAATCATTGCCTTTCCCACTGTGAATCCTGAGAGCTACAGTAATAACTGACTTAGAAAAATGAGCCCACGGGTGCAATAGTGGCATAAATATTATGGGAGCAACCAACCACCTTCTGTTTTATTTTTTTAGTTATGTGTACTTGTGTGTGGGTGTGTGCTTGGATATTTGCACATGAAAGGTACCCATAGAGGCCAGGGGTGTCAGATACCCCTGGAGCTGAGGTTACAAGAGGTTATGGGTCATGTGACATTGGGTCTTTTCAAGACCAGTAAATGCTCTTAAGCACTAGGCCATCTCTCCAGCCCTTCTTTACTTTTTGAGACAGGATCTCTTACTGAGTCTATGGCTCAGATTTGGCTGGACTGGCTTCCCAGGAAGCCCCAGAGAGCCTTTTGTTTCCACCTCCCCAGCACTGGGACTGCAAGTACCCTGTGTGCTTGAATTTTTCCTTGGGAATCAAACTCAGGTCCTAGTGCACATTACTGCCTGAGCCATCTTCCTAGTCTCCAGAAAATTAAAATTTTCTTTAGGATCTTTCATAAACTTGTATAATATTTATGATTGCTTTATCCAAAAATCCATTGATACTATGGTAGTTTTTAATCCAATAGTATTAATAAATGAGTTTTAAGAGACACTTGCCCTATCCTCCAGTTTTCATTAGTAAAAACAATCATTATTTTTGACTACATCTCTTGGTATTTACTTCAATATAATAAATAATTTTCCCATACCACTGTGCTCTAATTTATCAATCTTAACTTTCTGATACCTCTCACTTTTCATTTTCACATAATCAAAACATTGTCAAATAAAAAAAGATCAGTGTTCACATCACTCTGTGTTTGTGTCCCATAATGACTGGAAATACTTTTTTCTCTTATACAATCATCTCTTACTGGACTTTTTGCTCACTCATTTTACTTGAATAGCCTTTTAAAAATACTTTTTGTTTGGTTTTTTTTTATTTTTTATTTTTTTGTCTTTTTGAGACAGGGCCCAGCTGTCCTGGAACTCACTATGTAGACCAGGCTGGCCTTGAACTCACAGAGATCCGCCTGCCTCTGCCTTCTGAGTGCTGAGATTAAAGGTGTTTTATTTTGTGTGTATGAGTCTTTTGTCTGAATTAATGTATGTGCATCATATTTATGCAGTGACTGGAGACCAGAAGAGGGCATCATATCCCCCAAAACTGGAATCACAGAAAGTTGTGGGTCACCATGGGAACTGAACCCAGGTCCTTTGTAAGAGCAATCAGTGCTCTTAACTGCTGCGCCATCTGCTCATCCCCTTCAAGAGATTTTCTCAGAAGCAAGCTCCTAACTTTTCCTAGTGCTCTTTTGGGTCTACCATGCATTTCAAACTGATATTTTTTTTTCCTAAATGCTCAGACATAGCTAATATACCAGCAATTCCCTTTCACCATGGCTTGCAATTCTTCTGAGCATTTTTTTTACTCAGATCTCCGGATTTTTCTTCTTATTCTGAAACTGATTTCTTTTGTATCCTACTGTGGAAACAGTTCTGGGATTCCCCACTCATGTTAAATGTGTACTTTCACTCTAAGTTTTATGCCTTTCCTTTCTCCATTTAACTCCTCATTCTGCCCAAGCAGATCCTCTAGCAGCTTGCCAAAAAACAAACATAGGAGATGCATCTGTAAGTGGTTTCTTCTGTATTCAGCTCTACACTGATGATTTGAGCAGAGAACTCTGGATTAAAACTATGTTTACAAGGGCTGAAGAGATGACTCAGTAGTTAAGAGCATTTGCTGCTCTCCCAGAGCACTCAAGTTTGGACCATAGTGCACATGTCAGGTAGCTCACAACTCCTTGTAAATCCAGCTCCAGTGTATCCAATATCCATTGCTGGCCTCCACCAGAGCACCGGTACTCATTTACACACACACACACACACACACACACACACACACACACACACACATGCTTTAAAATAAAATCAATCTTTTTAAAAATTATGTTTATGCAAAGAATTTGAAGGTTTTCTATTCTTAAGGTTCTATCCTTCCAATACTCAGGCAGATAGGCAGATACTGTCATTTCATTTCCATCTATTGTGCTGAGTATCTTGAATCTCTAATCTCATGTTCTTCACAAAATGGAAAAGTAATCTTTTAATTAATCAAGCCCTCCATTTGACTTTCTCCACCCTCGTCTATCTAATGATAAAACGTTACACTTTTTAGCAGGGTCTATATATCTATTCCTACTTTTTCCTTATTTGCCTATTCTTGTTATTTTACCCTTCTTTTGAATTTTTATGTGTGATTTTTATCTTTAATTCTTGTTCTGCTTATCTTATGGATGCTTCATGCTTTTCTATGTCTAAGAATATTCATTGCAAAGATTTTTGCTGGGTCATTGAATTTTTGTAAATAGCAATGGTGGTTGGTTAGTGGGATGATGGGTTGGTTGGTGGGTAGGTGGGTTGGTTGGTTGGTGGATTGGTGAGTTGATTGGTTTGTGGGTTGGCTGGTTGGTTGGTTGGTTGGTTGGTTGGTGGGTAGGTGGGTTGGTTGGTTGGTTGGTTGGTTGGTTGTGGGTAGGTGGGTTGGTTAGTTGGTGGGTTGGTGAGTTGGTTGATAGGTTGGTTGGTTGGTTGGTTGGTTGGTGGGTAGGTGGGCTGTTTGGTTGGTGGGTTGGTGAGTTGATTGGTTGATGGGTTGGTTGGTGGGTTTGTTGGTTGGTTGGTGGGTAGGTGGGTTGGTTGGTTGATGGGTTGGTGGGTTGGTTGGTTGGCTGGCTGGCTGATGGGTAGGTGGGTTAGTTGGTTGGTTGATTGGTTGCCTTTTAGTATCATCCCTTCTCAGCATTAATCCTGTTTCTTTCAAGTTTTCTTTTATGTTTTGAGGGTTTTTTAAATTATATTACATTTTTACAAATTTCATAAACATATTTTGAGCTTATTTACATCCCCTCCCTATCTGCACCCCACTTATTACCCCCCACCAAGTTCATGTACTCTATTATATATATGAATTTGTATTGTGTAATAATAATATATATTAAGGTCTATATAGTCAGATTTGTGTCCCTAAATGCCCTTCAGTGTGGGTTCATCCACTGGATCCTGGTCAACCAATCAAGAGTCTCACTCTTAAATGAGACCGAATCTCCCCCTCCCAGCAGCCATCAGTTACCAATAGTTCCTTGGGTAGGGTTGGGGCTTCTTCCCCACTTACACATGTCTATGCTGGGATTTTGTCTGGCTTGAGCTTAGAAAGGTCTCATGCATGCTGTCACCACTGCCATGAGTTCATATGAGTAACTTCCCAGTTGTCTGGAAAATTCTGTTCCCTTGTGGTCATCTACCATCTCTGGCTCTTACAATCTTTCCATCTCCTCTTCCACGATGATCCCTGATCCTTAGGAGGTAGAAATTGGATGCAGGTGTCCTTTTCAGGAATAAGCACTCTGAAGCCTTTTATTCTCTGCACATTGGCCAGTTGGTTCTCTATGTTAAGTACTATCTACTGCATAAGGAAGTTTCTCTGCTGAGAGCTGAGACTTGTGTTAATCTAACAGTAAGTCATTAGGAGTCAGTTTAATACTATGTCTATTTAGTAGAATAATAGTAGGTTGCCCACTATCATCTGTCAGCTGTCTAGTCTTAGTTATGGGTTTTAAAATTTTTTTTCCATCTTTAAATAGTCACCAAGATGATTTTTATGTTGCTATTTATACTTAGAATCATTCAGTAAAATGTTATTAGATGGTATTATTAAATAGTAAACATTGTCCTTGAATCCTGAGGCCTGTTCTTCATGTTTAATTTTTTGTGCTTAATAACATTTATTTGTGAGGATAGGCGTGAGCATCATGGTGTATATGTGGAGGTTATATACCTTTGGGGAGTCAGTTCTCTCCTTCCAACATGTGGATCCCAGTGATCAAACTTGGGTTTTCAGTCTTAGAGACAAGCGTCTTTACATGCTGAGCCATCTTACAGGCACACGTCTGTCAACTTTATTCAGAGAATACCTCACAGTCTTCCATTTTGAAGAGCAGAGGAAGCTAGGTAAGGGGAATTTCTTGGTTCTGCGACTTAAGGGTTTTCAGTCCTACACTTCCATCCTGCCCTAAACTCTACCTAGAACTTGAAGTCCTGAGCCCATTCTATCTTCTGTAGTGCAAATCAGCTCACTCAGCTATGTTCAGCATTATAAGACCTTTAGATTTTAATTTCCTCTGGGCTCATGAGCTCAAGTGCCTTTTTAAAGTATTTTTGTAATCTCTCATCTGTTTTTGTCTCTTTTCCTTCCATCTCCATCCAGAAGTAGATCGGAAAGTAACATGGTCACACAACCATCTCTCACTTGTATCTATAATAATTTTTTTTTAATTTCTGGACTTTTTTTTTTCTTCTGATTTCCTCACTGAAAAACAGCAAAACTGAGATTATGTCATTTTGATTTGGTTTCCAATTAAATAATGCCTGACAGGGCAGTTACCATAAACATAATTTGCAAGTACCAAACATAATAGAAGCAGCATGTGATTATTTAATGATGACACTATAGGATATTGATTGATCAATTAATGAATTAGAGCTAGCATCAGGAAAATGCTTTGCCTTGTCTGTGAGATGAAGCCTCCTGTTCATTCTTTAAAATAATCACTGCTTGTTTTTTTTCTATGGGGGAGTGCTTTCACTCAGTTTTTAAGCCTCATAAAAATCAATCCTCTTACTCTTAAAAAGCTATGTTAAAATTATTGTAACAAGCACCATGATAGACTCTGTCTGCTTTAAGATTTTTTAATCTCTTTTTTATTGCCATATATTAATTATACATAGTAATGGGTTTCATTAGGACACTTTGGTACATGTATGTAATATATTTTTCTCATATTCATCCCCTCATCATGATGCTGCTCCTTTCTTGCTCCTCTTTCCAGCTATTCCCCTCATCATTTTCATCTTTATCTTTTTGTGTGTGTGACTCATTGTATGTTGTTAGAGTTTCTCACAGAATGTTGGGTGAGGGGTCATTTGCAAGACCATGGGCTCCTTGCCAGTACGGATATCACTGAAGAAAATGTGTCTCCTTTCTCCAGTGACCATTAACCGCCTGTAGATACTCAGGGCCAGGTGGAGTCTCATATACCGCCCCCCTTCCCCAGCTAACATTATCTACCTATAAGTCTTCAAGGAGTGGTGGGTCCTCCTGGGCCCTCCCCACAACCATGACAGGTCCAGTCCTGTGAAATTCTTGTGTAAGTAAACAACTGCTATGAGGAGAAAGCAGTGTCATTAGCATGCTGCAAAGGCTGCCTTCCGTCTCACTCCATTCCTCCTCCTGTCCTTACATTCTCTCTGCTGTCTCTTCAACGATGTTCCCTGAGCCTTAGAGGGGGCAACATGGCTGAGCGTTCAAGAGTCTTTTATTCTTAACACTTTGACCAGTTACAAATCTGCAGTTACCATTGCTCAGTATAAAAAGGAGCTCCTCTGACCAAACGTGATGGTGGCACTATCTATGGGCACAAACACAGTTAGTTAGAAGGCAATTTCATGGGCATACCATGTTCATTTAGCACCAGAACAGTAGTAGCTTCTTTTGACAAGGCTTCCATTACCAGATATGTAGGTCTCAGATCCAGTCTCTGATCGGTGATCCTCATTACTGACGCACCATTATTGCACCAATGAGCACACCTTACCTCATCAGTAGGTAGAGGGGTGTGCAGGGTCCACAGCTGGGTTTTGGTGCCAAGCCTCTCCCAACAGCCTGCACTATACCTTCCAGCACTAGCCAGCAGGGTGAACTTCCATCTTGATTTCAGTTTGATTTCTCTGTGTTCTGTAACCAAAGCATGTGGCATCTTCAGCACTAGGGTCTTACCATCTAGTTTGGATGAGCCAACAAATGTCCAGGCAAATGCCTGCCTTGTTCCGGGGTGTGGGGTGCTTAGTAGTCTCCCTGACCAACAGCTTGTAGGCATGTAACCACCTCCTGGCACTGGGATTTTAATTTAATAACCTATTGCTTTGGGGAATACACACTCACTACCACATTAAGTGCACATAAATAAAAGGTAGCTGCTTTGAGTTTTCTGCCTGGAAGTTCCTGTTAGACGAACCACCATCAGCTTACACAGCACTAATCTCAGGTGCTGTGGAGCCACAGCCTTTTGGTTAGCAAAGCTCCTGTCTACTCATGGTCAAGGACTGAAGTGTCTGTAATTAAGGTCTGTCTAACCACCAAAAGAGACATATCCCAGATATTTTTCCCCTGATTGACCACAGATTGTTGTTTTTATCTTTTAAGGTGAATTGCAACTGTCCTTTGATGTGTGATTAAGCAAGATAAGTAATAACACTGACAAGCTGCCTTGATAAATTTCAGAAGCTAAATGATACTGCTGGCCCCTGGGAATGCATTCACTGGAGGATATTATACTCCTCTTCGGGAGGAGTCACTGGAGATTTCCTCAGTACTTCAGGCTTTAAACTGAAAAAATTTTTTAAAAAACCCTCTGGAAAAAAATAATAAAATAGAAGACCAAAGGAAAAACTAGAGAGAAACTTACTACCAGAATTTTGTGTTAAAACAGATTTATTAAGAAATATTTCAGGACTGGAGAGATGGTTCATCAATTAAAAGCACTGGCTGCTCATGCAGAGAACCCAGGCTCAGTTCCCAGTATCCTTATGGAGGCTAACAACTATCTATAACTCTAGTTCCAGGGATCCAACACCCTCTTCTGGCCTCCACAGCCATTGCACACATATGGTACACTTACATACGTGCAGGCAAAACACTCATGCCTAAATAAAAATAAAATTCAAAAATTTAATAAAAATTATAAAATGAAATAATTTATATAAACAAAATTAATCCTATTAAAATGTTTAATTCATGGTGTCTCAATAGACTCCAAATGGAATCAACGCACCCACCATCACTCTCAGCTGCAGCATATTTTTACTGCCTCAAAAGGAAATTCCATCCTCGCTGGCACTCACTCTCCTTCTTTCACCTCAACTCTAGATAATCCTTAGTCTCCTTCCTGGGAGAGCACGGGTTTGCCTTTCCTACTCATCTTCCAAAAGTGGCATCACATGCACTGGGCGTGGTGACACATGCCTGTAACCTTACCACTTACGAGGCACAGTCAGGAAGACGAAGAGTTTCAGGCCAGCCTGGGTACAAGTGAATTCGAGGCTGGCCTGGCCTGTGTAGCAACAACCTGACTCAAAACATTAAGAGAAATGAAGATGAGCATAAAAGAAGAGCAGGAGGAGGAAGAGGAGGCAAAGGACGGGGGAGATGAATCACTGGACAGATGGACTCACACAGTATTTGGTCTTGGGGTCTGACGTCTCACTTACCACAGTCCCTCACCACATGCATCTTGCACTGTAGATCACTCGGTTTTGCTGCTGCCAGGTAATATTTATTTCCATGGTTACATCCCACTTTGCTGTTCTGCTCACCCACTTGAAGTAACTTGGGTCACTTCAACTTGTAATAAATTGCTTTATGAACTGCTACATATGAGGTTTTGTGTACACATGAGTTCTCATTTCTCAGACATGTAGCTCAAGGAACAGAAAGGCCATTCACAAGGTTTAAGCTTTTGAGAACATACCAAACTCTTTTCTTAAATGGCTGCCTTGTTTTATGGCACAGGGATTGTGTGAGGTCTCGGGTTTCTGCATACCTTCACAGGCTCATTTCCTGTTGCTGCAGACTCTTATTCTCTACACTTTGGCCATTTGTGACCTTTTGTGTTCCTGGCCCTCTAGTGCATGAGGGAGTTTTATTGATGAGAACTGAGAGATGCATTAGTGTCTTCTTTACCCCTTGTTCTATGTTCCATGAGCCTTAAGTGTAGAAGTCGCATTGCAGATGTGCCACTTAGGCTTGAGCAATTCACAGACAATGTCTGTGTGTGACCAGTTGTAGAACTCTGTAAATAGTCTCCATCTGATGTATTCTATCAATAAATGTCTAGATAAATCTTTGTAGAAACAAGGCTTAATTCTAGACCCAAAGCGCTCTCTCTCTCTCGCTCTCTCTCTCTCTCTCTCTCTCTCTCTGTGTCTCTCTTTCTCTTTCTCTTTCTTCCTGTGTGTATGCGCGTGGTTCTGGGGATCAAGCTGAAGGCCTCTTGCATACCGAGCAAGTGCTCTAGCACTGCACTGTCCCCATCTGCTCTGGAGGCTGAATGCTATTCAATTAATCGGTAAGTCTACATTATGAAGTGTCATGCTGTCTCGGTTACCATAGCTTTCATAGTAAGTTGTGAAAGTAAGAGTTATGATTGCTAGGTACCTAGACAGATGTTGGCTTGGAGGGCATTGAAGATGAGCGCGTCCTTCATAAGTGCTCTTTAGACCCCGCCTTCCATTTTCCTTGGAATACTGAAGTGAAGCATCACAACTGCTTCCTATTAGGATTTAAAATACTACATCAAAAGATGGAGGTATCAGGGCTTTGCTGAGACCCATAGGGGGATTCTACTTCTTCTGGTCAGAAGAACAGAATCTGAGCTCCATTAATAGCCCTTGGTCAGTAAGGGTCATTAAAAGATTGAGTTAGGAATCACTTCCTTTTTAGGACAGTAGGGTAACACTATTTAAAACAATTTATGATATATTTTAAAATGCCTAGAAAAGAGTGCAAAATTCTCAACACATGAAATGATTGTTTAAAGAGATAGAAATCCTTATTACTCTGATTTGATTATCATACATTGTAGATATGTATCAAATTACTGTATCACATACCATAAAGATGTATAAATATTATATCTCAAAAAGCAAAGAATCATTCTTAAGATTTTTATTACTTGTGGCATCATTGTAAATGGAATTGTTTTCTTAAACATTTTTCAGAGTGTTCAGGTTGTTCATCGGCAATATATAAAAGTATTGATTTTTGTATAGTGATATGTTAACTTATAGTCTTAATGAACTCATGTAGTACTCCTTTATTGGGTGGGCATTATCTTTAGGACTTTATAAGATAATGTTACCCATGAATAAAGTTAGCGTTAGTTTCCTCTAAATATAGATATCTTCTCGTCCTTTTTCTTACCTAATTATCCTGGTTAACGTCCCCAGTACAATGCTGAATTAAAGTGGTGAGAACTAACAACCTTGATGACCTTGACCTCTGAGGGAAAGCATACACTTGCCCAACAGTACTCATAATATTAATTGTATTAGTCACCTTGCTGTTGCTGTGATAAAACATCACAACCAAGGGAATTTATAGAAGGAAGAGTTTATTTAGCTTATGGTTCCAGAGGAATCAGAGTCCATCATGGTGGGGAGGCACAGTGGCAGGAGGTGGTCTGAGCAGAAAGAGGAGCACTCACATCTTTAAGCAGACACAGGAAACAGAGAGCAACTGGGAATCTGGCAAGGCTTAAGAACGCTCTAAGTGATCTGTTTCCTCCAGCATGGCCATACCTCCTCAAACCTCCCAACAAGTGCCACCAACGGGAGACAAAACTTCTAAATACTTGGAGTCTATGGGGGAGTTTAGTTGTGATCAAATATTCTTTCTGTGTACTGGAAGGCAATGATGGTATGTGAGCCACTACATGTAACAGCAGAAATGATGCATGCGTGTTCTACAACACTGGCTTATTTGGTCTTCACATGATGCTTGGGAACCTAAAATCACCTAAATTTAAAAAAATATTTTATTTATTATTTTTATTTTATATGTATGAGTGTATTACCTGCATGTATGTGAGTACACCCATGTCCTGCAATGCCATGGAGGTCAGAAGAGGGCTTTGGATTCCCCTGGAACTGGAGTTAAGCACAGTTCATAGGTGCCATGTGGGTGCTGGGAATTGAACCCGGGTCCTCTGCAAGAGCAATCAGTGCTTTTAACTGCTGAGCTATCTCTCCAGCCCCAAATCACCTCAATTTTACAGATTAAAATTTGGATTCTCACAAATGCTGTAACTTGATCAAAGTCATAAAACTAGAGGGCAGAGGTGCCAACGTTCTGAGCAAGGCAGGTTAGACTTCGCTCCATTCTGACGATGTCCTGGCATACGGTACTCTTACCTAAAACAAGAACTATGGCTTCTCTTTCTACTCTGATTCCCCATTACAGTATGGAATCTGCATTTTGACCACAAAAGATCAATAGAGCTGTTTTTTGGACAGAGGTGAAAGTTTCTTCAATTTAGACTCAGGCTGACATAGGCCACGATCTATAAAGCTGACTACAAATGAGATGATTGAAAACAAATCACCAATACAAATTGAATTTAACAAGAAAATGTACAATTTCTTTCCCTACCATACAGAACTCTGATTTCTAACTCACCATCTCTTATGTTTGTATGATTCCTTGTTCCAAATGCATGGAATGACTCCCTCATCTTTACCTCACCAGGCCTTCTGGAGTCCTTCAAAGTGATAGCTGTATTGGGGTAGCGTACAAAGGAACAGAATCCTAAACAAGCTATGAACAAATGGAATTAGTAATGTTGCACTAACAAAACATTTTTCCCTTTTGCAAAGTACTCTTAAATATAACTCTATTGGTTCATAATTTAAGGGAGGAGAAAGATTAAATTTGTGAATATGTAAAAGAAGAAGAAATATTAAATACATAAACAAGTAAGCATATTTTGGGGGGGAAAGAGGCTGAGATGATTCTTCACATTCTAATATTTTGTGTTTCTTTTTAATTTTTTTCTATTTTCTAACAGCTATTTTTCAATGTTGCTTAAATTTATTGTGTACAAAAATCAAGAATTTTTTCACATAAATGTATTCAGAAATCTCAGCAGTGAATACAAAGAAGGCTTCAAAAAGACCTAAAGACAGCAATGTTCAACCAAAATAACTGTCATTCTAATATATCTGAGCTAAAACAAATTAATCACCCCACCATTTTTTCTAATCAAAGTCTTGATTCTTGACAGTCACCAAAAGGTTTTGTCTGAATATTTAGGCATTCCGTATCCGCACTACCAAAGCATCTCAACACTCCAGATCTGGAAACAAGGGCTAATCTTTTCTGAAACAGGCCACAGCACATGACACCAGTTCTACACACAGGCACGGACTGTCAGAGGAGCACTTTCAGTGAGAAAAGTCGGAAGAAAGGAGCCTGGCCCCTCTCCCTGCCCTACATCCCTGAGGTGCCTTTTCACCAGGTAAACCCTGAGTAGCTGCAGCCCGCTCTCCCACTGCTGGTCTGCAGCACCGCATGGCTTTGCACTGCTTAAGGATAAACAGGTTGGAGCTGCATATGGTTAACATTTCTTGTCTGAGCTGATGCAGAGAGAGGTTGTTGAGCATCTGCAGGTCTCACATGGTGTCACGGGCAGTAAAGGAATGACTGGAGTCGTAGACAGCATGGAGCCTGCATGCCTCTCTTTACCTAAGAAATCATGGATAATTAAATTAGCATGGATTGGATGCAAAGCATGAGAACAGAAGTCCCCATCTCCACATGGGATCTCCATATTTACCTGTATTATATTAGGCAATAAAAACCAGAGGAGAAAAAGCAATAAAAACAAAACAGTAATAGAAACTTATATTTACATATTTTTCTGCCCCAGGATTCCCAAGCATTTAATGAAAATCATATAAGAAAATCTGGCATGGAACACACAACTTGTAACGGGAGAGCCCGTCAGCATTATGGGGTACCCAAAGAACAAAGAGCACTTTCAGTAAACTGGGGTTTAAAGGGACAGCAATCTCATTCTGTTACCTTTAGAACTATAAATCAAAGGGATCCATTCCAAATCTATGCCATAATTTAAAAGTGGTAAAGAGATTAAAAGACATAGATTTGCTGCATTATGAAATTCAGGCTTCCTTGGGAATTTTCCAAATAAACACTTTTCCTTTTAGCCCCTCTTCCTTCCTGCTTTCCAATGCAGAGGTGCGGAACGAGGCTTTTGTCTTACGGCCTAACGTTGTTCGGTTCCTAGGCATGTCTCCAATGTGCAAGCTGAGAGTCATACAAAGGGTACGAAATCAGGCCTGCTTTGTTACGACTCTGGAAGTAAGGCACGGTATCAGCTGCAGCTGCTTTCAGCAGTGATCTGCAGGCTAACGTGGTCCTAAGTAGGTTATGTTCCTTCAGAAAGACACAGAGCATGTTCCACCACTCACACAGAGGCATTCAGAGGATAAATTCTGCTTGAAGCAAACAGTTGTGGAAAAAAAAATGCCCATGACATAGGTATTATCTTTCAACTCTACAGAATCCCTTATACATACAAAGCAGGTGATAGTCATTATATTTACAACATGATTTCAACAGTCCCCATTCATTTGCAGAGAATATATTACAAAGCCCTCAATAGAAGCCAGAAACTACAGGTAGTCCATAACTCTGTGTATACTGTGATTTACCCTAGCAATATTCGCTCATGATCAAGTCTTACCCTTTCACTGAAAGGAAGGACTCTAAGGATTCCCTTCACCCTGTACAATTTGTCAACATTGCTACTCTTGCATTTGGGAGCCAAGATAGAATAAAATGGGTTCTTAAAATGAAACACTACTATCTTGTGGTGGTCAGTCTGATAGCCAAGATAGTTACTAAATGACGAACAGGCAGGTAACATATACAATATGGACACCCTACATAAAAGGATGAATCATGTCCCAAGTGAGACAAGAGTTCAATAGTATCAAATTTCATCTCACTACTAAGAAAGACGTACAATTAAAAATGCATGAGTTAGCTCTACTTCCTTGAAGATGTGAGCCTCTGGTTTCTGCTCCTGCTCTGGCCATGTCCTGCCACAATGCCTGACTCTAATTCCCCTGGAACCAAAAGCTAAGATGAAAGGGAATGAAGAAAGCTATAAACTACACAAGAAACATGAAAAATGAGAGATGTTAGGGAGAAGGTGCAGACAGAAGAGCTGGGTGTTGGAAATGAATTGTCTGGTGTTCTGTTGGTAAGTCTGAGAATAAAAGAGAATTCATTTTCTTTTCTTAAACTTTCCTTAAAAAAATGCATGAGGGTTAGCTTAGAATTTTCCATTTAGTATTTCATAACTATTGTTGACTGCAGTTACCTTGAAATTATAAAAAATGAAGCCAAAGTTAAGGACAGACTGATACTGTCATAACAGCCATAGTGAATGTGTATCTTCTGCAAAGTCTTCAACCACATTACCTCATTGAAGCTTGCATGGCATAATGGCTAGGCTCTATTCTCATTCCCATTTCTGGATAGCAAAACAAAGCTATTGGCTAATGCCACACAGTCACTTGCAAAGTGATAATCATTCTGAAGTGAGGTACAACGAACCCATTCTTTGGCTATGCTTTCTCTTGGAGACTAACCTCTAAACATAAAGTCACAGAAAAAAAAAAGTTTTCAACTACTAGTTTCATTGAAAGTAGGAGTAAAACAGTCATGAAACCAGACACGAGGCAACGAGGAATTAGCCTTAACCCCAGATATCGAGCCACCGTTATTATCAAGGGATCTAACAAAAACAACATTTTTCCTTATTAGTGGAAGTCACAGTCTAATATCAGTTACATTCCAAAAGGGTTTATGTCCTACTTGATATGACTTCATGAGACAAGCTATAATAACCACTTTTATCTAGCTGTGAACTTCTGCAATCGAGTCATTCATTCTGCCCACTCTGAGCCTCAGTTTCCCCTCTACAATCCTTCCAGTTCTAAAGTTCAATGGTTCTGTAATTCTAAATGAGCAATTCTAGAAAGGATGCTTTCTTTTTTTAGTCATTGTTCTTCCTAGGTGTTCTAGAATGTGGGCATGGTATATTGGTCAAGATTTCTGAAATAGTTGTACGTACATTGATTGGAAGCTCATCATAGCAACCTTGACTCTAACATGCCTTCTGAATCACTTGCTTCAAGGTTAGGTTCCCTCTAATCCTCTTTGTGCCCTAACTTCCTCATCTGTAAGAAGTTTTAATTATAAGCTGAAATCATAATAAAATGAGATGAAATATTAAATAATAAAGCATACACAGACATGCTTGGAACACAGTAGATATGTAATAATCATTTGCTATTGTTGGTATTTAGTAGTAGTGCTATTTCCTCTGTCTTCTTACCTTTGACTTGCAGTGATTTGCTCATCTTTGCTCATTAAAATCAAGAACTTCAAATGATGCACGAGAATCAGATCATAGTCCCAACCATAAAGGTAGACTTATCTTTAAAAATAAGTAAATTGGGGGCTGGAGAGATGGCTCAGGGGTTAAGAACACTAGCTGTTCTTGCAGAGGACCCAGGTTCAAATCCCAGCACCCACATGGCAGCTAACAACTGTCTGTAATTCCAGTTCCAGGGGATCCAATGCCCTCTTCTGACCCCCTTGGGGATTGCATGATATGGGTATGCTTACATACATGCAGGAAATACATGCAGGTAATACACTCATATCCATAAAATAATTTTAAAAATAAGTAACATTACTATTTAATAATCTACAATTTCCATCTTCATCATTACTGATTAGAGATTAATCAATGAAACATCTTCACAGATGTTAGAGCAATGCAACCCCTTCACATACATTTGTTAATTGTGCTTCAGTGGGAACAAAGCACCTACCACATCTCAGGCATCAAAGATACAGTCATGGCCAAGTCCTGTTGAATAAGATATTAAAGGAAGGCAAACATTGCTAAGAAATGGTTCAAAGACATGGACCATTCTGTGCCTATGAGTACTAATGGCTCTGCCCTCTCTCATGAAGCTGTACTTTGAAAAGCGTGTGCTTCAGATTCAGTTGGATGGACTCAGAAAAAAAAACATGAAGACCATCCTAAGAGGCAAGTCACAGCTGATGGACAGCACCTAGTGACAGAACTAGAGGCAGGGGACCGGGTACTTGGAGCTTGCTGGGCTCACGGCCAGCTTCATTGCCCACCGAGCCGTCTTGCTGGCCCACAAATTAATGTTAAAGAAAGAACACGTATTCTAACAAATAAGTTTCAAGGAACGACATACACAGATGGTCAATAAGCACACCTATGCACACAAAGATCGATCAGATGGTGCTTGAAGGTCAATTTTTATCTGGTATTTAAAATAAATTCTGATTTAATCAATGAATTTTTATTCTAGAAAATAACTTTCAAATTGGCAATATGAAGAAATAGTAATATAACAATCATCACCACTGTCAGTAGAAGTATAAATCTGTATAATTATGCTGGGTGGATTTTTGAGACTTGTATATACTTTGCTTCTTTTGAAATTCCATATTAGCTCTAGCCCAGGGGCCTCCCTTCTATAAACCTCCCCTGAGGAGATGATTACAGATGTGCCAAGGATTTATTTAACAGGGCTGATTACTGTGTGCTTGTTTGAAACAGCCAAAGACGTGAGCATAACCTGAAGCCCAACAATCGGGAAGCCTTTGTGTAAAGTATGTATTTGCACACGAAGAGAAATTACAAAGCCATTGCATATGATATGGAAATAGTATCCGGTAAAATAGAAATATATCCATGTGGTTTGTGGGCAAAGGCCACGAAACAGTTCATACAGCTTAATTCATTATTGTGATATTTGCAAATGAAAATATTCGTGGAGATACATTTCATGTACACACCCCAGCAGTGGAGATTTCTCATGGACGGTGCTACTGTAACCCTTGTTTTCTGTTCACATCTCAGCTTGTATAAATCACCCATAGCAAACATCAACTGCTATCACCAAAGAGTATAACCTTAAAATATTCAAATTAGCATCAAGAAATTAGGTAATCAACAGATCAAGTGATGGAGTTTAATGTGATACAAGAAAGTAGGTGGGGAATACACGTGACTGGGGATGTCCAGAGGGTTTAAATCCTACGTGGGAACGTGGAAACGAGAGACGCCATCACATAATGAGAAGGACAAAACCAAACCAGAGTGCAGAGCAATGTAAACTGAGAAGTGAGGCTGGGAGAATGGCTGCTGTGCCTGACCAGGGAGGAGCCCTGAGGGTGAGCTTCCAGAGGGTGCGAGTATTATAGATAAGCCTCCCAACATACAGCGTGATAGTGTGTTCTAATTTAGTGCAATGTGATACTGGCCAAATTGCTCTAAAAATGCAAACATTTTAAAGGGGAACTAGGGGAGCACTGATCAGTTAATTGATCTCCAGCATGACTGGGATTTTCAGGCTGGTGTTAAGTTTAACAATCTTGAAAGGTGTTGTGGAGTTCAAATGCAAAATAAGTCCCTCCCTTGGAGGGAATCCTGTGAATTAGTTGAAGACACAGGCTTTTACAGCTCACAGCTTCCCTCTTTGCTGGAGGCCATCGTTATCTTTACAGTTCTAGATATAAAATAGGCAAGTGTCCCAGGTCAGGCCTCCTCCTTTGAAAAACTGATCATGCACTGGGTGGGGGAGGGGAGAGTAAGGAGAAACCCAGAAAACACTATAAATAGACGGCAATACTAAATCATAAAAAAACACAAATACACATAAGTTTAGAGAATTGATATTTCTGAGGATTGCTTCTGAAGTCTCTTAGAATTTTCCTGTTCTAGTAAAATCATTACAGAGACATTTCCACCACGCTGGTACGGACACTTCTGATGTATGGACTGTTATAGAGGCAAACTTCAAACCAGATGGTAGGCTCTGTGGTTAATGAAACCCACCTACCTTAACCTCATTTTGCTTATGAAAAAAAGTGATAATAACACCTACACCGAAAGCACTTTAGAAGATAGATGTCAATAATACACATATGTCTGGTCCTTAATAAATAATAACTATTAATAAGACAAGAATTTTCCAGGGCAAAGTTAAGGTAGGCTTATTGCAATAATAATATTTGAATTGACAACATATTACCTGAAATGTCAACAAAAATTGAGAAGCAAACGTCAAGTGCTTATGCTTATAACAACATTTGAAATTTATTCCAAATTTTGGTATCTTTCTTTGGCTGCAAATCATAAGTACATTTGTATCACTTTGGACAATTGTCTAAGACGTGATCAAGCATGTTTATATGAATCCAAAATACTTATGAGAATATTTCTCCGCAAAGGATAATTTTAAAGTTCTTACAGCTCTGGACCTTAAACCAACAAAAAATAAAGCAATAAACTTTGTCGTCCCCTGTCTTTTCTTAGTTCTCCCTCTTCACCTCAAAAGAGTAGACTTTGTTGCACTATAAGCTATCTGAGAGATAGAACTTTCATGTACAGTAACTGTCAAAGGAATTATGCATGTTTATTTTTGCTTGTCCTTCTAGAAAGAAACTTCTGAGCCATTCCTAAAGCCAGTACGAGATAGTGGCAAAAATAGCAGTGACAGGTTCTGTCACTCTGCAGTAATCTTAGTCTAACAAACTGAATGAAGTGTTTTCAGCTTAAGGGAGATGGAAGGAGAAGGGCTGAGGAGAAGGTTCAGTTGGTGAAGTGCTGTCACACAATCATAAGAACTCTTGGGATCCCCAGCATCTAAGGAAAAGCTGGGCATAGCTACACAGGTGTAGAGCCCCAGAACTGAGACAGTCAGGTCCCTGGAGCTCATTGGACAGCCAGTCTAGCCAAATTGATGTACTACAGATCCATGGAGAGACTCTCTCAAAAAAATAAGGTGAAAAGTGACCAAAAAATATTCAGTGTCTGCCTCTGGTCTCCACACAAATGCCTGAATACACCACATCATACATACATGTACATATAAGAACTTTTATACTTTTAATGCAAATAAAGACTTCATCCCTTCCTTTCAAAGAGGATGTCTTTTATTATTATTTTCTATTTTTGGTCTTTTTAAGACAGGGTCTCCCTATAGCCTCAGCGGTCTTGAACTTACTATGTAGACCAGGATGGCCTCAAACTCACAGAGATCCACATGCCTCTGCCTCCCGAGTGCTGGAACTGAAGGCATGGGCCACCACGCCCGGTTGGGACATGTCTTCTAGCTAAGGATTCAAAATCTGTTAACATCTGACCACATTCCTCTGAAGTATCAAGTAGGTTTTAATACTTGGCTTTCAAATACAACATTTTAGAATGGCCCATGTTTGAGACACTTCTCAGTAAAATCATTCTTCTTGTAATTTCAAATGTTGTGAGTACAGTGGAGGTGCTGAGTGACATGACAGCTGCTTGGCTCTCTACTCACCATTTAAGTCCTACCCTAACCCTCAGCATGAACGTCCCCATCATAAGATAACACCCATCTCATAGGCATGTTGAAAGAACAAATTAAAATAAACTGCAATAGTAAAATCAATTTGTGAGTCATAGAAATGGAGCTGTCATTATTTCTCAGCTTAGAAAAACCCCAGCTGTTTTATTGTGAATGAACTTGATTTCTGGATCTCTTACCCTGTTCCAGCAACAGGGCACTCAGATTTAAGATATCAAAGATTTTTAACCAGAGGGATTTTTTTTTTTTTTTGCTATGCAGTAAGAAAATATACGTAATTATCTAAAGCAAGGCTATCTAATTATATCAGGGGGTTTTGACAACAGCATAAACCATGAAACTGGAACTTCAGTGCTTTATTATCAGAATCATAAAATTCAAATATAGTCTGTTATCACATTATTGCAAATTCTTTATTTTATAATACAGAATTGGGAGTGCTTTCTAAATCGTCATTTCTATACTCAATATAGTCCTATTAATTTCTCATATTGACAGTAAGATTATTTCATACTATCATACTATTTTACTAATGGACATTTTTTTTCAACATATTCTATAGTTTTCACATACAAAAGCATGTTAGTGTTATGGTTTCGGCTACTATCATTTTTCCATGTTACATGCCAATTAAACACACATCTACAGAAATACACATGGGGTCATGTGCACATAACTCATATCCATACCTAACGATTCCCTCATAAACTGCTTCCCACCATCGAAGCACACACGTTTAACTCTGAGATATACCGCCAGAAGAATGCCTTTGAAAAAAATTCCATTGCAGACAGCGTCTCATTGATTGCTGCTTTTTTTCACCACTGTATACTTTATGAATTGCCTCATCATAATTAACTCCAGCCACTGGAATTAATTACTCCAGATGATTTGGAAATTGGTCTTCTCCATTCCTCTGAAATTTGTCGAGATCATCCACTAGGCAGGGGATGGCACACGGACAAAACTGTAACTTTGAAAAATGGAGCTTCTCTTGGTGCTTTATTTTGTTTAAAGAAAAATGAGCAATACAAGAGGATGAATCTGGGAACATTTTGTTCATATTTTAATTTCACAAAATGTTCAACATTCAATGCTGAAAGGGCTCACAACCCTAAGTTCAGTCTCTTATTTCATATGCAAAGACAGCAATGTGAACTGGCCAGGGTTTCAGGGGGAGTTATGGTTACACCACAGGAAGAAGGCAGGCTTCTGCCTCCACGGTATGATATTCTTCATAATTAACCCACATCAGTTTCATGGGCTCATGATCTCAAACACAAATCAGCATTCTGTTTAGCAGCAAAATCAGAAAAAGAGATGAATCTGATAAGACTTTCTTAACGGCTAGGGTGATGACTCAGTCAATAAAAGTCAATAAAGTGTTTCCTACGTAATCGTGAGGACCTGGGTTTGAATCCCCTACACACGTGTAAGAAAGCCAGTGTAGCAGCACATACCTTTAATCCCAGCACTGTGGAGGTGAGGCAGGAAGATCCCTGTATTGCTAGCCAGCCATTACAACCAAATGGTGAGCTCTAGGTTCAGTGGGAGACAGTGACTCAAAACACCACTGTCACCTCTGACCTCTACACACAAGTACACGCACTCCACACATTTTTTAAAGACTTATAAGACTTTCTCATACAGAAACCATACGTGGGTACTAAGAGACTGCAGCCAGTGAGGATTCCGTGAATACATCTCCAGGAAACATCGGGACGCTCACTTAAGGAAGCTTTTGTGTAGCATGAATCTATTCCAACTTTGTCCCAACTCTGCACACAGTCAGTCTCCTCTCCATAAATCAGGTACAATTAGACAAAGAGATTCTGCATCTAAAACTACAGTGGAAATTGGAAACTTTTTTATTCTAATTTAGGGGTGGATATTTTTTTGCTTTGTTTGGCCAGCAGAAGAAATTGCACATTTTAAATGATGCACATACCAAAAATACTGATGTTCTTCCAACCACTGCTCGATGCTTTGAGAGAGAGAGAGAGAGAGAGAGAGAGAGAGAGTCCATGTGACCTAACCAGAAGCAAAGAACTTGAACTTCAGGGATCAAGGGCAAGGAGATCACCTGAGTATGCCATCTGTTAGTGAATAATGAAAATTGGTATAAATGGCAAAGTATAAATAAATAAAAATGATAAAGTAGGTTAAGCACTGTCTTTTCATGTCTTCTCTGGGGCCATTTCAATATAGCAAAGTGAGATTAATAAGATCTGTTAGCTGAGTCCCCCCGAAAGCCAATGCCAAGTCAGACCTAGGAGCACATGATGGTAATTAGGAAGAATTGCTGTCAACGATAAAGGGGAAATGGAACGAGAGCAGTCAGGAAAGACTTCAGCCCCTGATATGGATTGGATTTCTACAAAGCTACAAGAGAAGGAAGGTGGATTGGAAGGAAAAGCTTCAACCTCTGGTGGGACTTTGGGGACAACTTGACCAACACATCCAAGAGCCATAGCGGAGGACACATGGGGCATCTCACTATCCAGAAACTGCAAACCTTTGTGCCACTGCTCAGCTTAGGCACAGGCTAGGGGTTGTGCTGCAAGTGTCTGTCATCTGCTCCAAAGATCAAGCAGATCCTGAAGTCACCACACCCAGAGGCTGCTGTCCCCTGCATGGTCACCACAGCACAGGAAGGGGTCACTGAGTGGAGTATCACCCTTGCTACCACTTTATAGGCATCGATTCCCTTCCAGTGTGATCACATGGGCTGACATCTATGAGAGCCAGGCAGACCCTCATTCCCATCCAAGTACTGACCAGGCCTGACTCTGTACATTCAATGTGGTAAGGCCATGGACCTGGTTCAGCTCTTTCTAAGTGACTTTCTCAATTGCTTTCATAAATACATTCCTTTTTGGTGTGTATACACATCTTACCAAGTCAAAGCACCCACCATAAGCACATTGAAGACCCTCTCAGGTCAAGAACTATTAGTCATTAAAAGTGTTCCACATCCCTAACGCCGTTTTAAATACTAAAGGTAAAACTTTGCATGTTAGAAAACAACTAAATCTGAAAAATTCCCTTTCTTATTCCAGAAAATGCATTCTCTCCCCTGAGTATCCACAGGACATTCACTCAACCTTGATTCTTCTCATTGAGTTTTGTCTCCCCACAGAAAAGTGTCTTCATTTTTTTGTCCTGCTGATTTGCTTTAATCAAATTGCTCAGTGATATAAAACACAAAATAAAAGGAAGATGAGGTTTGCTTTGTTTATTCTGGATGTGCTCTGGAGCAGTTTTGATTTCTGCTTTCTTCTTCCGGGACCTGGGTCATTATAGGTCACATTGCTAGCCATCCAGGTCACCCAGAGGGTAGCCCCACACGGCTCAGGTGGTGGAGCTCACCCGACACCCAGATCCCTGCTTCCTTAGCATGTAGAGTATTGGCATTTAAGTCAAACTACCCCAGACCCAAACTTATTATTTTACACTTATTTATCTCATGTATATCACAGCACATTTGTGGAGGTCAGAAAAGAAGATTTGCAGGAGTAGGTTCTCTCTTTCCACCATTGGGTCCCAGAGTTTGAACTTGGGTGGTCAGTCTTCACAGCAAGCACCTTTACCCACTGAGCTATTTCACCAACCCTAAGTTTTTTTTCCTTGATCAAAATAAAAATTCAAGTTATTTTATACAGCTTTGAGCTAAATGTGCAATGGTTTTATCCAACAATAAAGAATAATATATTTCTAAATTTTGTCTTGAGCCCTTTACCCCATTTCCTGAATTCTAAAATCATATATTCAACTATCTGCTCCAAACTTCCATTTGGTTAATAATCACCTAGAAAGAGCACCTTGAACTTAGCATATCCAAGCCAGATTTTCCCTTCTGAGACTGCTCCTCCTTCAGTCCTTCCCCAGTTGATAAGTAATAACTCCACTTGATTGTTCTACCCCAAAGACTTTGGACATACCCTTGACTCCCCATTCCCCTACCTGTGTGTTCAGTCTGTAAACCTATCACCTCACCTCTCCATACAGCACCTCCAGCCACTTCCACATTAACACTCCAGTCAAGGCCAAGTTGATGCCAAGAACTTCTTCACTTATTTATCTATCTGCTGTTCCTTCGCCTCTGTCTGTTTTCCATGGAGCTGCCAGAGTAGCAGTCCTCTTAAAGGACAGGACATACACCTTACTCCTTCCATCTCCAAAGACCTGTTCCCTTTTTCAAGATGAAATTGAAGTCCTTTCCTTGACCACTTTCTGGGTGCCAATACTTGTTATTCCTTCACATGATATACTTTATTATTTAAAATCACCTTTTGACCTGGGTAATGTCACTATCTATGTTAAATGTGGAATTAAATTAAACAGAGAGGTTAATTAACTTCACAGGCCACCTCAGAGCTGGGAAATGGCAGGGGTGGGATTTGGACCTGGATCATCTTAATTGAGAGCCATGACTGACCCACAGCATCCTTCCACCTTGCACCTTGTGACTCAGTAAGGATCCTGGCGATGTCTCTTTTATGCCTGTTCTTTCTGTAGACCCTACACATATGGTATATAATCTGTGTCCTGCCTTGGGAAACACCCACAAAGCCAGAGAGATTGGCTTGCTGGATGGAAGGGAGTGGTTAGAGGTGCTCCATTCAAAGCACATCCTCCATTTGACTTAGTGATGTGCTTATCCTTGATCATTAAAATTAAGAAGTTTAGATGATACACAAAAATTAGATCATCCTCCCAACTAAAATATCCTTGTCAACTAAAAATCAGTCTACCCAGATTGACTCATCTTGAAAAATAACGTCCCTTTTTTTTTTTTTTTTTTCAGTGCCAAGAAGGCGTAGAGACTCAAGAGGCCAGTTAATGTCTCACAGTGATTGGACTTTTGACCCACAGTACTCAACAGGCTTACAAACACGGTGGGCACAGTTATTAAACCAGATATGGCACCAACACAGTCCAGGTGCTGCCCACTCAGCCTTCAAATCACCCACTGACAGCAGACCTTGAAACCTCAGGACCGTGAGGCCTCAGAATGGCCTCTAACACTCCCCAAATCACAGAATAAGTTAAATGGAAAAGACTTTCTAAGATCATTGCTAAGGCATTTACTGAAGTTTGACAGTAATATGGACTTTTTAAATTAGCTTTTATAAAACATTTGGATGTCTGTTATTCTTTGTCTTAAAAAAGGAAGCATTTTTTCTTAATAATAATTAAATTCCAAATTTTTAGGGGACTGACAACTGCTCTTTTTTGTTGTTGTTGTTTTTGTTTTTGTTTTGTTTCCATGGGTGCTGGCTGGTTCTTTTTTTTTTTAACTTAAAAAAGTATTGAGAATTTCACACATACATACTAGGTGTTTTGATCAAATCCACATCACTCTCTCCCCTCTAATTCCTCCCGTATCTCCCCATCACTTTTCCTGACAACTTCGTGTACTTTTTATTTTTAAATGGGGCATTTTGTTACTCTAACATTCCCCCCTCTGAAGAGGTAACCCTAAAATTTTAATCTCATGTGCATAAAATGGATTTCAGTATTGATTCTAGAACATTCTGTGCAATTCCAAATAACACCATAGTCATGGGGCCAGAGGTAACATATCTCAGGGTCCAACTGACA
This sequence comes from Nannospalax galili, assembly GCF_000622305.1. Lineage (NCBI taxonomy): Eukaryota > Metazoa > Chordata > Mammalia > Rodentia > Spalacidae > Nannospalax > Nannospalax galili. The sequence goes on along the minus strand of NW_008333886.1, from coordinate 5,070,251 downwards.
ATGCTTATATTTGCTACTAACAGGGAAGCAAAATAAGGTTTCTGAACTAAGAGGAAACAGGGTTTACAACCAACAGCAAACATATGCCCATGTAATGGAGAAAATGGGGGGGGGGGTTTGGAGGGTGGGGAACAAGCCCAAAATTTGCCTGCCATCTGAGAAGGAGCAAAGGGGAGGGCCAGCATTGTTTAATTTGAGTCAAGCAGCATAAAGTCTGAATTTCAGCCCAGCTTGTTTGGTTTCATTGCAGAGTATACTAGGAGGTGGGTGGAGCTGTCTGGTTTTGCACCACGCCGCCCTGCTTTGGGTCACTCAATGATCTGATGTGACACCCTGCCACACAGAGAGGTCGCTTCCTTCTGCTCCTCTCTCGGAGCTGATAGGAGAAACTAGGAAGAAAAACTGCGCAGCTGGCAGTACAGTGAACCCAGAATATTCAGAAATGTACAGAGGGAGCAGCACCCGAGCTCCCGATCGTGCGCTCACAGAGCACCCGCGCTCCTGCCAACTCCTTTCCACCGAACGCTGAGCTGCAGGCAGCACGCTGTACCTTGCATCATCAGTTTTGATGAATAATGCACTGATGAGCACTGCAGCCAGGATTCCGGAGGAGAGGGAGGCCAGATGCCATCAGGACCTCCGATAGCTTGAACCCCGGGTCTCTGACAGACACTGATAGAACAGACGCAAGGAGTGGGCAAGGCACCCGGAGGCTGCTGCATTTTATGGCCCTGGGGAAGATGGATGAGAATCAGCTTTGCTCCCAGCAGGAGTGAGGGGTCTAGGCTACTACTTGGGATTGATCACTAAGTTACTCAAGGTGATGCCAGCGAGGAGAACTGTAATCTGAGATTGGTCAAGAAACGAGAGAGAGAGAGAGAGAGAGAGAGAGAGAGAGAGAGAGAGAGGGCTTTGGGGAGAAACCATTTTCACTGAGCTCAAATCCACAGGGCTCCAAATAGGGACTGTGAGGGACAGATGGACCCCGCCACATGGAACCAGGAGGTGTGCTATGACGATTTGAGCGACGCCTTAGTGACAGCATGGGCAGGGTCGCTGCCCCTCGCCCCGTGCACCACACACTTGAAGTATTTCAGCAGGAGGCCCCACCGATCATGTCTAATTTCATCGTTGCAGGTAAATGTTCCAAAGGATCAATTAGGCACGAGGCTTCCTACCCTGGCTGACTGCAGACCTACCCCACGTTGTTTTACGAGTGAAACCTGGAACTGGAGCAACAATTGTCTTTGCTCTATTTAATTCTTCATCTAGACAACAGATTTTTCTGACCCTAAATTCAACAATGGTCCCTGGCTCCATCTCGATTGCAGTCGCCTCTCCCTGCTTCCCCGAGTCCTTGCCATCCTGGCTTCTCCCGGCTGCTGGACGTCCCCTCACCAGTCTGTCACCGGCTCTTCCACGGTGTTCTCAAGTCTGTCTCCAGTACTTAGCTCTGGCGAATCAGAAGTGCGTACTACACACGTAGCAAAGCACAGGCACCTCTCTAAAGCTGCCTCACCTGGGAAAAGATGACTCGATATACAACTGCTCACCAAAATGGTGGCATTCTAGAACCCACTGCAATTGGGTGGATCAGCTGGGCAAACTGAGAACCAGAGGAAACCAGATATTGCCGTGGTGGGGGAATGTACAGACAAAAGCACATGCCCTCTGGGTAGCATTCATGATTAGCCTTATTAAAAGTGTCACTTTGTGGGCAGGGAGCACAGCTAGGTCAGAAAAGCACTTAGTCCACAAGAATGAAGACCCGAGTTTCATTTCCAGAACCCATGTAAAGAGCTGGGGGTGGCAGTTTGCATTTGGAATCCCAGAGATAGGAGCCAGCACCGGGATTCCTGGGCTCACTGGCCAGCCAGCCCGACCTAATCCGTGAGTGCCAGATCCCACACACACTGTCCTCCCACAGCTCCTGAGAAAAGGCATTGACTCACATGCACACATGTGCACCCGCAGCCATACACAGGATCATGTGCACAGGCAAACACATAGACACTAATCAAAAACTGTCACCTCGTCTTTGTTTGAAAAGCAACACAATGGGTGAAACTCGGTTGACATCAAAATAATTTCAGATTCCCTAAACCTGCTCATGAAGTAGCATATAGACAGTTACCTGTACACACAGAGATGGTAGACACTCAATAAATAAACACACACAGAACATCATTTACAAAACTTCAAGTACGAAAGAGTAGAAAAACAGCACACAGAACATGCATATACCCTTTCTGAATTTTGGCAAATGTCAGTTTGGGCATATTTGATTCACTTAGGGGGTTTGCATCTGCAAAATAAATTACCAGTATTATACTTTATCCCCCAAACGGCAGAAAGTTTCTCTTCACAAGAGAATTCTTTTCCCAAAACACAATATCATTCTTACAATTAGCAGAATGTGTGTGTGTGTGTGTGATCTACATATGCATGCATGTGTTTCCTTGTGCAAATTCAGGTGGGTGCATGCACATGTCATAAACCATGTAGAAGTCAGAGGGCAATTTAGGAATCTGCCCTGACCTTCTACTTGTTTGGGGGCAGGATTTCCTCCGTTTGACACTGCCTGTGCTAGGCCAGCTTCCCAAAATTCTCCTGTCTCTACCTTACCAAAAGAGCACTGGAATTCCAAACACACACACACACACACACACACACACACACACACACACACACACACACACTATTCTGTCTGGCTTTATGTGGTCTCAGAGAAGTCCAAGTCAGGTCCTTACATTTTTGTGACAAATGGTTTACTCATTGAACAGTCTCTCCAGACCTTTCACAGAATTTTTATAGAGTTATTTTATTTTAAATCATGTGTATTTATGGGGAATGAATGTACAAGCGTGAGTGCAGGTGCCCAAGGAACCCAGAAGAAGATGTGAATCCCCTGGACCTGGAGTTACAGTTGGTTATACACCATTCACCATGGGCTGCTGGGAACCAAACCCAGGTCCTTGGCAAGAACAGTATAGACTCTACTCTACCCTCACTAGTTTTTAAAGATTTACCCTTAAAAGAATTTTTAAGCTTTTATCACCTGTATTCCATATAATACCAATTTTCCATAGAATTCCCCCAACAATATCTTTTATAGCTACTTAATTCTAACCCAAATATAACTAAGTAGCATGCCTGTGTATTTTATTTCCCCTGCACCATTTCCTGTTCCATGCACTAGCCCACACTTCCAGGCATTCCCAGTGTTATTTGAAGCTGATCTGGTGCTAAGCACGAGGCCATGGATATTCTCGTGTTAGACATAAATAATTTCACACAATGACAGAAAAGGTCATGCAAACAAAACAAAAGCCTCTTCACCATTAAACACATACAGAATCGACATCATAGCACAGCCACAAAATACAACTCCCATGACTATGAACTGGTATAATGGCATCCTCACCGCAGAGGCCTAACTAGTTTGTCTGCCTTCCCTACGGATACATGAGTTGATATACCCAATCATTGTATCATTCCTGCCCTCCAACAATATCAATCTAGAGCACACCCCAATCTTGGACCCTTCTCTGCACCACCTAACCAAAGCCTGACTTCTGTAATGAATTCTTTCTAACACACTTACAAAGCTGCCCATGGTTCCCAGTGATATACCCCATCCTCCCTGTGGAGAGCACTAAACTCACATCCTAGCTACGTTAGAATTCTAACTCTTTGCTCAGATCTCAGTGTCACATTAGCTTTCTCTTTAGGTGAACAATGTACACTATAGGGCTTCGAATGTGCGTGCCCTCTGTACTGATGAAGCAGCCACCCCTAGAAAGCATTTCTGGCCTCTAAGACTGACCCTCCTCAGCTGCAATTACTTGGTGTGTTGGCCACAGTCTAGAGCTGCCTTAGCCTTGCATGCTGTGAAGTCGCAGGCACATCACCTCTGTTCTGGAGACTAAGTTAGGAGTGGTAAACTGGTGTAGAAGATTATGTTTACTATTAAACAGAATATTTTTAGTTGATTTGTTAGGAGAGGGGGGCTGTGGATATAGATCATTTGGTAGAGTGCCTGCATAGCATGCAGGGACCCTGGGTTCAATCCCTAACACTGCATAAATTGAGCATGGTGATACATGCCTGTAATCCCACACTTGGGAGGTAGAGGCAAGAAGATCAGGAATTCAAAGTCATCTACTACTTAGTGAGTTCAAGACCAGCCTGATACATGAGACCTCTTTCAGAAAAGTAAAGGGGGTGCTGGGGGAAGAGAGAGAGAGAAAATAAAAGGTCAGTAATTTGTAAGAAGAGAGTTGACTACTATGGAAATTCTAGATTGCCCAAAGAAACACTGTAGAGAAACTACATTGAAAATCAATCCATAAAAGAATCAGAGTAAAATCCATGAAGAGGGCCAATTTGATTTAGATGGTGAATAACATTGATTGAGATGAGGTGTAGGTGCTAGATAGTGCATGAACTATTTCCCTACGGGGAGGGTGCAGCATGCCCTAGCACGGTGTGTCTCTCTAGCTAGCTTTTCCCTGTGCTTCCGTGAAATCATTTTGAGTTACTTTTTCACACAAAATTGGAAACAAATGAATAACCAAAGAATTTGGAGCTATGTCTGCTCCATGCTGTTCTGTTTGCCTGGTTGGAATGTCAAGATAAACTGCAAAACTCCATGTCAAAATAAGACGATGAGAAAATGTCCCCAGGTGATCCTGAGGAGGGACCCACACTATTTCTCTTTTCACTGTTAAATGGCACTTTCCAGTAATCTCTAGAAACAACTTCAAAAGGCTTCAAGCAAACTCTACATATCAAGAGCTTAGTATTGGAGAATAAGGGGAAAGATGGCTGCAAACATGATAGTACAGCTAAGTGAGAACCTCAGTGGGGCTTAACTTACATGGGAAATATAATCTTTATCCATGATGTTCTAGAAAAATTAGTATAGTCGAACATGTTCATGTGTGTGGACAAATGGAGCATTTACCTAGATGTGAGGTATAATGTAGAAAAATTCCTTTCTTGGATATGTATTTTATTCTGAAATCAGTAATAAAATATTTCTTAAGGGTTCTAAACATTTGCTATTATGACTCAAAATTATTAGTGTTATGAGTACAGGTGGCTTTTCTTTATGGTACTTGGGATCGAACCTAGGACCTTGTCAGTGGCTGCCCAGTGTTCTACCACTGTGACATCCTCCCAGTCCCACAAGTCATTTTTGAAGCCTGTGTCTTGTGCTCTCTACCATCCGTACCTTTTCTGGTTGTGGCACTACTGTTCTTGTGACTTCTTTGTGGAAATCCACAGATCAATTCAAACACTTCTTATTGTTCAAAGTCTACTTTCCAGAGAATAGTCTCAGCTTCTGGAACCTCTTGGCTTCACAGCAGGCTGAGCAGTCTCTCCATGACTCTAGGACATGCCTGGACTGACTATGACCTACCGACTAGCTTTTAATCAACTCTAATTTTTAATTTCTGAATTCTTCAGAAACACAGGGCTTAGGAAGCAATTATCAATTCTTCTTGTCTTTTCCCCATTCTCTTTTTATTATTTTTATTTTAAATGTATGAGTGTACTGCCTGCATGTATGTAAGTGCACCTGCATCATGCGATGCCCACAGAGGTCAGAAGAGAGTATCAGATCCCCTAGAACTGGAGTTACAGATGGTTGTTAGCCATCATGTGGGTGCTGGGAATTGAACCCTGGTCCTCTGGAAGAGCAGCCAGTGTTCTTAACCGCTGGGCCATCTCTCCAGCCCCCATGTCCATTCTTTTATACTCAAACCTAAGCAGAACTGCATGATGCTTATGAATGTTAATTTTTAGAGAATTAAACAGGGGCTTAGTCTGTATGTGGCCCTGGGTTCGATAGGCAGCATCACAATTAATGAATTAAAGTTCTCATTCATTAGTGGATCCCCTGTCTCCTAAGTGATGGCCAATATAAGGGTACCATTGTGGCAGCTAATAAGGAGACCTAAGCACAAAGACATATCCTGAGCCCTGATCAATCGGCATCCTAGGAAGTGCCATCACATGCCAAGATCTCTTTCAAGTGACCACATAGGCTTCATTCCCTGAGCACTGAGTGTCACATGACTCCCACAGACCTGTGGGGTTTCCTTGTCTCCAAGTCCCTTGATGTCCTTCACTCCTCTGTATTCGGTATTAAGTCCTTACAATTGAGTACCGTATTTTCAAAGTCCTTATAATGAAGAAGCTATAGCAGTCAGGAAATAGAGCATACACATCTTCAGTACTCCATTCTCATTTTCTGTTCCTTTCTTCTCTACCCTGTTCCTGGCAGGATGTAGGATTCCACCTACAGGGCAGAGTGGGAGCTCTAATTCATCCTCAGGGCTGGTCCTTCTCGGACATAGGTGCCACTGGGGCAATAGTTCCAGCAGGACTTGTTTAAAACAACGGTATGTCACTGCCAGACGGGTTTCCAGAGGGCTCTTTAAGGGTATGAGCAGCTCTTCCTGTGCTGTCCCTCCATTTTACTTTTGGTAATCATATTTTTTCAGTAGATTTTCTCAAAATATGTCCTATTTATTCTAAGGATAAAATTTAAGAGTGAGAAATTTTAATCAGAATAATTTTTAAAGTTAAATCTAAGCCTTTAGATAACTGAATCCAACCTTATGCACAGTAACTTTTGCTGACCAAATGTTTATGAAAATGAACAGAATTTGGGTCTAATATATAAATTGGTTGAAAACCTTATTGATTTAAAAATAATACATTAATACATCCTCTTATATAATAAACTCCCTTGGTGACTCTGAAATATGTGTTTGAACATATATCAACATAGTATGATTTCTGTGTAAAAGAAGGATGCCACACATAATATCAATTAGCAGATTTAACAGAAACTAATTCTGTGGAGGTGACACACATGGACTTAAATGAAAGAGATTACTACACAATGGGCCCACGAAAAACCTAGGTTGACATCACTGTCATGTTTTGTTAGGAATTTTAATAACTGATAAAGGCCACATTGTACTTCTGCAAATGGGAAGAGACCTCGGCCCTGCCTCTCAGGGGGTAACACACACAGCAACATTTCCTGCTCTGCTAACAGCTCACTTATGAGGAAATAACACTGGAGCTGAGAATAAATGCTCAAGACTATTGAACAGTTCACACTCAACTCTCAGGGCAGGCAGGAAGATTTAAAGAAGGAAAGGAAAAAGCTTGCCTAATTCAGGTTCACACTAACATGTAATAAATCCAGAAACAAACATCTAACAGCTTATGCCAACTTCTGCCAGATGTGAGAAACCTCACTACAATTCTCTAGTACTTGGGTAGGAAAGTTAAGAACACAAATTTAAGGGTGGGGGGCTAGAGAAATGGCTGGGTCAGTAAAGTGCTTACTGCTTAAGCATGAAGCCCTGAGTTCAATCCCCAGAAACAATGTTTTCATTTTGTTTTGTTTAAAAAAAACAAACAAAAACAAAAAAACAGGTATGGTGATGCTAATCCCAGTGCTGGAGAAGCAGAAACAGGTGAATTCTTGGGCTCACTGGCTAACTAGCAAGGCCAAATCAGTGAGCTCCAGGCTAGTGAGAGACCTGCCTCAAAAACAAGGTAGATGGCATCATGAGACATAACCCTGAGATTGACCACTGACATGCACATGCACTTACACACACACACACACACACACACACACACACACACACACCACATTAGAATTTTTTAGCATGAGCATTTCCACACTGATAAGCATTCAAAAGTGTGTTTTGCTTATTTTATACACTGACATATCCCTCACTCCAATTTATATACTTCTTCAAGTAAACATATATATTAATAGACATACTGAACAAGTGTGCAAATCATGAGTGTGCAGCTTAATGAATTTTTACCCAATGAACACACTTCCACAAGCATGACTCGGGGAATTTAAATATTAAGACAACTGAGAAGTCCTCCTTGGGTTCTCCTTTACCCTAACCCTATCCTGGCCTCCAAAGTTAATTCTAAACTGATTTGTAACACATAGATTTGTCTTGTCTGGTTTTTGTCATATGTAAATGAAATGATATAATATGTACTCTCTTCACTGATGCTCATTCAACACTGTGAAGTTTATCCATGTGTGCTGGACAGCTTTAGTTGTCAACTTGACACACTTAGGTACAGGGAGCTTCAGTTGGGCAATTGCCTCCATTGGATTGCCCTGTGGCCATGTCTGTGGGGCATTTTCTTGATTGTTGAGAGTTGTGGGAGGGCCCAGCCCACTGTGGGTGGTGTCACCCCTGGGCAGCTGGTCTTGTATTGTCTGAGAAAGCAGCCTGAGTACATCTAGGGGGAGCAAGCCAGTACAAAACGTTCCTCCATGGCCTGTACTTCAGCTCCTGCCTCCAGGTTCCTGCCCTGAGTTCCCACCTTGGGGTCCCTCGGCGATGAGCTGTGACCCTGGAGATGTGAGCCAAATAAACCCTTTCTTCCCCAAAGGCCATGCATTTGCCTATAACAATATGGTTTTCATTTCCGTTGCTGTGATAAATTCCACTGTGTGACTAGACTAAAATCTATCCATTCTACTGTTAATGGGTAAGGCGGTTGTGTATTCCATATGTATATATGTATACATGTAAGTATTATATATCATATATGATATAATAGAAGATATAAATCTTTTGATGTGATATATATGTTTATACATGTCTGCTGGAGTGGTAATGCTAACAAGAGTATATACGGCCATGTTGAGTGTTAGTAGAACATATGGTTTTCCAAAGTTGTCCCAATCCGATTAGCAGCACCTGAAAATTGCATTGCTCTACTATGTGACCAACATTGAGCTTCCCGGTATTGTTCGTTTTTTGAGGTGGAGGTTTAAGACAGGGTCTTGGTATGTAGCCATAGTGGGCCTAGTGCTCAATATGCAGACCTTGAACTCTTGGCAATCTTCTTGCCTCAGCTTCCAGAGCTGGCTAACAGGCATGAGTCGTCACACTTGGCCTTCCTTGAGATTTTTTAGCTTTAGACTTTCTGGTGTGTGTATCATGTTATTTCATAATTATTTCAACTTCTGCTTCTTTAAACACATTCTTACATATTTTCTATAAAAACCAATACCTTGGCCAATTTCCTATCTATGCCTCTTGCTATTACAAAATTGAAGACATTGCTTATATATTAAGATACAGGTATTTTATCGGTTATACACATATTGAAAATATATGAGTTAACACTCAGTGTATTAATGATGGGTTTTGATTTTTAAAAAATGGTAATCTGTTGTGTTTGATATTTCTACTATCTTTTTAAAAAGTATTTTAGTTATTATTTTTATTTTATGTGTATGAGTGTATTGCCTGCAAGTTGGTAAGTGCAATGCCCGCAGAGGGCAGAAGAGGCTGTCGGATCCCCTGGAACTGGAATTACAGACAGTTGTTAGCTGCCATGTGGGCCCTGGGATTCGAACCCAGGTCTTCTGCAAGAACAGTCAGTGTGCTCAACTGCTGAGCCATCTCTCCAGCCCTATATCTGCTATCTTATAGAAATAATACAGAGTTGTAAAGATCACCTTTCTCCAGAGACTTGCAAATCAATAAAGACTTCATTTTTTTCTGGGGGAGGAGAATTATAGAACAACCATAACAAAGAAAAAGAAAGCAAGAAAAAGCTTTTGTTCCTGAGAAGATCCTTGAGAGAACTTCCTGCCTAAGACAGTGCTGTTGCGAACAGCAAATACGAGACTCAGTAAAAACCATTTGAGAAACGGTCTTGTCCTTTTTTTAAATTTTTTCAACTCTTGGGCAAAATTGGCCGTATTAGTTCTCTAAATGTTTACAGCAGTTGACTGGCAGAGCTACCTTGTCCTGGCATGTCTTGGTGATCATATATTTCCTGTAGATTTAGTAGCTTCAATAGAACAGATTAGCTTTCTATTATTCTGAGGTGATGTTTAGTAAATTGCAAAGTTTTTAAAAAGACCTTTGTTTTAGCTGAAACTCCAAACTTTTGGGCTTAAAACTCTTCTCTCAACAGATTTTGGGGTTTGGGTTTTTTGTTTATGTTTCTTTTTCTTTCTTTCTTTCTTTCTTCCTTCCTTCCTTTCTTTCTTTCTTTCTTTCTTTCCTTTCTTTCCTCTCTCTCTCTCTCTCTCTCTTTCTCCCTCCCTCCCTCCCTTTACCATGGGCCAAACTCAGGCCACCCCCAAAGGCACAATTCTTTCTCACTTTTCAGAAGTAAAGAAGAGGGCCTTGAAACTGGGCCCTAGCATCAAGAAGGGAAAGT
>NW_008333886.1:5059328-5059742 GCF_000622305.1 Nannospalax galili | reverse complement strand
TGCCCTTCTGGTAAATCTAGTCAGCCAGAGGTCCCTGTTCCAGGAGTGTCAGCTGTTCCTCATCTACGGCAATCCATTGTCAGTATTCCTTTGGATAGAATTGGGGTCTGCTGTTCATTTTTCCAGTAGTATGTTGGGTTACTGTCTGGAACAGCCTTTATCTATCCTGGCCAACAGCTCGACTGAAGGTGTTACCTGTCTGGCTTTGCTATTTGTCGAGTAACTTTGAGTTATGTATATGTATGCTCTTATGATATTATGTTGGCCCCTTTAATCTTTGGTTATACTTCCCTTTTGGGTGTTTAAGGACATACAATTGGACCAGATAAACTGATTTGTTTTTACTCTTGAGGTCATTAGAGGATCTTTTCCTCAGGGGTCCCATGTGGTTGGGAGGAGCCCCTGGCTCCTTTC
>NW_008333886.1:5041107-5054816 GCF_000622305.1 Nannospalax galili | reverse complement strand
GGGTGGGAAGAAGCCCCAAGATTTCCCAGGGAGTGGATTGAGTAGCTGGGTTGTACTGGATGCAAAGGATCAGGGAGACGAAAGGTAAGCCTTGGAGCTCCAGAAAGAGGCTGTCAGCCCCAGCAAGAGGCTGGCCGGTGTTGCAGGACCAGGGAAGTAGAGGGAGGTGAGGGTGGGGCCAGGTCCAGAAGCGGTGCCCCTCGGGCCCAAGAAAGGCATTAAGTTGGTCTAGGTGAGAAGGGTCAGGAAGCAGTATTGGTTCCCCCGGTGTCTGGGGCACCAAGTCTAGGGATGGCACAGGTCCCAAACTAGGAGTAGCGAACAGCGGGGGAGATGGAAGGGTTAATGTGGCTTGGGGAGTCAAGGCCCGGAGGACTGCACTATAGACTTACCCCAAGAGGCCTGAGGATAGGAGTGCAGGCTAGGAGAGTTAGCCGGTGGTGCAGGTCCAGGGACGCAGAGAGAGGTGAGGGCGGGGCCAGGACCAGAAGCCATGCTCCTGGGGCCCAAGAAAGGCACTCAGTTGGTCTGGGTGAGAAGGATCAGGAAGCAGTATTGGTTCCCCCACGTGTCTGGGGCCCCAAGACTAGGAATGGCGCAGGTCCCAAACTGGGAGTAGCGAACAGCGGGGCAGATGGAAGGGCGAATGTGGCTTGGGGAGTCAAAGCGCGGAGGGCTGCGCTATAGACTTACCCCAAGAGGCCTGAGGATAGGAGTCTTTTTTGTATTTTTAATGTCTCATCCTAAGGAGTGAAACCTGCATTACCACGCTTAGTTTTGTCTATAATCTCTTTCTCTCTCATCAGTATTGCTGAGGTTTTATCAGTTCATCTTTCAGACACTTTCCTCTGTACCTTTTTCGTTCTCACCCTGACTTATCCTTTCCTTATCGTTTGTTTTATTTGCCAGTCTTTTCTTACCATCTTGTAATACTTAGATAATGGACGCACCACATCTCTTCTGTTCGAATACTGTGTTTAAGATTACAAGATTTCCTCAGTGCAAAGCTTTAACTGTGACCTGAAAGTTTTAACATATGTTTTTGTTACCATTGACCCAAAAATATTTTCAATTTCTACATTTAATATTTACTATGAATAACAGAAAAATTTAATTTCTAAATAACTGAAACTTTTTCTTGTTATCGATTTTAATCCTAAATTCACTGTAGTCCAAAACTGTGTTCTATATGTTTTCAAACCTTATGATTTAATTAAGATGATTCACCAAAACCATATACTCAACTTTGATAAACTTGCTAATTGCACTTGAAAGAATGCACATTATATATTAAACAGTGTTTTAAATGTCAGATTAAAAGTGTTTACCTGGGGCTTGAAAGAGGGCTCAGTGGTTAAGAGCACAGGCTGCTCTTGCAGAGGACCTGAGTTCAGTTCCCAGCTAACAACCATTTGTAGCTCCAATTCCAGGGAATCTGATGCCCTCTTCTGGCCTCTGGGCATTGTATGACATGGGTACACTTACATACATGCAGGCAGAATTCTCATACACATAAAATAAAAATGATGTTTTTAAACATGTGCTACAAATGAAGTTCTAATTTCCTGTATACTTAGCATATCTAGTTGTTGTTCTTATTCTTTGTTACTAAATAGTGTTGAATACATCACTATTATTATGGATTTGTCAGTTCTCCTTTTGATTCTGTTAAATTGGTTTTACATAGAAGCTTTGCTATCAGATGGTTTTTTGACACAGGGTCTCCCTGTAGCCCCAGTCAGCCTGGAACTCACTCAGGCTGGCCTGGATCTCACAGAGATTCCCTGCCTTTATCTCCCAAGTGTTGGGAAGAAAGGCTTGTTCCACCATACCTGGTGCTTCCATTTTAGCCCTGATACATCTTCTTGAAGGACTGGTCTTCCCATTGCAATCCTTCCCCACAGCCTTTCCTTGACATTTACTTTGTCTGACATGAGTACAGCCAGTCCAGTGTTTGTTTCTTTTTTAATTAACATTGACACAGTTTTGTAAGCAAAATTATCGTGGCATCTCTGGTCTACGTCGACTCACCTGTTGGACTCTCTGCTGTGTTAACCATCTTCTGTCTGCTGCCTTCATCTTGGCGCTTGCTTTATTCTGGTGTTTTCCTTCCTGGTTGCTTGTTGTTGAATGCTAAATATTTGGTACAATAGTTTCAAGTTCCAATGATGTCACCCTTCTCTATAGGTGGTCTAGGTCTGACAAATGAACAGAATGAGGTGTTTTACTCTCATCCAGTCTGGAAAGAGATGAGTTGAAGCCTATTTTCAGTTTCTGAGATAGCTAATATATTCACCTTTCCTGGTGGAATATAAACTTAAGAGTCTCCATTGTAAATCTGGTGTATTTCCTGTGTGTGCTCTGAATTTTAACTGGCTTCCGACAACAGTGTTTCAAGTCCACTCAGCCTCCTGTCTACTTCACTGACAATTTCTTTGGGGTTTTCAACATCTTAGTTGGCAAATGCCACTTCTCTTTGAGACTCTTGTATCTTTAAATAATGGCTTCCCTCATAGCTCTGAACTCCAAGCTTAATTTCTCCACCATTGTAATGCTGCCTAAAACCACCACTCAGCTTCTAGCTGTCGAGCCTATCTTATGCATGACTCAGCAGAGGAACTGCTGGGAGGAAATGTAGGACAAAGAACTGGAATAGTTCCAGTATGCTTTCCTCTCCGTGAACTTGAGGCCTGTCAGGTGCAGACCGCCTTAGTAGCTAGTCCTAACCTTAACCTTCCAATCCAAGGTAGCCTATAAAAGAATTTAAAAATTCTGTCCAGCTTCTATACTTATGCTTGGCAAGAAGGTAGTACCGTACCACCAGCAGCAGAAATTCCAGTCATACATTTCTAAAGTCACATTCCTAGAAAATTCTACATTCTCTTTACAGAGTAAAGTGAATGGAAAATATGAAAAGATTGTTTTTTCCTCAATAAATCTGTAGAATATTCACAAGTCTAGCTGATACAATGAACAAATTGTTTCAAATGAGAATTCCCTAAACAAATCTTAAGAGACATTAGAATTTCCATGAAATAGTCATCGCTTTCTATCTGTAGGTTTTCTTCATAGAGTATTAGAAAATGTGAATATCCAGAATGCCTCTTATTTTTCAGGTACGATTGGTAAAAACTGAAACAGGCAATGTTATATGCATCTGTTTTAGGCAGACCTCACAGTGCATGAAATGCATAGTGATTAGAAGATGCGTAGATCTGGCACTGAAGGGAGGTACACAGTGCTACTTTGTACCAAGGCAAGTCCTGTGACCCTACGTTGGTGCCTTCAGCCTGCTTTTCCATGCCTGTCTCTGTTGGGAATATTTCGTATCACTTCTCATCCTCTCTGGATCATCTAAACATCTAATTCCTGTTTCTTGTACTATCTTTATGGAACTTACAACAAATTGATACCACAGAGCGGGATATGATGAGACCAACCATGTTGCTTTGGGGGAGGACTGTGGCTGGAAAAGCCACTTACTATTGCTCAGAGTTTAATGAGCTTTTGTGGAAATTTGGACGATAATGCTGAAAGCGATGAAGACAGTAGGGCTCTGGCTTGAGAAGTCTCCGACAGAAGTTTGAGGGCCCCTCAAAGACCCCCATCAAAGTCATTTAAGTGATACTTTGAATTCAGAACCTGTGGTTTCTGGTCAGCAGGGGCTGAAGAATCATCTGAATAACAAGAGGCTGGCACCAATGAAGTGAAACTTCTGCTTTATTGGGACAATAAAGAGACCAATTTCATTAAGGTGAAATCTTCTGTGCAGTGTATATATCATCAGAATCAAAACACAGACACTGGGGTCCAGAGGTGGCCAAGCCAGTATCTCAAACTGGAAGCCAAACTTGGCAATGTGGAATCTCCCACATGGGGCTGGTTTTACTGGTAGGAAAGTTGCAGAACTGAAAGGATCATGAAACTACACCTCCAAGAGCTGAGCTTGGCAGCACTGTGAGGGGCCAGGAGAGAACACTGGGGACGGTGCCGCCTCAACTGCAGTGGCGACCCCATGATGTTGGAGATGCCTGGACTATGAGATAATCACCAAGGAGGGTGGCAGGTGTTCAGTAGAGCCAGCCTGAGCCCAGGAGACAAGCCGTGGATTCTGCAGATGGCAGTGCAGAGAACTGAAGCTGCCCAAGCCTTTTGGAGCCAGAAAATCATGAGTGAGTCCCAGATGCCAGACTTTAAGCTACTGTGTTTGATTTATACTGATGGATTTTTGTTTTGCTTAGAGTTGATTGTGACTATGCACTGGTTCTTCCCTCTTGAACTAGAAGGATATGTAACTTATTTTGGATTTTACAAGAGACCAGTTAAGAGACTAGATTTTTGTGACCTTAGCATTTTAAAGTGCTGCACTTTTTAAAGACTGTGAGACTTTGAAAGGTAGCTGAGCAAGCCATGGGAAGTAAGTCATAAGTAGCCTTCTTTCAGGACATTTGCTTCAACTCCTGCCTGGAATCCCAGCTCTGACTTCCTTCAATGTTAACCTGGAGGCAGAAGCTAAATTAACCCTTTCCTCCCCAAACAGGTTTTAGCTAATGCTTTGTCATAACAATAAAAACTTCTTATCCTAGCTCACTTATGACAGGGCCCAGCTCAAATCCAAACAGTCAGTTTTTGCTTCCTACACTACCTTTATGGACTTAGAATACCTGTTTAACATTGCCTTTGAAAATTAATGTTTTCCTCTTGCTCAGAATTAAAATTCAGTAAAGGTAGAGACTGAAATGCTTTCATCTTTTCTTAGCCTGAAGTTCTGTATGTTCCTAAATCATTGACAAAATAATTGTTTTTGAGACATGGTCTCATATGGCCCTGTCTGACCATGAATTTTCTATGTAGCAGAAGATGGCCTTGAATTTATGATCCTCCAGACTCTGTCTCCTGGAAGGATTACAGGCATGTACCACCAAACCTGGTTTCATGCATTGCTGGGGATAGAACCCAGAGCTTCATTGAATGCTAGGCAAGCTCTCTACCAACTGAGCTACATCCCGAGCCTCCAAAATAATTATGTTAGAAACTAAACCATAATGAAGCTCTATATACCATCATATATAAATCAAAGCACAGGAGTAATTTCCCTAATTTGTAGTTGTGGACAATTTGATACACTAAAATGGAAATGATGTGCAATAAAAGTAGAGGCAAAGCACGATCACATCACAATTGGTGTGTGTGTGTGTATGTGTGTGTGATTTGTATAAACTAAACATTATCCTTTCCAGCTAATGATAGACAGCCAATTAATTATTGATGACCAATTTCAATGAATTCATGCTTCATTTGTAATTAGCTGTGTTTATTTGCATAAAAATAATTCAAGTAAAATCTATACATTGTGTTCCTCTGATCTAAGTCACTGTACACTATATTCTGGGGACCATGAAGTATTATATATCAATCCTGTCTTCAGGGTAAAGCATTCTGAAACATTAAGACAATAGTCATTAAAAAGAAAATATCAATAAAGTCAGGCATGTTGGTGCACTCAGGAGGCAGAGGTAGCAGGATCTCTGTAAAATCGAGACCAGCCTCGTCTTATATAGCAAGTTCCAGGCCAGTTGGGGCTATAGGGAGACGATCTTTCAAAAAGATTTTTTAAAAGTAAAATAAAATCAATAAAAGAAAAAGTAAAACCTACTATTAAAGAGATTTAAGCAGATAACACAAAATTAATTGTATAATGAATTGTAGAGGAAACCATCACTTTAGGAATTTAGTGCAGAGTGAGCACTTTGTCAGAAAGTAGTGGAATCTATGGAGAGGAGCATTTGTGTTCACAGGCTAAGTCCAGTGTGCAGTGTATGCTGGTCAGAGCAGCTGGAACTTGGTGAACAAGTATAACTTCCAGTTATTTTACAGATGAAAAGTATCAAATATATTTGGGGACCATTCATGTGTTTAGTGGATATTTTGAGACGCAGGAAGAAGTTGACTGCATGTCTGCATGAATAATCTTAAAGATGATGCTAAAAATGTCTAGAATTTATTGTATAGGTACTTAGAGCCAATACATGCTTCTAGGCAGGTTACAGGTGATGAATGTTTCAGTGACATTTGTCCACGCAATACAATAACTTAATTGTAGATGTGAGAGACCATACTCAGAGCATGCCATTGTAAGGTCTAGGCATGATGGATAAGGGATCCGGTCTAGGGCACCAGAAATTGGAATAGAAAAACAAATGCAAAGAAGCAATGCAAAATAATTGGAAGGCTAAGGGAAAAAAGGAAATTCTGGGAAAGAGTTTTGGATTACAATAAAATGCCTTTTCATTTTCATTGTATGTGTACATGCATATGCATGCATGTATGTATATCTTCGTGTTTTCCATGTGTGTGGGCACATGTGTGAGTGAGCATGCACATGGGTGAACATGCATGCGTAGGCCCAAGGTTAATGTCAAGAATCATCCTCAACTGCTTTTCCATCTGGTTCAGTGAAGCAGGGTCTCTCAATCAAACCCAGAGCTTGTCGATATGTCTAGTTAACCTAGCCAGTTTGCTCTGAGGATCCCCTGGCTCCCCTTCCCCAGCACTGGGATGACAGGCATGCTCTGCCATGCCTGACTTTTTACATGGGTTCTAGGGATTTGAACTCTATCCTTCACATGTCAGAGGCAAGATCTTTTACAACTGAACCATCTCCCCAGGTCTACA
The DNA here is from genome assembly GCF_000622305.1 of Nannospalax galili. Classification (NCBI taxonomy): domain Eukaryota; kingdom Metazoa; phylum Chordata; class Mammalia; order Rodentia; family Spalacidae; genus Nannospalax; species Nannospalax galili. Next base: position 5,048,141 of record NW_008333886.1, on the reverse strand, counting down.
GTAAGCCATGAAACAGTACCTCTCTTTCGACACCATTTTTCTTTGACATCATTGTCTTTTACTTTTCAGGAATGTCAATCTCTCTTCTTGATCACTGAATAATTCTGAAGTCATAGGTCAGGCCTCCATAGGCTCAAGGTGTCCAACCCTCTCACACTGCCACTGCTTGTGACAGGAAGACCCCTGGCCCTCCTACTGTTGCACATCAGAGGCTCTACTGACACTGTCACTGATGCCCTGATACATGAAAATGTGCCCAAAGCCCAATCTTGAGGACTCTGAAGAGACGCCATTGATGCCAGCCATCATCAGTGCCACCATGGCCTACCCCCACCTGCACAACTCTCTAGTCCTGTCTCCTTCACTTCTGTGGCCATCACCACTATGGCCACTGATGTCAGTGATGCTTCATCCTTGTGTCCCTCACACGTGGAACCATTGCCCCTCTTATCTTTGTGTGCTCTCCCTTTTCTGTCCTTTAACCCAAGGACTCAGGATTAAGTCCTGTTAACCAGCCTGTTGAATCTTTCATGGGACAAGCCCTAGGCTGTATTTGGAATCCCCCTTCCTGCTTGAAATGTGTTTCTGACACTTGAATGTCTTTAGGAAGAAGTGTCCCCTAAGGTTTTACTTTATTGTAATGGAGAATATCCTCGCTTCTGGTGACTCTACTTTCAGAATCGCCAAATGTTGGTTGCAGTATGAGATCAAGTTGGCATTCTTTGTTCAGAGAGAGAGAGAGGGAGAGAGAGAGAGAGAGAGAGAGAGAGAGAGAGAGAGGAGATCAATCCAAGCACGCTAATCTCAGCATTTGAGGCCAAGGCAAAGAAGATGATGAGTATGAAGTGAGCCTTAGCTATATAGCAAAACTCTGACTCTCTTTAGAAATAATCAAATACATACAAACAAATAATATGAGGAGGTATATTTGCTTATGATAGAAAGATAAGCCGTGGACAGAAGGGGGAAAATGGAGGCATAATAAAACTAAAGTACTCAATGTGATACAATTTCAGTCCCCTGACAGTGACTGATATATCACAGGAACAGAATCAGTTGGATGGTTGTCTCTGAGTGCCTTGTAATACCATTCCCTCACACAGCCCATGAATCCATCCACAGGACCAGGGGCTATTCTGGACTTAGGCCAAGGAAATGAAAGTAGGTGAAATGAACATTGTAGTGTGGAAGCTAATAAACCCCCAGGGGAAAGTTATCATAATATCACCAAATTGGAACACACTTCTGAGAATATTTGTGAATGATAATAGAACTATAAAATATTGGAAATGTGGAATGGGTTTTTTTAAGTTGATTGGAATCAACTGTTGTGTGCTTTAATGAAAAGGTATACTGCGCCGGGAGAGAAACATGATGTTTGCCATCCTGAAATTCAATTCTAATAAAAGAAGTCAATGTAGGCTCATAGAAATGTAGCAAAAGAAATCAAAACAATTTCCTTATTTAAAAATACTATCTGCTTTGATATGGAATTGGATTCTGGAGATTAAAAAGGAGAGAAGTCACAGCTTCAACAATGTATGTAAAATGTAGTTTCAAAAGAATCTATGTGGAATTCCAGAAAGAGGAGGGATTTGGTCTACCTGTCTGGAGCTAAGTGAGCCTTTTTTTCTCGGTGCCTTTTCTAAAGGAACAGGAATGTCTATTTTAATAGAACCCCTATTTGCAATACCAGTCTGGACAAGGTGCCCTCATGGCATATGGCACAGGGGCTCCATAAACGTCACTTCTGCCCTTTGCATGCCCTGTGCCAACAGTTGTGCCAAGCATTAGCTCTCCCTTCCCATTTCCTTCCTCGCTCCATGAAAATCATTGTATTCCCATGGTTCAGCAAACTGTTAAGTGTCCAGTGGGGTCAGTAGGGAAGGCAGGAGAGTAAACACGGCCTTGAGAGGCCTTGCGACAATAAAGTCAATGAATGACCCACAGTGTAAGAAACATTTCACCAGCCAGAGAATGTTAGTCCATATTAGTGTAACAGTTCTAAGGCTAAGAACATAACAGAAGTAGGTATGGGAGCTGGAGAGTAGCTCAGTGGGTATAGTACTTACCTAACACACATGATGCCCCACATTGGATCCCCAGCATCGCATAAAGTCTGGTCAGGTCTTGCACACTTATAATCCCAACACTCTAGAGGTGTAAACAGGAGGGTCAGAAGTTCAGGGTCATCCTCTGTAACATAAGGAAGCTTGAGATCAGCCTGAGTACATGACACCATCTCAAAAAAAAAAAAGTTAAATAAGAATGGCAGATTCAGGGAAGAGTAGCAGTTTTCTTGGTGTCTAATGGAGAAAATTCAGAAGAGTAAGGCCAAATGATTCCGAAGTCTTTTTCATCCACTTTGTTGTGATTCTAACCGGACTGGCATGTTCTTCCTAGTCAGGCTCTCAGGAAGCAGAGTCTGGGATTTCATGACACACCCTCCAGACTACACCTCCTAAAACACAGACAATGCACCTATGAACATGCAGAGGTGATCCTTCAAAATCACCTGAGTTGTACATATTTAGTGCAAGAATTGTGCTTAGACTTCTAAAAGCACTTACACGATACAGTCAACAGAGCCCTGCATGTCTGGCATTTTGACCAAACTGAGAGTAGAGTCAGAATGTAATTTTGGTTTCTCTGATCCCTCTAAAACATTCAATAGAAGTTTCCTCCCTCATTAAACACATCTTTCAACTTCTGCATTTATGGTTTTGCAAGCTGTAGTCTCAAAACAGAGCCAAGGTGATAGACGCTTATCCCTAGTAATAGCAAAACTCCTGAAGTTGACTGAGCGAAATCCACTCCTATCCACCAGTTTTGCAGCACTGCAGGCCACCTGAGGGCGTATGCTTTCCTTCTCCATCCACCTGAGCTCTTCAGTCCTTTGGCTCTACTTGCTAGCTCTGGGTTCCAAACCCTCTTGGGTTGTCATACCATGAGCCAAGGGAGAAAGGTAGGAAGGAAATCTCTTCTGCGGATTCATACTGTCACCTGACTTCATGCTATCTGGCCTGGAAGAGGCTTAAACTAGCTCTTTCCTGTAGTTTTTTAGTGGCTACATCTGATGAGCCCCCACTGGTCGCCTACAACCGCATCTCTAGCTCATACTTCTCCTTGGCTGTCCCCCTTCTCAATCCCCACCTTGGTCTTCACTTCTCGGACGAGAAGGCTATTTTCTATTTTCTTCTGGAGGACCACTACCTCATCAAGGGCAGATTCTTTGTCAGAATATAGAGTCAGCTCGGCAGACACTCCTAGAGCAAATTCCTCTCTGGTTCTCAGAGGATCTCTCTCCATAGCTGGCAAGGAAGAGCAGCTGGTTTCTGGAAGCAGCTCCAGCTGGCCTCCACTCAGCTGTCAAGCCAGCTCTCCACACACCTCTGTGCTCTATTTTCTGGGCTGAAGTCAGATCATTCTACTCAAGACACAGACCCAGGAGCAGCATGGCAAACTCTCAGGCTGCCTTCTAAGTCTCCCTTACTTCTGAGCAAGAAAGGGTTGGGCTGTACATTCCTGAGTGATCTTCCTACCTCAGAGAAAGAAGAGGTTCACAGTGCCACTTGCCTGGAGAAATGTTCCCATAAAATGCTCTCACTTTCCTGCCTCTTGAGATTTTATAAGCCCCACATCACCATTCTAGTGTTGGGCCCACCACTGTGAGAAGAGACCCTGTTTAACCACCTCAACACAGAGCCTCACTTTGGAGTGCTGCATCAGTTGCATCACAAAATGTTGTTCAAAACTTAAATTGAAGCATCCTATCATGTTGCATGAAATTGAAGTAAAAACCAAGACCAGACAGGGAACATGCATCATTTCACTATTAGAGAAACATTACACTGGCTTTGGGACTCTGCCACCTCTGAAATATTTAGACTGCCGTGTATTGGCTCACTCCCTCATTCGTCAGTATTGATTATGTACCATGGGCAGGCACTGTGCTGGGCTCTGAGACCACAACAGTGAACATAGAGTCACAGGCCCCAATAATTGACTTGACCTGCCATCTACAAGAACAGCATCTCTTCGCATCTTATTTGCCAGAGACTTTACTAAGCTATGGTGTTTGGGGTTCAACAAAGAGAATACAATGTTTTCTTCTATAGCAACCTATTCAAGACAATTAAGTCAATTCATCATCTATTTATATATATATATATATATATATAATATATTCATGCAGTAACCTGTATATAGATAGATTATATAGACCAACAGTTCTTGCCAAAAAGTAACAAAGTGCCTGGAGGACATATGAGATTGTTACCAAGCTGAAGTCCTTGCCAAGGTTTTGTGTTATTGAAACACGAAAGTTCATTTCATCAGAGGTGCCTCTGGTCGAGCAGCATGGGCCGGTAGGTGAAGGCATGGCATGGAAAGGACTCTGGGACATGAATTCTAATTTGGTTCTGCCACTGACTGTGACCTTGATCAAGTCCCTACACTTGCATCTCAGTTTCCCTGCTGGAAAGACCTTGAGTGATGTGCTGTTTTGTTTTCATCTACAGAAGACATTAGAATAGAGAGAGGAAGGGAGGGAGAAAGGGAAGAAGGGAAGGAGGGAGGGAGGGGAAGGAGGAAGGGAGAGTGGAGGCTTCAGATTTCAGACAGAGAATAAAGAGTCATGAAAACATTGGAACTGGGTATGTGCAGCTAACTCTCTAATCTCTCCTCTTGGTAGTATTCTAGGCCACGTTAAATATGAATTAACTTTTAATACTTCTGATCTCATCTCCCTTCAACTGCCTTTCACAGAACAGCTGTACCCTTACAACTTCTTCCTACAGTAGAAGAAATTAGTGGGGGAAAGCCTTTTTTAAGCACTGGGGATCGAGTCCAGGGCCTCATACATAATCGACAAGAGCCCCACCACTGAACTCCATCCTTTGTTTTTGAGTCTATCCTATGTGCAGCCCAGGCAAACTTCAAACTTGCAATCTCCCTGCCTTAGCCACTGGGGTGCTGGGAGTATAAATGTACGCCACCATCCCTGGCTCATACGTTGCCTTTTGATTCAGTATTTTTGCTATGTAGCTTAAAGGTAGCACAGATAGGTAAAGCCAAACTCTTTCTGAAGGCCTATTAGGCGCCAGACACTATGTAGACATTGAATGTACAAAACAATAGAGCGATCATAGCTCCAAGTCATTGAGGGCCTACAATGTGAAAACAGCTTTTGTAAATTATTCATTTAACTCTCAAAGCAACCCTTCAGAGATAGCAAATAATTTAGAGATGATAAAACTATTGCTCAGAGTAGTGAAAAATCTTTTCCAAGTTTATACAGCTCATAGGTGAAAGAAACAGAAATTTACCCAAACCGTCTAACCCCAGACTCTATATTCTTACCCACTAACTTACTCTGCCTTCCAAAGATGAATAAAATTAGATAGAACCTCCTGTGAAGTGGTTCATGGATGAATGGAGGAGAAAGATTCATAACTAACCACTGTGGAAGTACAGAGCAGTGCACAGCTAAATTGATGCAAGGCCGGAGCAAATGTGTGTGTAAGACAGTGTTGTAGAGGAGACGGACTGTAGACACGGAAAAGAAATGAAGGGTCATGAATGGACATCCCGGAGGGTACCTTGTGCAGGTGAAGCTCTGGGAATCTGTGAAATGTATTGGAGGAAGGATAATGGATGTCATCCTTCTCAGGATGTCAGGGTGTGGCTTTACCATTCAGCATAATGACCTCCTTTCCTGGGCTTCTCAGGGGTGACCTAGGACCTGAGCACATGAGCACATGAGGGATCTCACCCCTTTGCCAGGGAGACTCTTCACCAGCAAAGGTGTCAATTTCACCTGAGGACACGCTCATGTGACCAGTCAGAACATGCAGAGTCAACACCTTCTGCTTAAAATTCTGATCTATGCTCTTTCACCACAAAACAAGCCACAGAATGATGGTGCCTTCTGGGACAAGCCTTTTATGTCCTCCAGTATTAGAGCTGTCCTACCCTCCAGGTGAAACTGACGTGTAGACAACAATAGAGTTAGGGTTCAGAAATGGATCTGGAGAATTAAAGAACACTGCTACTGCTGAAAGTCACCAGAATGCAGGCCTGTATGGTAGAAAAAGGGAACATCCATTCAAGAATGCCTCTCAAGGGTCTATAATGAATTCAGGTCCAGGCTAGAAAGTGGGATGTTCATCTTCAATTGATGTCATTTTAGCATTTTAATGAAATATTATGGAAGGTTCATGTGAGGAGGGAAGAAACTTGATTTTTCTTTGTAGTGACATCCATTTCTCCCTCAGTCTTCTCTTATAAATACCTTTTCTGTCATAGTTCCAGTGAACAGTTATAATAGTAATTAAGTCAAAATATGTTCAGAAAAAGTCCATAGCTGAACATCTATTGTGTGTGTGTGTGTGTGTGTGTTGTTGTTGTTGTTGTTGTTGTTGTATGTTTGGTATATACAGACTTATTAGCCTGGGTGCGTATATGTGGGTGCCTGTGCATGTGTGTGTGGGTGCATCTGGAGGTCAGAGGTTTGTAACAGGGGTCTTTCTTCAATAGCGCTCTGCTTTTATCCTTTGGAGATGGTCTCTGGCTGAATCTGAAGCTGTCAAATGATTAGACCAACTGTTCAATGAGCTTCCACCCCACCCCGTGCTGGCGTTAAAAGTGTGCCTGCCCCATAAAGGTTTTTTATGTGGTCACTGAGGACTCAAACTCAGGTTCCCATGCTTCTTCAGCAGGCACTCTACCCACGGAGTCACTGCCTCACCTCCGTGAGCATCTGGTTTTTTAAAGTCTTGACTACATGTATTGTTCACACACCCGAAATGAAATGTTACTGACTTCATGTCCATGTAGGAAATTCAGTAAGCCAAACAGGAGCTTATTGTGCTGGATAGCTTTAGTGTCAACTTGACACACCTGGGTAGAGGGAGCCTCAGTTGGGGAATTTCCTTCATTGGATAGTGCCCATGTCTGTGGGGCATCTTCTTGTTTGCTGAGTGATGTGGGAGGGCCCAGCCCACTGTGGGTGATGCCACCCCAGGAAGGCGGAC
>NW_008333886.1:5022105-5040925 GCF_000622305.1 Nannospalax galili | reverse complement strand
GATAAATAAACCCTTTCCTCCCCAAGTTGGTAGTGGTCAGAGTGTTCTGTCACAGCAATGAAGAAACAAACTAGGACACATATTATATGGTTTGAAGATAATCACAATGTAATATTTTTACTCTTTAGTGAGTCTTACTTTAACAAGATAGAGGTCTAGATTTTTCTATCCCTAGACATTTATTCTTCTGCTGTTTGAACACAATTTACTAGAGAAACAGACTCCTCCGAGTTAAAACTGAGAAATATTTTCTATAGGAAGCTTAAGTATATTTTCTGATGAGTTTGTTATTGCTGCCAATCAGGCCTAGTAAGTAAAACAAACATAAAATAGATTGAGTGACCTGGTCTTAAAAATATGTCAAGGAGGGGCTGAAGAGATGGCTCGGTGGTTAGGAGCACTGGCTGCTCTTGCAGAGGACCCACGTTCAGTTCCCAGCACACCCACATGGCGGCTAACAACTGTCTGTGATTCTGGTTTCAGGGGATCTGATGTCCTCTTCTGACCTCCACAGTCATTGCATGACACAGATGCACTTACATACAGGAAACATATCCATACACATAAAATAAAAATAACAAATAAAATATTTTTTAAATATATCAATGAGACTCTTTGTACTCTCAAAAGGATTTTTTGGATAAAGCTCTTAAATGAGGAAATAAATACAGGGTTATAATGAAGATTATAACAATTCTCCAACCAATAATTTCACATCTACCATTTTCAAGTGCTGAGTACTTTGCACTTTGAAATTGGTATGGTCCTCATTTTCTTCTTGAAACCACGTCTTTGAGAGGTCAAGTACCTTACATGAATTCAGACAGCTAAAGAGCAGCAAAATACGAACACAAATTCAAATCTTCAAGTGCTTTAAGACTGGCTCCAGCATTATCAGTATTATATTTTGATAACTGATTGTAAAGGGGAAACTTAATCCCTTAGGAATGTACAAACTCAGATCTAGATTCATAGACAGCTTCCAAATAGTACATTTTAGTGCTGTCCTCAAATACCCAACTCTGTCAGACTCCCTGTCTAATCCACCAGCTGTCTACTGTATACACAGAAAGATGCACTTAGCCCCACCTCCATCCTGAGTGCAGAGCTTGGTGAAAGGCTTGGTGAGAACCACAGGACCACAAGACATCAAACTCATGCATTCTGTTTACATTATGTACTTATTATTCAGATCTTCTAAATGGCTCCTAATCTCTTGTTGTGATCAGGGGACTGGGGGCAGCGGGGGCCGAGGGGCGGTGTTTGACCTGAACTCTTGACAGCATGTTGCAAAAAAACTTTTTTTCACCCAGTGACCCTGTGTGTTCCGGAATATTAACCACAGTATCTGATCCTTGATGCCTGTCTCCCTGGATCCTGGGCTCCTTCCTTGCTAAGCTGTGCCTCAACTGACTTCAGTGGGATTAATCAATGACCCACCTGCCTGGGCCTTTTGTGACGAACCAACAGCTCCCAGTACTGTCCTCTCTGGATTTATCTATGGTTCATTGTCTCACAGGCTTTGAAGAAATAGACTGATTTTTCAAAGACACAAAATCAGTTTTGAAGTTTTATAACATACAGCTCTTGAAAATAACCCTATATACAAAGCTCCCAAAGTGAAAGTACTTAACATGTTGATTCCATATCAACAGACCATGTCATGAGTCAAAAAAGGAAAGTGAGCAGTAGAGAGGACAGACAGTCTGGCTTTTCTCTCCTAACTTGTAATCTCTTTAGAAGCAGAGACTTTAACTTGGGCTCACATGATGTCCTGTACGATGCCGGATATTGGCCTTGGTCATTCATTGAATTAGTGAATTAATTGACTAATGCTTAATGAATTGTTTACAGACAGGCTTTTGACCCCTGGTCTTCCTTATCACTTTTGTAAACAGGTAAATAGCAAACACCTGTTATCTTCTGTAAGTTAGACTGTCTCTAAGCTGTCTGCGTTTCAGAAGCCAGGAAAGAACTGAAATGCTGGTCTTGCAGTCTGACATTCATCTGTGCCTTCTGGAAAAAAGAGAGAGAGAGAATTAAATAGTAACCTGAAAACAGACAGTCACAACGTCCGTGTTGTTTAAGCTTCTTTTCAAAAGAAAGCAAAAGGTCTATCTGGGTGGATGAAATCGAATTACAGCTCAGGGGGAAAAAGAAAAAGAGAACAAAGTGCTCTAACTTCTAACATATTTGGGAACAAACAGAAAACACCAAACTTCGGAAATGATGAGGGTGGCCCAGATCATTTCAAGACAGACTGCCTCTCTGCCTGAACAATGGCACCTGACCACCGAACAAAGAGCTGAGGGGCCACAATGCAGCCTGTGAGCCCCCCAGTGTGGGCCTGGGTGAGGTAATGGGCTCAGAGGAGGGACTTAAAAGAAGACGGGTGTTGTTCACAGAGCCTTTCATGCATGGGAGGGTGGAATTCCATCTGCCAGCTAGGTCCGGTTCAGTGAGCTGGTTCACTCTGAATGGTTCACTGGGTTGTGACACCTAGTGGAATTACAACTAATGTTTTAAAAACCTTTATGTTATCACTTACAAAACTATGCAGCTTGATCACTGTAAAGTTTTCAGCTCCTTGTGCTTCTGATCACTTTTCAGGGCCTCTCTCTTCTGGTTTGACAAAATAAAAATAAAAACAACTGGAAAAGAAGAGTGTATTTGCTGAGCCTTGTTTTGCACACAGACTTAATTTGTGCATGACTTCAGACAAACACAGGAAGTCACTAAGCTTTCAGTCGAGGTTTGCATTTACCTCGGTCTCCTAACCATGAGCTCTTTACATCGAGAAAGAGCTCTGAGTCTTTGCGGCAGCTTAGCAGACAGTCTACCTTGAGGAACAGGTAGAATTCCACTCCATCCACTCCACTGACTTCCTGAACAATACCCAGTTATTGAGTTTTTCAGGACTGAGAAGGTGACGGGGGAGGGCACTGCATCTGATACCTGCTCAGTGACATCTACCAAAGGTCTGTTGCTAGTCCAGGCCTTTGCAGGAGGCCAAATGCTGATCCACACTGATTATGATCTTAGCCAGCTCATCGTTTTTGTTCACCCAGAAAAGAAAAAAAAGTGGCAAAATGTACAAATGATGTGAAGTGACAGACAGTTAATTGTGGTGCACTGAGCACATGGGGTGGAATGAAGGAAGGCTTGTGTATGAGGTTAGACACACCACTAAGCTTTGAATAACATCTCAGAGGTGCCAAACCTATTTCTTACAGGGTAAGAGGAACACGCAACCTATGCAAAGAAAAAACGAAACAACAAACAAATAACATTGGACTAGGAATGCTTCAGGAGGATTTCAGCCATCCGCCGGAGCTCTGAGCACAGTGAGGGTTTCTGAAACAGACACCTACAGTTGAAAGAACTGCAAAGGACTGAGCAGTCAGGCACTGAGTCTGGGTGCCTTCGTCATACACGACTGAGGCATTGATCCATCTTCCATCACTTCCCGCAGTTCCCTCCAAAAGTAGATCAGCATTTTCATGTGATCATCACTAAGGAAAGAACTGTCTGTGTGAAAGGCATGAGATACCCTGAGTCCCAGAAACAAAGAACTACTTGTTAGGAACATCAGTTCACCAGTGTTGATGTGATGACCATGTCAGTAAAGTGCTTGGTGTGCAAGCTTGAGGACCTGAGTTCAATCCTTAGAACGCCAGTAAAAACCTGAGTGGCATGTGCTTGGAATTCCCTGCTGGGGTGGTGGGGGCGGTGCAGAGACACACATATCCCCAGGGCTTCCCAGCCTATTTGTTGTGCCCAGGTCCCAGCGACAGACCCTGTCTCAAAAACAAGGAGTGATAGCCACAGCTAACTTCTGACCTCCACATTTCCACATGCCCCTCCCCTCAATATACTCCATCAAATTAAAATATCCTGATTTGCTTGCCAACAAAGCAAAGGCTACAGTTCAAAACACAGAGCTCGTTTTAGTGATATTTTGCCATTTCGTGCTTCCTGTTCCTCGCTGGTATCGCTGTATTTATCCGATTGCCGACTTTCCCATACTACTCCTGAGACTGTTTCTTTCGACTGTGCTCACCGTGCATCAACATCACCCGATACATCACAGCCACATGAAAGCAGGCTGAGTAAGACATGCTCACTAAAATACATAAGGTATCTGATGTGTGCTTTGCTTTCCTAAGGCCTATTCATATTTCCATGGCAATTCTTTCCTCTAGACTTTTGCTGTTGGTCGTGAGATATTTTTGTCTTGGCCTTCCCTTACAAATTTGTCTCAGGCTCAGGTCTCTTAATTACCTTCATTGCCCACCAGACAGACTGGGTGGCTGATTTTCAGTATGTAGCAAGATAGTTCAATAGTGTGGTCTTTGTTAAAACTGAGATTATTCTGTATTTTCAATCTTAACTCCTTTTATATTTTCTCTCTGATTTCCTCTCTCTTCCCTTCCAAAATTTCTTATTTTAAACAATTACTTATTATTCTAACTATATTTTCCAGGTGAAAATGAGGTCACCTACAAAGCAACTGATCTTCTTTGTACTTTGTATGTTTCTACTTTTAAAAATTATTTCATTTTTTTATTTAAGCGTATGTACATACATGCATGCACTCGTTCATACATGCATGTGTGCAGGTACCCACAGGACACAGGAGAGGGTGTCAGAGCCCCTGGAGCTGGAGTTACAGACACTTGTGTACCGTCCCACAAAGGTGCTAGGATCTGAACTCTGGTCCTCTACAAAACAGCAGTACTCTTAACTGCCCAGACATTTCTGCAGCCCTTCCTTCACAGGAAAGAATATTGTGTTTTGCATGTTAATCACTCCAACAAGCAAAAAGTGCCAGGAAAAAAAATCAAAATATGCAGCAATTAGTCTGGATTTTCATTAAAAGTCACAACAAAAGGAACTGCTTCTCTCTAGAAACAACTGTGGGACCAGAAGGGAAAAAGTGGCATGCAGACTAAAAAGTCATGAGGAAATACTTCTCAGAACCGGCTAGAAATAACACATCGGACGTTGTTATGGCTGCAGGTTAACTCCTGACTGTTTCTGCAGCTAAGAAACATTTAGAAAGTTGCAGCATGCTTAAAGATTGCTGGCATGCTTTGCAGAAAGAAAAGGAAAAAAGGAAGAAGGCCTCACACCAGTAACTCCTTGGAATTTCTGGAAGACACAACAGACCGTGGTGACCCGAAGAACGTGTCTCTCCTCAGAATGTGTCTTCTGTGAGAAAACCTAGGGAAACAGTGTGTGTTAAATATCATACCAGGTTTTAACACAGGTAAACTCATTAAGGTAGAGTGAAGAGGTTAGAAAATGTTGACTTTTCCCTGAGAAATGGGTTCATTTGCCCTTTTAAAACATAACATGTCAAAATGTCTAAAACCTTCCAACTAGAAAATGGAAGTAGATACTTACTGGACACCTACTGTGTTCCAGGCATGTCACACACTTGCTCTCATCGAATCTTCACTCAACCCTGCAAGGTAGATATGATTGTCCTCATTTACTGCTTCAGGAGGCCGATGCTCACTGAGATACCCAGATAGCCTCAAGTCACCCAGCTGGGAAGCCAGGAGATAAACTGGGATTCAAATTGAATCCACTTGCTACTGACCCCCCTGCTCATGGGGTCTTGGGATCTGGGCTCAAGAGAGGCAAGCTACTGTTGCTGTCGCTGACCCTCACATCCTTCAAGCTTTCCTTCTCCACACGAGGGATCTCCACCTCTGAGCTACCTTGAACCTTCAGCCCTCTAGCCTCAGATCCCGACTGAGCAGATCTTTGATTTCTCTTACAGCAAGAAGGCACAAATTCCCTGTTGCCAGTTTGTAGGTTTTTTGATGTCTCCCAAGTTTCTAGCCTTAAGCTGAAGGGTTTGCACACTGACTGAGCAGATCTTTGATTTCTCTTACAGCAAGAAGGCACAAATTCCCTGTTTCCAGTTTGTAGGTTTTTTGACGTCTCCCAAGTTTCTAGCTTTAAGCTGAAGGGTTTGCACACTAAGAGGAAACTCTGGAGGGAAGGGAGGCTTCCCTGCTCCTTGAGACCCAGGCCTGACTCTGTACAAGATCTCCCTGGTGCTTGTGTACCTTTAAATATGTATGTGCGCTGCACCGTGCAGAGTTCAGCAACATCTCTTGGCTAACTAGCTGACATTTTGGTGCTTAATAAAAGTGGACAGAGCCTGGGGGAGTCAATTACAATAAAGGTACTGAGCTAGAACCTCACAGGAAAGGAAGAGAAGAAACAAAAGAATAAAGATTTGAAGAAAAACTGAACAGGTGAGCTTCAGTAATTATAATATTAGTTTATATCATGATTAAAGGTTTTACAACCTTTTAATATATTATAATGTCTATACCCAAGCTGGTGTGTTTTATATATATATATTTGTGTATACACACACAGAGGCACTCACAAACACATATACAAGGATACTTCTAAAAAGAAACCCTAAGTGCCATATCTGTAATATTTTAAATTAAAGTAAATTAAACTTATTTGACACTAAGATTTTTCAAAATCATCATCCCTTAAGGTAATTTTTTACATCCTGAGGTATCACAAAATCAAAGTACCTTATGCTCCAGTGCTAGAATTATTTTGGCCTTCAGAGAATAAATGGCCCGAGGAGTTTACCAGAGGCACTTGCTCACAGAAAGAGTCACTTCCTGGGGATCTGTGTGAAGCCCATTAATGATTCCCAGCACCATCCCAGAGGGATCTTGATATTCAAAAGAGCCATTTTAACCTTGCTCTGTCAAGCTCATACATGACATTTGTCCAAAATGTTGATATTTTCTTAAAAGAGTTTGACTGAAAAACCAAAATGTGAACTGGAGATTGTATCTCAGTTTCATAGTGTTTGTCTAGCATGTGGGAAGCCTTGAGTTCAGTCCCCAATACCTCATAAACCAGGTATGATGGTGCACTGTAATCCTAGCACTTGGGAGGTGGAGCAGGACTATCAGAAGTTCAAAGTTATCCTCTTCTCTGCTACATAGAGAGACTTAGAGGACAGCCTGGGATGCTTGAGATCCTGGAGAAAGAGGAATCAAAATGTTACCAATGTAACAATGTACCAATGTTTCTTTTACTACACACTACTGATTGTTCTAGCTTTGGTTTAGGAAACATTTACACTCAAAAGATTCCAAAGTAATTTTAGTTACATGCCTCTTGATATTCTCTGTACTAGAAATAAAAGTCAAACATTTAAAACTATGCTTACCAATTCATCTAAAGGTAATAAACCCATTATATGTTAGAATAACTTATAATTTTATGGAAAGCAACTGCATTACCCAAAACAATTAGTGGGAACTCTGGCATTGCTTTTCATCTGACTGAACAGATGGCACCTGGATTTTCAAGTCTGCTTTCACATTCATTTTATATGTTGCTATGGTAGAAACACATAAAGAAAATGCAGGCTGGTACACACCTGTAGAAATGGAAAGGCCATTTTAACAGCCATTTCAGAAATATTTAGCTATCTTTTTTATACTACACCAAAACTCAATACATAGTCATTTCTTAGAGACCCCATGTTAGGAGAAATGGGACATAGTATTATTAATTAACATAGTCTTTTAAACATTTAGTTGAATTTTTATTGAAAATTTGAACTTTGGCACATTTCATACAATAGATTTTTATCATATTTTCCCCTTGTCTCACCCTCCTTTACTAGCCCCCACCATATTTTGTGTACTCTATTGTATCTACATTAAGGTCTTTTGAGTCAAATGTGTGTCCCCATATGACCAAAAGTCACACCCTACCCAGGCACCTCAGCTGCTGTTAGTTCTACAGGTAGGATTGGGGCTTCTTACCCACTTCCCCACATCTGTGCTAGAATTTTGTCTGGCTTGAGCTTACATGTGATTTGTGGATGCTGTCACCTTTGCTGTGGATTCTTATGAGTAACTGACCAGCTCTATTAGTCACTTTTCTGTTGCTGTGATAGAAACACTGACCAAAGCAATTTATGAAAGGAAGAATTTATTTGAGCTTACAGTTCCATGGAAATTTCCATCTTGGCGGAGAGGCATGGTGGCAGAGTTGACTGGACGAGGAGCAGAAGCTAAGCTCTACATCTTCCAGTAGGTACAGGAAGATGTAGCTCTTCCTGGAGAGCCCACAAGGGTTAAGAACTCTCCAAGCCTGCCCCCAGTGACATGCTTCCTCCAACACAGTCACACCTTCTAAGACCTCCTGCCATCATCTGGGGACAAAATGGCCAAATACTTGGAGCCTATAGAGGTCATTTTCATCCAAACCACCCCACCAGCTGGCTGGAAAACTCTGCTTCCTTGTGATCATCCATGACCTCTGGCTTCTACAATCTTTCTGCCTCCTCTTGCTCAATGATCCCTAAGCCTTGTAAGCCTTGGGTGGCAGAAGTTTGATATAGGAGTCCTATTCAGGAATAAGCACTCTGCAGTCTCTTATTCTGTGAGTGTTGGCCAGTTGTGGGTCAATATGTTAATCACCATCTGCTGCATAAGGAAGCTTCTCTGCTGAGAATTGAGAGATGCATTAATTTATGGGTACAATAATAAGTCATCAGTTTAATACTATGCCTATTTAGTGGAATAATAGTGGTAAGGTCTCCCCTATGGCCTGTGACCTGTGTGGCCACGTGTTCCTATGTCTGATACCAGTGTCAGGTATGGGCTCTACCTTGTAAAGCAATCTTAAACCCAACCAGAAAGTAGTTGGTTGCTGTCACAGCATTTGCCCCACTATTGCACTGATGAACATATCTTACAGACCCCTTGTTTCTGTAGCTCACAACATTTACAGTTGGACAGGGTTGATGGCTATGTTTTTTTCCAGTCTCATGCATAGCACCTTCCAACACTATAGAAGCTAACCAGTAGAGATCAAGCTTTGAAGTCAGCACCAGTTTGATTTCTCCTTGTTTATTCTACAACTCATGAATGTGGTGCCTTCAGTAATAGGGTCTTACCATCATGTTCTTATGGGTAACCAAGAGCAGAGGCAGTGGCCAGTATTGTTTAAGGATCTACAGGACCCCTGGTCAACAGCTTCAAAAGTAGTCGACCATTCCTGGCATTGGGCAGCCTCTTTGTTAGCCTGTGGTGTCTAGTGGAGCAATTAAACTCCTTTTAATCTCTTTTTATAATGAATATGCATGTTAATAAGCTTCTATAGTGGTAAGTTTCTGCATGACTTTTTCTAAAGGCCTTTAGGGTTAGTTAGTGTTGTTGCCTGCCTTAGTGGGCTAGCTACTTGAAGACTCTCCGTTGAGGGCAGGGGGAGAGTAGGTGTGAAATCAATGGTGCAGATTTCAGGAGACTCACTCAGCAGTTAGCAAACAAGCTGGTTTATTGTGCCGTTAGGGCTTTCTTATATACCCCTGCCCGATCCTCATTGATTCATTTAGCTATGTGTTTCCTCTTCATTGGTGCGGTGTGCTGTCCTCTGTTTGCATCGTTTGATGTTGTGCTTTATGGCAGGTTTTAGGTTAGCCTGAATAACAGACGTATTTACCGGCCCATTTCCCCACAAGTTAGCCCTCCCCATTCTCCTTCCTCTGTCCTGCCTGCCCATTCCCCACTCTATTTAACCCTTCCTACTCCATTTTTCCTCTTCTCCCCTTTATATCATCATTGCATTCAATCTCCCTTCACAGAAAGTGTTACTCCAAGGTCCTGCCATGATCATGTACTAGTTTCTTAACCTTTATAGAACTTTCTATCAAAACATGCATATCTAAGGATTCATAGCTAGGATCCAGTTAAGAGAGAGAACATACATTTGTCTTTCTAGGCCCAGGGTTGTCTTACTCAGGATGATTGTTTCCAGTTCCATCCAATTATCTGAAAATTTCATAATTTCATTATTCTTAGCAAATTAATAATATTTCGTTGTGTAAATGTATGATCCATTCATCAGTTGATGAACAACTACATTGTTTCCATTTCCTGACTATTATGAATAGAGCAGCAGTGAATGTAGATGAACAGATGTCTCAGTAGTAGGATATATAGTCCTTCGAATATATGTCCAAGAGTGCTTTGGTTGGATCATGTAGCCGATGGATTTCTAGCTTTTTGAACCTCAATTCCAAGTGGACTAAGGACATCAACATAAGACCTGATGCCCTAAATCTGATAGAGGAGAAAGCATTGGAACTTGTGGGTGCAGGAAAGGACTTTCTAGACAGGACTCCTATAGTCCAACAACTGACAAGTGGGACCTCATGAAACTGAAAAGCTTCTGCATAGCAAAGGTCACCAGTGTTTCAGTGAAAAGGCAACCTACAGAATGATAAAAAATCTTTATCAGCTATACCTCTGATAGGCGGGTTGATATCTAGAGTCTACAAAGAACTCAGAAAACTAAACATCAAAAAAAAAAAAAAAAAAAAAAACCAACCCAAGCTGAAACTAGGCCAAGCCAGTGGGAGGCCACTGCAATTGTTTCGTTTGATGGATGTGATGCACCTGCTGAAGTCCCATCCAAGCATTTGTGTTTACACCCATAGGTTAAGTTATTATAGCAGCCACTGTTCAGATGGTCTTGCTTCTTGCCATTTGTGTTTTTATAGTAGATGGAATCCCACTGAAATGGACCAACAGCCAATGGAAAACTGATGATGCAGAGACCTAAAGGTTCAGTGCCTTGTACAATGGGAGGAAGATCATCCCACACCTACCACCACCTCCAAGGCTCAGGGACTTTGGGCGAAGAGATTGGGGGAAAGAATGTAAGAGCTGGAGGAAGAGGTGGAATGTAACCAGAAGTTCCTCCGATCACTATGCTGGCAAGCTACAGTCCCACCTCCTTCCCATACTCACCAAGGAGTCAAGGAGGGAGTCAGTTACCCCCCCCACACCCAATCAGTTGACCTTAGCTACATGTGGGGTAGGGGCTAAGGATAAATAAGCTGAGAACCCCAGGAGGAACCTCTCTCACCATTTTGTGTGGCTGTTGGGAAGTCACAGGATCTGTATTTGAGTATAGACTTTCCAGTGCAGCCATAAATGGGGGGTGCCCACTCCTCTGTAAATAAACCCCCACCCTATGTTCTCTTTTTAAAAAAGAAAATGATAAGTAGATAGATGAGAGGGATCTGACTAGACCTCAAGTGGATGGACTTGCACTGGGGAATTTGGGGGGACACTGACTTGATACAGTGAGCCTTAACACTCAGGACAGAGTATATGGGTTCAGAGGGGGACTATGGGAGTTGCTGGTGGGGATGGGACTATAAAGATGATTCAGATTGTTTGAGATATTCTGTATGAAATCCAATAAAATTTGGGAACTGAATACAGAGTTCCCAAAAGACGAAGTGCAGACTGCTGAGAAATGTTTTTAAATGTTCAACATCTTTAGTCATTAGGGAAATGCAAACTAAAAACGCTTCGAGATTTCATCTTTCCCCAGTCAGAATGGCTAAGATCCAAAAAGCAAATAATGACAACTGGTAATAATGATGTGGGGAAAGGGGGCTCATATTCACGGCTCGTAGGTGTGCAAATTGGTGCAACCACTGTGGAAACCATGGCAGAGAGTCCTCAAAACATAGAAACATATTTTTATTTTAAAAACTTATTGGTCTAGCTTGCATCTTTCATGAGTACTTTTCCAGTATTTTTTAAATCAAGTATCAATTTTAGAAAATACTAGGATGTAGCTTAGTAGGAGATTGTTTGCCTAAAATACACAAGGCCCTAAATTCAATCCCTACTACTGCAGAAAGAGAGGGAAAGAGGGGTGAGGGGAAGGAAAACGTTTTTTCACCAAATTGTGCAAAGGTTCTAAATATTGACATGCATCATTATACATCAAAAAATCCCACTTATTAATTCCTGAGATATATAGGCCACATTATATATATGAGAGTACATTAAACTGGGTGTAAATTGGGTGGGGGATGGTGAAGGGACATGTGGGTAGAGGAAAGGATCTAAACACCCTCAAACTGCAGTGTTATAAAAGTTGTAAAAATTCAGTAAAAAAAAATAAAAACAGTTTTGATCTCATGAATCTCATGAATCGAATTCATGATGGAATATATTTTCTGAAATTCTATTTTGTACTGAGAGTTCAAAATTTTTCATTAATAATAAAATTATGAGTGTTTTCCTTAAAGTGACAGGTTGAGTTTGTTCACTGTGGAAAATAAAATTCTGCCGTATATCCAAGTCTGAATAAATATCACTCATTTATTCAAGTTAAAGCATGGTCTTTGACAGGTGGTTAATTTAGCTTGCAACTGTAACAACTGCACAATTGTTTTTCTGCAAGACAAGCATTAAATTTTAATACACAGGAGAACTTTTCATTTTTTCACACAGACTATTGAAAAGTTATATATTCAAGGTTAAGATTTAATAAAATAAATAATTGGTGCTTAACTTTCTAAAGTGAAAGTTAGTTTACTAGCTCAGAGAGTGAAGCTGCTGTTTTCTCACTAAATCAACAACAATTTTACTCATTATTGCTTTTCTACCATCAATACAAATGTCAACATGTTGAAAAGGCAGATAAGATCATTATTACAGAGTTCCAGAACTCATCAAATGCAGCAAATAAGTATCTGTCAGACACTTAACCCCAAGTGGCACATCTTCAGTGCAGCCCCTACACACAGGTTGAACCCATCCCTCAACTCTCACCAGAGGGATGAGATGCAGCAGATGGTGGTTAAGACAGAAATCCAGCCAACATGCAGAGAACAAGTCACAGAGTGCTTATTCCTGAATAGGACACCTATTTCAAAGCTCTGCCTCCTCGGGCTCAGAGATCATTGCAGAAGTGGAGGAGGAAAGATTGTAAGAGAAAGGAAAGGGGGTGGATGACCATAAGAAAACAGTTTTCCAGACAGCTGGCCAGTTACCCATGTGAACTCACAGCAATGGTGACAACATGGACAAGTCCTATGCAAGCTCAAACTAGACAAAATCTCAGCACAGACATGGGGAAGTGAGTAAGGAATCCCAACCCAACCTAAGGAAGTTTTGGCAATTGATGGCTGCTGGGAGGGAGAGAGACAGTGTACTGGGATGGGACTCTTGGTAGACCCAGTAGATAGAGCCACACTGAAGGACATTTAGGGATACAAATCAGACTCTATAGGCCATATGAGAGTTCGTTAAGTTGGGCAGGAGTCAGTGGAGGTAGGTGTGGATGGGGAGGCGATCTAAATACCTTCAAACCATATTGTATGAAAACCAAAAACTTTAATAATGAAATAAAAATTGTTTTGATGTCATGCATCCCCTGAAAGGAATTCAGGCACCCATAGGTACCTACACACCCACATTGAGAACCACAGTTCTATAGGAGCAATCCCTCCTGCCCGTGACAACAAAAAGTATAGGACTTCGCAGCCAGCAGTGGCTCTGAATCCTTGTGTTCAAGCATTCTCTAATTGTATTGTAGGTGGTACTTTATAAGTTATGCCTGCTGTGTGTGTTATTGGGAAAGATCCTCAAGATGAGTGTGTATTAGTGCTCTGTCTACTGGCTGCCTGGTTTTAGTTCCTTATTCAGCAATCACTTGGGTTCTTACGTCTCCCCTTGTGTCCTACAGAGTTGGATTGCTGAACTTTCCCAGAGCAAACAGTGTTTTATTCATTAAAAACTTATCATGTGACACTCGGGACAGGGTGGGCTCCATATAATAAGTGAAAGAGTTGGCTTGCAAAATGTTGTGCTCCAAAAATTGCACTTCCGAAAAGTTCAACCATACTTTAGAATTATTGTTGCTGCTTTAGGGAGAATTCCAGAGGCTAATGTGGAAGTTTTCTAAGAGATGAAGGTAGGATTGTTTGTAGACACCATCATTCACTGACTGTGTTGATTTCATTTTTCTCTTTAAAAACTCGTTACCACTGCATTTTGTACTAAGGGACAGGTGGGTTGTTTGAATGCACTGTCTGGTTCCTAGCCTAGTGCTACCCCAGAACTCTAGGGCACTTTCTTTTCTGAGCTGCCAGAAACCTGTGTGCAACATTTTCCCACACAAATTAGTGGAGCACTTAAGAATTGTTTCAAACCACGTTTGTCTTCAGCTGCACTAACTATAGAAAGTCATGTGATCAAACTGATTTAAATTTGTTCAGATACAAGCTTCTGAAAGATCCTTTAACTGTAATTTTGTCTTTGTTTCAGAGGAAAACTAAAATATAACCAGTATTTATGTAACCATTTTATGTGTTATAAGTTATTCCATATACAATTTCATGCCCTTTATGATAATAATTATTGTGTATAGGGGACTTTCATCTG
The DNA here is from genome assembly GCF_000622305.1 of Nannospalax galili. Classification (NCBI taxonomy): domain Eukaryota; kingdom Metazoa; phylum Chordata; class Mammalia; order Rodentia; family Spalacidae; genus Nannospalax; species Nannospalax galili. Next base: position 5,026,664 of record NW_008333886.1, on the reverse strand, counting down.
TCAGCAACTAGACTGTTAAATCAATACTCTTAGTCCCATTTGATGTTAAGAAAAATATGAGCAAATATCATCCCTCCCAACTCACAGATGAGGAAACTGAGGCTTAGGGAAATGCACAACTTGGCCACATAGCTAGAAAATCACAGAGGTGGAACTTGAGCCCAGTTTCCTAACTCCAAAGTTTGCATCTTTTCCACTAAAGCACACTCTTGGAAATTTAATTTTATGTTCTTCTTATTGAAAATACTCCAAATTCTTTATCAGAAGTTTGCCTCAAAACACTGTGGTTTGGGATTTGCTGTTTTTGGAAAGCTTACGAAAAGATTAACAGTCTTGGGACTGATGTTATTTTTTTTAAGAGTCTCAGAGCTAAGAGAGCATTATCAAACCCTGAAATATTTGGTTAGGATGACAATCCTGGAAAAGTACTTGGCTAATGCCTTAGTAAACCGAGCATTGAACTAGGTGCTGGGCTTTTCACAAGTTCTTTGTCTTATTTTCCCCCATAGTCTAAGAGTATTTTCATTTTTATTTTAATATATTTTTCAAAATACTATTTTGGCTGTCTATATTTAATAAAATAATCTAATAACTTAATTCATATTACAGACACAATAAAAATGTATTAAAGAATCCTTTAAACCAATTTCTAAGTGTCAGAGCTATATTTATGGAAAATTCTATTCCCCCATTTTATAGTATTTAATAGTGACAGAGAAAGAAGATTGGCTTCATGATTATGGCCCAACAGCTCTCTTGGTTCATGTGTTTTTATTAAAATGAAGACAAGTCTTTCCTTCCAGTGTATCTGTGATTCAGGATTAACCTTTGTCAAATGCCTTAAGTGTCAAATTTATACTCAGAAAGTTTAAATGTTTTTTATAAACTTCTCTGTGAGAACAAATTTGGCTTAAAACTTCCATAAATTTTATCCCCTAATAAATCATATTTAAAACATTATTCTTGGGCTGGAGAGATGGCTCAGAGGTTAAGAGCACTGACTGCTCTTGCAAAGGACCCGGGTTTGATTCCCAGCACCAACATAGTGGCTACAAATCATCCTTAATTCCAATTCCAGGGGAATCCGAAGCCCTCTTCTGACCTCCGCAGCATTGCACATCACGGGTGCACTCATATGCATGCAGGCAATACACTCATACACATAAAAATAATAAAATAATAATAAAATATTTAAAATATTAGTCTCTTAAGTGTTCATTTATTATTTATTTTATCAAGTACAGTTTTTGGTGCAAGATAAGCAGTGACCGGAGGCAAAGGAAAACTAGAGCAAGGCTCTGCAACTGTACTTATTATTCTTTTTCTGCAGTTAAGTTGCATTGACTCAGATGGGATATTTGCAAATTAATTTTTATTCTTTTACATGGTATATACATATGTGTGTCTGTGTGTGGGTATGTGCACATGGATGCAGGTGCACACACAGACCAAAAGAGGGTGTCTGATCCTCTAGAGCTGAAGTTAGAGACAGTTGTATACTGCCCAACATGCGTGCTGGGAACTGAAATCAGGTCCTCTGCAAGAACACTACATGCTCATAACTGCTGAGCTGTCTCTCCGGCCCCTCAGATGGGATCCTTGGAATCACTGCATACTCAAATGAAAATTCATGTAATCAGCACTTTGAATGATGAAAACAATGCTTTACAATTTAAGGTGCTACTATTATTAAAGCTAAAACTGAACCATTTGCCTGAAGACTAAAGATGAAAGTAATAGAACTAAATGTTCAATAGCCAACATCAAGAAATCTCGCTAGTATTTTACTTGAGTGAGTATTTTAAGGAATAATAACTTTTAAGAGTTCTTAGTGAGTTCTAGGCCTCGGATTTGAAGATATGACTAGACTCACTCTAAAACATTGATTCTCAGATGTAAACCGCCATCACAACTACCTAGAAGGTTTGCCAAAACACAAATTGCTAGCCCCCACTTTCAGAGTTTCTAATTTGATAGGTGGGGAGGGAGTTCAAAAATTTGTGTTTCTACAAGTTCTTAGATATTATTACTGGTCGTCTAGTGGAGGAAAATTTTTGAGGACCTCTGGGCTAATATAACCAAAGTCATACTAGATGTTGGGATGCAAAATTTCCTACCAAATGATTTACTCAAGTGAACCTGCTCCCAAACCATAAATAAATATATCAGTATAGGTGGTTGCAGTTGAAGTTACAGCAGCATTAGGTAGAGAAGAAGGCAGGGAGGAAGACTCCAGTAAGTACCGTCACTGGCTGTGCAAACATGAGATGATGATGAGGTCATGTTGGTTTGTTGCTGTATTTGCACATCATCTCATCTCCAGTCATGAATTTAAGGGTTGGAAGTATCACCCCAAACAAACATAATGACTTCATAGCATCAGATTTAGAGAGGAAATAAAAATACCAATGGGAGAAAAGAAATACAAGAGCTGAGGACCTGGCCCAGCTGGAAAACTGTTACTGCACAAGCATAAGGACTCGAGTTTCGATCTCCAGCAAGCCGCATAAAAAGCTGGATGCAATGGCAGGCATCTGTAATCCCAGCACTAGGGAGGTAGAAAGAAACAAGGAGATCCCTGATGCTCACAGCCTAGCCAAGCCCTACAGTGAGGGTTCAGTGAGAGACTGTCAAAAAATAAGATGGCGATGATCAAGGAAGATACCTAAAGTTCACCTCAAGCCTACAGAGAGAGAGAGAGAGAGAGAGAGAGAGAGAGAGTCTTTTCTTCCTCAAGGCAAAGCAAACACTTTAGATAAGCTTAGAATAACTAACTTTAAGATACTGCATTTCATCCATATGCAACATTCCTAGGCTTAAGTCTGATAAAGGTTGATTTCATGGAGCATGGAAGGCACCACTAAAAGATCACTTGCTAGAACAGGCAGTCTAGATTTTTGCCTGCATAGCAGCCTTTGGGGCTACAGCCCTCTCAGAACTCCTCGGCTAGTTAGCCATTGCATCCACACTCATCTGCCAGATGTGCACATACCTTTATGAAACTCCAAGTAAGACCTGGAGTGAGTCTCTGAATCCTAAAACCACAAAAACATAACAAAATCAATATCAATCTTCAGATACAACTCTTACCCTCACAGTCAATAATAGCAACTGGGGAAAGCTGATGTCATCCAAAATGGGAGGATGCAGGCTAAAATGACCTCATCATCCTAAATGGGGTCTGTATCAGTTAGTGATCTGTTTCGGCCATGACTAACCAAAATTCCTCACCAGTAAGAAATACAATGTACAAAGTTCCATTTTCTCATGTAAAAGAGGTTCAGTCGGGCAGTTTAGAACGAGTGTGTTAGTTCATGAACCCATCCAGGACCCTCATCCCTTCCAGCTCACCAATCTCCATCATAAGCATCATCCCCATGCCTGTGATCAAAGATGTGCTACTGGGGCTCCAGCTGACAGGAAGCATGTTCTAGGCCTCAGATTGGAGGAAGGGGAGAAGGGCCAGGTCAGAGTCCTGTCCTTGAGGACTTCATGACTCTTCATAAAACCTTCTTATGTCTAGAAGCTTGGGAACTGTCCACAAGAAACCCAAGTGAAGATTAATACTCCGTTGGTAAATAGAAAAATAAAAATAGATCTTAGATAAACAAATAGCAATTTGTGCCATCAGCTAAAGGGAAGTTAAAATTCTTATTTTCTATCACAGAAAGAGAGTAAAGGGGGCTCTACTTCATTATATACGAACATTACACTGTAGATTTCATTTTCAGGGGAACACAAGAGTTGCCTGGAGAGGAAAAATTCAGAAGCATGGCACCCTGGGATTCCAGTTTAGTACATCAGGTAGTGACTGTGATTTGGGGATGTCAGGGATAACTCTGTGAAATCCTACAGCTTCCTTACCACATGTGGACTATCTGTCAGCCTACTGCTGTCTTCCATGTTATTGACCATTGCTGATTTTTAAAAAAACATTCTGCTTTGTTCCTTTTTTTCCTTTTTCTTTTTTTCTGGTTTTCTTTCAAAATTTTTCACAAAAACTTTATTAAGAATTTCATATATGCATATAAGGTGTTTTGATCAAATCCATGCCCACTCCCTCCCCTCCAACATCGCCCCCTCTAAAGAGAGAACCCTAAAATCTTTTAGGGATTAGATACAAGCTCCCAAACGCTTTTGACATTTTTGGCCTTTGGAACAGAGTATGTTACTAACAGGCCCAAGGAAGGACAGTTTGTCTTTTAGCCAAGAAACTGGCTATATTTCTTTAGGGTCTTTTTACCCTACCTGCCTAGCCAGTTCCTACCTCCTATTCTTATCACGCCATCCTCTGAAGGGGTTACCCAAATTGCCAATAGGGAATCGGGACACAGACAGCTCTGGCTTCTTCCATGCTGAACAGGTACCTTGACTGGTAAATAGGAGATGTGAAGGAGAAGTAAAGGCAAGAGTAATTAGCATTACAAGTTCTACACAGGGAACTTGTATAGAATACTTTTTTCTAGAAAAAAAGTGCTGAAATTTGCAGGTAAATGGATGGATCTAAAAACTGTTATACTAAGTGAAGTAACACAGACTCAGAAAAACAAATGACATAT
>NW_008333886.1:4969310-5022018 GCF_000622305.1 Nannospalax galili | reverse complement strand
TGATGCTGTACAGCAGTCCCTTCTGCATGAAATAACTACCATCATCACGACTTCAGCTGAACCTGATCACTAAACATAGTCACAATTGGACTTGTTCACAGTTGTGCTCATTCATTAAATGAGTGCCAAGCAGGGTCACTGGACCCTCACCTGAGTATCCAGCCACTCTTCCCAACCAACTAGTCCAGCCTTGGAAGACAGAAGAAACATGAGGAAGAACCCAATAGAGGGATGCTTTTGGAAGCCCTTGTCAAGAAACTCCAATGGACCCTCATATTGCTTTTCCTTTCTAACTCTTTTATTCTTCATAATTTGATCCAGTAAATGGGCATGGTCTCACTTCCTCAAATTCTTGGTCCATTAGTACAGCAAAGTTGGACCAGTGATGAATGGATTTTTAGCAATGCAGTTAAGTCCTTCTTTGAAGGCAGTCAGTAGAGAGCTTCCCAGGAGGAGTTAATCCTGAGCTGCAGGGTGGAGAGGCATAACTGTGCTTTCCTTGACTTCAGTGGCCAGAAATGCCAGGGTCAGGCACCACAGTCAATCTAACAGTGAGTGATTAACAGCCAAGTGCAATCTCTAGTGCTTTATTTCCAGCTTCTGGTCTGCCTTCTCTTTAACACTCAGGTAAATGTCAAAAATGCACCCAGGGATTATAGCTGACGAGGGGTAAATGCCTTCATGTTGTCCTCCAAAGGTTAGGGTTCCCAGGCCCAGTTGGAAGCCCCAATCACCAATAACCATTAATCCACTCTCTTCTGGTACGAGCAAACATATTTATGACTGCAGTCACTAAAGGGTGAAATAAAGATTAGTTTTTAGTTAGGAACGCAAAGCTTTTGAGATCAATATAAACTCACTGCTGAAATCAATCTAAAGTTTGGAATTTTTAAGTAAAGATTTACTAGGCTTCCTTGTACAGTTAATTTTCCAAAGGGAAATAATCTCAGAAATGTAACATGGTAATCGAATTGAGTAAACACCCCGTCTGTAAGCTGACCTGGGTTATGCACATATCAAGTAAGTGTGTAAAGCAATAAAAATGTCCATAATGTGGATTGTAAATTTGCCAATATACAGGTAAAACCAAAACACATATAGATTTACATGAGAGGAGTCCTAACAGCTATACTTGCCTATTTGAAAATATAAATGATCAATAGGTATTAATAATGAAGTTATTCACATGTTTCCTCATTTCTGCGCATATTGTTTCAATTATTTCTACTTAGTTTGATAAATAAATGGATAGCCATATTTTATGAAAGTCTTCCAAAGTGATATAGAATTTTTCTGTAAAAGAAAAGCTACTGTTTGGATGAAAGAACAAGTGGACTGGAAATACATAGCTTGTTAGCATCATTCGCAGTTCATGTTTGATGCATGTATACAATTTATTATGCAATTTCTTGAGATTTGACAAAGTAATTGTCTGGCAAACCATAGCTTTAATGACTTTCTTCTGTTTCATATGAAAACACTGTAGGTATTTCAGGAAAATGGCTTAATAGATCGATGTCTATAAGTGCTCCTTTGCTTGCTACATATCTGTAGACTGTGGAGATTCAGAAATATTTTCAGAGAAGTGTGATTCCATGTAATAAATTCCTTTTCTTCAGAAAAGTAAGTGCATGAATGCTTACAGTAAGCTATAACTTGAGAAATTATTTAAACTACCCCGGGCCTCTCTAGGTGAACGTCTCATCTTCTCAGTCAAGAATGGAGAGCAAGAAGAGAAGGGTACCCCAACTTACAGAGGATGCCAGAACCAGAGGCCATTGGAAGCAGATGGAACCAAACGAAGACAGGCACTTAATTTCTGACTGAACTATTGTAGTAACAGCTGGTGTTATCTGCAATTATTAGAGGGTAAGATTATCAGCTACACTGCAACCCTCTCTGCTATGAAGATTCATTTGCGACTGTTTGCCTAATGGTGGAGACAGGTTCAAAGGCCCTTTTGCTACTGCATTTCCCATCCATCCACAGGACAGGAATCTGGGTTCTAGGGATTGCTGCTGCTCTCTTTGAAGTATTTAGAGGATACCACAGCATATCTTCAGTTGCTTAATGCTAATACTGGAATCTCCTGCCGAACTGCTGCCATGCTCTTTGGAAAGCTACAAAGCCATAGAGAAAGCATGTGTATATATAGTTTCTCAATTTAAATTTTCAATTTTTTAAAAAGTTCTGCATTTTTCTAATTTCTAGCCCTTTCCCTCCCCCTCCTACTCTTCCTGTGCTCACCCCTACTATAGCTCATGACCTCTTCTATAATTACTATTGTTGCATATAGTTTCTCAATTTAAATTTTCAATTTTTTAAAAAGTTCTGCATTTTTCTAATTTCTAGCCCTTTCCCTCCCCCTCCTACTCTTCCTGTGCTCACCCCTTCTATAGCTCATGACCTCTTCTATAATTACTATTGTTGCCCATGTATGCCTAGACAGAATCTGCACAGGAGATACTGTTCACTTCATTGAGCTGTTACTCAAATCTTATTTTAACTGGTGTTACTCATCAAATACGCATAAAATAAATCTTAAGTTTTAGAAATTGCATGCACATAGTAATTACATATATTACATATGTGAAACTATATACAAGTAGTTACATAAATATGCTACTTGTTTGTATATTCACAATATATGTGTACACATGTGTATTTTAATTCCATTTTACCAGTTACAGTCCAGATCCACTCCACATTCTGAGGATAGATGACATGTGACCATTGGAATAAAGCAATGTGCAAAGAAGGTGGCTAGTGGCCATCACGAATTTGTAGATTTTGAAAACCAGGTTAGGAGTTCCCATCCTGAAGGAGTTACCATACTGGATATCAGAGTGCCGATGTAATTAATTTTTAGAGCACAACTTACTCTTCCACTATACAAAACTCAAAGCATTTGTTCTAAGAATCAACCTATGAGCACTAAAGGTAGCTAATGAATGCTTTGACAAATGAATGATGAATATATAGAAGAATTTTTAATGTGTCAGTACACTTAGAACAAGCAGACCAAGGCCCCTAGCCCAGCAGTGACAAGCACACTGCTTAAGTGGCTCCAACTAGCAGGCCGGGTCCTTGGGAGCCACAGGGAGATGTACAAACAGAAGGGAACTACAAAAGCCTGGTGAGGAGAGGAAAGCTGGACAGACTCCAAAAAATTTAAATTTATATCGCACATGAGAAGATTCCAGAACTATAAAGAATCCAAAAGAAAATCTCCATTCAATCTGACACCTTTGTGTGTCCTATACGTTGTTACCTTTTCCATAGGTACTTGTTTCAAACACATCAGTCTTTTCAAAAAATAGTAAATGTGAGGTCGACACATGGGAAGAGACACATCTCTCATCTCTTGCTTAATATTTTAAAAACATTTAAAAACAACATTAAAATGAGCATCACAAATTCCACAAATAACATATGGTTAAATAACTAAGTACCTGTCACAGGTTGATAATATTCTTTCTTTGAAATTTATCTGTGTTCTTCAGTTACACAAAGCTTTTCCTGTCATATGATTTCCTGGGAGAAAGTAAAGCATAAATGAGTTACTTTTCCTTCTAACATGATTAAAACAAAATTGTATATTATTAATAGTTTGGAGCATTTATTTTAGCTTCCCATCAACAACATGATGTATTTGACAAAACTTCTTCTAACTTTCCACATGAACTGTAAGATATAAGCAGGCATCTTAAATACCTCTGTGTTCTTCAAGGATTTCTGCAACGCAGTGCACAATTGTATCAGAACAAACAGCTCTCAGTCCTACACCTTTGTATCTTGATGATGTGTAATTCAGCACACTGGGAAGTCAAAATTCATCATTTGTATGAGACAGAAAAAGGAGGGAGAGAGCAAAGGTAAGGAAAGAAGAGTAGTGGGGACAGGGTCGTGGTGGTCAAAGGCCATAGGGCCAATTATCAAAGCTCTCAGAACTAACCAAGTGGAGGTGGGAAATAAAGTTATATTAGATTGTAACCCAATATGCAAAATAAACATCCAAGAATCTATGTTGATATAAGTAAATGATTAAGTAAGCAAGTGGGAGCAAACAGACAATCTCCTTTTCAGAAAAACACACAAATAATTTGTGTAAATGCCCCCACTTCAAAGAGTGCAACCATAAACCTTCACTCCTTAATTATGGCTGTACATAGAAATGTCATAGCCAGAAACACATTATGGAAAAAGCAAAAATGAAAAGAAAGGAAGGAAGAAAAATAAATGATTGCTTTTCCTATGAAGAAACCTGGCAAACACTACCTCAGCCAGGGGTCAAGGTTCACACAAAGATGATGTCATATTGGATATTATTAATGAAAATGGGACTTGACCACCATGGCCCTCCTCACAAAAATGGGTAACCCAAGACTAAGGATGAGAAAAGTATCAGATAACTCCAGCTCTGACGGAATGCCACATATTACCTGACCAAATTAATCAAAAATCAAGGGAAGTGAGAAACTGTACAGCCCAAAGCTAACTAAGGAAAACTAAGTAAACACACAGCAGTCCACCAATGGGATGGGAGAAACACAGGGCATCGGGGGCTGGAGAGACAGCTCAGCGATTAAGAGCACTGGCAGTTCTTGCAGAAGACCCAGGTTCAGTTCCCACATGGCAGCTAACTTCAGTTCCAGGGGATTCAACACCCTCTTCTGACCTCTGTGGGCACTGCATGACATGGGTGCACTTACATATATACAAGCAATACACTTATACCTATGAAATTAAAAAATAATAAAATATCTTTTTAAAAAGACAGTGCCTTAAATTAATTGACAAAACTATGACCATAGAAATTTTTAAGACTATGTGTATATTATTTTTGTCTCATCCTTTATATATCATAACAAACCTACCTTCAAATGGGAAAAATTGGGGCACTTTAAATGGGGAGACCATTGTGGAAGTGCTATACAGTGGGAGATAAATAATGCCTAGTGAGTTTTAAAAAACTGGAGGGAACCATATTAGTCCAACAACTTACTAACAAATTTTACATTCAACTATTTCAAGAAACAAAATATATGCCTAGTCAAGGTTTATCTGAGGATGTTTGGTTTGTGCCCAAGCTTTATTTAAATAGCTCATGGTAATTAAAAGTACCAGACTGGTGGAAATAATCTTGGATGTTTAACAGCCATACTTTAAGGCCTATACCAATCTGCTCAGAGGGACTTAAAGGACAGTTTTCGCTCCTTGTCCTCCAAGGTCATCTAAGTTCCAGGGGACTATGAGCATCTCTCAAAATGTCCTGTAACTGTGGTGAGTCACCTGTCCTCTCATTCAAGGAGGACATGGAAACCCCACGAGATGGACTTGAAGCAGTGTCCAGTCTACAAAGAGAAGGGTCAACTCAGAGGAAACATCTCATTCATGCTTCCAAGTGTAGCCACACATGGTTGAGCAGAACCTTTGACTTATCTTCACATAGATGGAACTGGTAAAAGAAAGGAGCCAGGAGTTCCTCCCAAGGCCATGTGACCCCTGAGGAACAGATCCTCAAACGACCTTAAGTATAAAAATAAATTGACTTATTTGGGCCAATTGTATGGTCTTAAACACCCAAAAGGAAAGTACAACCAAAGAGTAAAGTAATCAGTATATTTCTTTAAGAGTTCAAGGGGTTACACTTCCCAGACATAAGGCTTAAGTCTATAGAAAAAGTTATTTAGACAATTATTTCTCATTGATGATTTTGTTCCTAATCAGAAAGTGCTGCTCAGATGTAATACTTCAAATCTTGGTCCTCAATACTGTGGTGCCCACCTGCAACTAAGGGAGACAACCAGGTATTGTTCTACAAATCCTGAATCCATCACTCTAGAGTCCAGCCTTGGAAGACAAAAGAAAAATGAGGAGGAACCCAATAGAGGGACGCTTTTGGAAGTCCTTGTCAAGAAATTCCAATGGACTCATATGAACATTTGAAAATTGCCCCGTTCTGACTTTTTTTCTAGTTCCATGTCTAGAACTTGTAATGCTAATTACTGTTCCCTTTACTTCTCCTTCACATCTCCTAGACACAATTCAAGGACTTTCTTTTCCCCCTACAGATAAAGAGTTATGCAGTTTGGGAGTCTTTTAGATAGACCCACTAAATTGCCTCACCCTGCATCCCTCCCTGTTCATCACAGAAGAAGCCAGAGCAGTCTGCATTCCGATTCCCAATCAGAAAGCTGGGTAACCTCTTCAGAGGATGGTGTGATAAGAATAGGAGGTAGGAATTGGCTAGGCAGTTAGGGTAAAAAGACCCCAAAGAAAAGTAGCCAGTTTCTTGGCTAAAACTTACAATGTCCTTGGGCCTCATTCCAGGGGCCAAAAATGTCAAAAATATTTGGGAGCTTTTATCTAATCCTTAAAAGATTTTAGGGTTACCTCTTCAGAGGGGGGAATGTTAGTGTAGCCAAAAGCCCAATTAAAAAAAAATCAAAGAAGAAGAAAAAGTACATGAAGTTATCAGAAAAAAAGTGATGGGGAGATATGGGAGGAGTTGGAGGGGAGGGGTGGGCATGGATTTGATCAAAACACCTTATATGCGTGTATGAATTTCTCAATAAATTATTTATCTAAAAAATAAAAGTAAGCCGGACGTGGTGGCGCAGGCCTTTAATCCCAGCACTCGGGAGGCAGAGGCAGGCGATCTCCGTGAGTTCAAGGCCAACCTGGTCTACATAGTGAGTTCCAGGACAGCTGGGGCTACAGGGAGACCCTGTCTCAAAAAGACCAAAAATAATAAATAAATAAATAAATAAATAAATGTAAAACAATAGACAACAATACAACAAATGCACACATGTAAAAAGAAATCTACTGAGTGATTTCCATTTACCTAAAATCATTACATTTCAAACACCAAAAGCGCACATTTGCAAAACAGGCAAATGAGCATTTACAGGTAAAAGTCAGATGCCCATTGTGCCCTCTCCAAACAGGCTATCAAATTTTATGTCAATAGTATATGTAGAATTCAGGCTTATGAAGAGTTGTAATCAGAAGCATGTTTTAAAGATGAGAATTCTGGAGACCTGCCTCTTACACAATAAGAAGCTTCTGACATTTTCTAGAAGTTTCTGGTTCGTTTGACTACTAGAAAACCAAGGGAATTAACAATAGAATGTATAACAATAGGACCAAAGATTCTTAAAGATAGAATTTATTCCCACAGAGACCTGAAATCAGTCCTTAACACAGCCCATGTTTATTTCTATAGTAGAAGATACAAAGACAAAACCAAAAAACTTCCAGTTTGGGTTTTCAGGTTATATTAGCCCTGACTGAATGTTACTATTGAATTTTGATAAAATATGCCAGTTAGTTAGTGGATTGCCTTTAAAAAAATAAAATGAGATACTCCATAAAAGTCTTTATTTGCCAACTCAATCTATGAACTCTTAAAATGTGTACAAACTTTCAGATAATGCTTCAACAGCATAGCAATATGAAATACAGGATTTGAATAATTTGAACGACATTACTAAAACATTATGACTATTCCACTATGAAACCAACAGTAGAATGGGGGCAGGATGGAAAAACAAGGATTTAATGAAGATGAAGGGAAACAGAAAGATTTTATAAAAATTTAAGTCGAGTTTTTCTTTTGTATTGAAAGAAGTCAAGAGTAATTCATAAACAAATATCCAAGATGCAAACAGATCACCTTGGATCTACTGCCTCAGTGAAAATCAAATTCTTGTAACAATACTTGGTTATTAGCCTTATAACTATATGACTAAGAAACTCAAGTCATTTTTTTCCCATGATCTTTAAAAAGTATTAGTGAATATTCTGACAGAGAAAAAAAATACATATCACATATCTTCATTGCTAGGAACTAGTGAAAGAGAGGAAAAAATGTTGCCACAAACAAAAAAATTTGAGGGTGGAGAAGTTGATTAGTATAACTTGCAATTGGGGTAACAACTCTTTACAATAAAGATGTATTGTGCTGGTTATTGGGGGAGAAATTTTCATGCTTTTTAATGATCTTTCAGAGTTTGGCTTACCTGCAAAAAAATAAATATTCACCCATAAACTCCAATTTTTGAAAACTTTTGATGTATGTAAAATAATTTCACAGTATACATAATTTCTGTTAATGCACTCAAAATACTTCCATATACCTGTGGATTTCTTGTTTGTATATGACCTACTTCCAAAAAGATGGCTGGACAAATACCTCTGGCCCCCAGCCTCTGGGCTACTTTTAAGAGGAAACAGAATACATTTTTTCTTCTCTTGCAGCCTAAACTCTCATCTCATCTTACAATTCACTAGGAAAGTTCCCAACTAAATTTGGGCACCATTCATTCACACCACTCGTCTTCAGTGCACCCTAATACAGTAGTTAACTGAAGGAAATTCTCCATTGCCAAATACAGGAAAACCGAGAGAAGACCTGAACTAGTAAAATGATAGAGTCACAAGGATGTGAGAGTCGGGAACCAAAGTACTTCAACATCCTCTCTTGTCTCAGTCACCTAGATAAGGATCAATTGCAAAAAGGCCACTTTTCAGAGTCAGGAATACATGCAGCATCCTACCATTCCTAAGAAATACCCTTAGTTTCAAAAAGTCTTAATTACCCAAGACAAGCATGAAACATCAATGTCCTCAAAGGGAAGAGAGTAGCAACTTTTAAAACTATAAATAACCTCAATGAAACATGTACTATCTGAAGAGCAAAGTCAAAAAGTGATGCTTTTGTCAAAGTGATCTGTCACCCTTGGAAGAGCATCCTAAATGATTACAACCCCAACAAAAGCAGATTTTTTCCTCTCTTCCACCTAGCAATGTGGAACATGAGTAAGAATCTGCGAAAGAAAAAAGAAGAAATAAAAGAGAAAAACTAAGAACTCTCTAGCCGTGCCTATTATTTTTTCTAATTTAACAATAATACAGCACTCACTAAGTCCTCATTCTGTTCTAGGTACTTAACACCTTCTTACAAAGACTCAGCATTATAAAACCCTTTGAGATAGGTACTGTAATAATCTTGTACTCGGATGAGAAAACTAGACAGAAAAAGTTCACTTGCTCAAGGTTACACAAATGGAAATTTCCAGATCCAAGATTCAAACCCTGGGGATCCCCTTCCAGAAACCTGCTCAGAATTGTAGCCCTGCACAACTTTTGCTTAGTGACTTAATTAGCATGTCCATAAAAGTAACTCCAAAACCTCAGAGCAGCTGCTGGATGATGTTGTCACAGGCAACATTGAGGGAGCATTCATGAAGACCCCGTTAAGCTCTTCTATGTGGGCTGTAAGCAAAATTTTATGAGACCACACAGATTTTTCATTGTAAGACAACAGATCAATATAATGAAGAGTTTCACTAAACTCGCTTTGGTCAGGTACCTTAACTGGTATCTCACTATAAAACATCAGTGCCCTTCCCTTTTATTTTTTCTGCAATTTTCTGATAAATTTGATAAATCACCTTTAATAATTCACCAACATATTTACTGACTAACTACTTTGAACATGATGCAGAGCTATGCAGTATGGGAGATTTTTGCCAATCACAATGCTTTCTCCCATGCAAAATTGATTGTAGTTTATTTATAATGGTAAAATAAATTTCCCTTAACAAGTAACTATCACATCCATAGCTATTGAGTATCAAAAGATATCCCAGATAATAAGCACTAAGAAGTTACCCTGGGGCTAGAGAGATGGCTCAGCTGTTAAGAGCACTGGCTGCTCTTGCAGAGGACCTGGGTTCAATTTCCAGCACCCACATGACAGCTACACCATCAGTAACTCCAGTTCCATTTCCAGTTCTGACCTCTGTGGCCATTGCATGACACTGGTGCACTTACACATATGTAGGCAATACACTCAGACAATAAATAAATAAATAAATAAATAAATAAGTTACCCCAGGTCATTATATGTGCCATTATTAGAGCAATTATTAATTGTAATTATTCATTCATCTGCTGTATCAAACTTACCTGTCTGTCTTCTCCATAAAATGTTAGCCCTTTGAGAGCAAGGATCAATTTTATTCATCCTTCTGTCTTCGATAACTGGTATGTTATTTGGTATATAATAAATTCTCAACACATTTATTGATAATGGATGGATGAATGAATGAATGAATGAATGGTCATGGGAGGCAGTGTCCAGTGTAGAAGACTAGTTACTCTATCAAGTCAGGATGTATCTGTTTGAATCTCAATTTTACCTTTGAAAATACGTGGTTCTCAAAATTGTATCTTTCTCCATCTTTGATTTTATCATCATTAAACTGATAATGGCATTTTTCATCATCAGTTAATTTTACTATAAAACAAATCACCCCTTATACTAATGGCTTACAACAGCAGCCATATATTTAGCTGAGAATTCTGTGAATAAACAATCCAGAGTACCCAAGGTCTGGTCTCTTGCCTGAGATCATTGTGTACCTGAATTCAGTTACCAGCTGAGCTGGAAAACGTCTGGCCCTTACAGGGGCTTACCTTCCACCAAGCTACGCTGGACTTTTTCATGTGTCAGCTGTCAAGAGTCAAAGAGTTGGGCTAGTGGACTTAGAAACATACAATGTCTCTTGAGGCCTAGGTTAAATTTAGCACAGAGTCACTTCTGGGATATTCTGTTGGTC
Source organism: Nannospalax galili (assembly GCF_000622305.1). Classification (NCBI taxonomy): domain Eukaryota; kingdom Metazoa; phylum Chordata; class Mammalia; order Rodentia; family Spalacidae; genus Nannospalax; species Nannospalax galili. The sequence continues at coordinate 5,011,387 of NW_008333886.1, read as the reverse complement.
TAAGCAAATAACAAAGCCGGCTCACATTCAAAGAGTAGGGAAATAGATTCACTCCTAATGGAAAATGTAGCAAGGTCACATACTGTGAACTGCATCCTGAAAAGGTGGAGAGTCCTACTTACTTTTGCCATCTACCCAAATCTTTCTTAGGATCACCAAGAGGCCTGAGAAAATAAAGCATCTAAAAGACTTGCAGTGGCACCCACCATGCAGACCGTAAGGTCATCAAGCTATAGTACTTGCTATTGCTTGAAGCTGCCTTCAAAAGCTTCATAGTGGAAAAAAAGCTGAACTTAAATTGAGAGAGATAGGTGAGGGTTTATGTGTAGAGACCCAAGTTCTCTTCTAAGTACAAAACCTCCCAGCAAATGCTCTAGTGTGAGTCAGGAGTGTCCAGAAAGCAGCTAGCAGAGAACAGTGTCCCCAGGAGAGCTGGGGACACACCTGGAACCTGGATCACCCTGGGTCAAGGCCAAGGACTTAGGCATGACCTTGAAGCAACAATAAACCATTGGATTTGGTCTAAATGCTAGCCAATAGCAGTACTACTTTTAATGCTCTTCAATAAGCTTCATGTTGCTGAGGACTTTGGGATAATAATCATTTCTTCCTTTATCTGTGCATCCCACAATGACAGCAATCTTAAAGGTCAGGCCACATGAAGCAGCATTGACTAACTAAAACAAACGCAGAGGAGGCCTGACTCTGATGTTCATACAATTTGATGATCACTCATAAATTTGAATTAGAAGTCAAGAGTCAGGGAAATAGCTTCAGTTTGACAGACCTCTCATGTTAACCCCCTCCTCCCAACACCCGTAGAACTGCGCTACAGATCATCTTAGTCCATCCAGTCCAAGGAGACAGTTGTGAGCTACCAGAACCACCGATATGCCTGGATCTCTGCCACCTTGAAGGCTGACCAGACTGTTCAGAGCTGATAGGAGCTCCAGCAGACTGCTCGGTGGTGGTAGTCCCAAAATCTTTCCACTGCACATAGTTTAAATGCAGATTCACTGATGAATAATTTTGATAATTCTGTCGAAGTATGAAGACTGCTTGAATTAGATGACTACATGATTATATGAGTTTTTTTTTTTTCAAAGACAATTCTGGCTTCTCTTCTGCCATGTGAAATCTATCCTGCTGAGCGCTCTTGACTAGTCACGTCCTTCCTGCCATTTTAAAAACAATAGAGGCAGAGTTGCAAGCTGCTGATAGTGCTCAGCAGGATAGATCAAACACACAGATGCAATTTCTGTACGTTGAACAGTGAAGTAGGATAAAATTCAAATACTTACAATCGCTTAGTAGCTACCGTCTGATTGCTGCAAATTGAATCTTTCATAACGGGATTTATTGTAAATAGTGTCATCACATTTGTGAGTCCAGAATAATTTCAGTCAAAGCCTGTGCGAGATATTAGAGGTATGGGAATTACATCATACACATGTCTGTTGTACACAGATTTTTGAGGGCTTGTTTTTCCTATCAATATTCTTTTCTTAATTGTTTACAGAATAGCCACAGTTGTCAATTTTTTTTGAGAAATTTTAAGCATTATCAAATATGGTAACTTTAAAATGCAAGAAGGAAACAGACCAAGCCATTTCATTTCAACACTAATTTTAGAATGACAAGCCCCCCCCCTTCCTCCTAGGTGTTAAGTAAAGTAAAATTACAGAGAGCTAAAAATTCTTAAAATGTGCCTTTTATATTACCGGGAAGCATTAAGAGTCTAATAATCATAATTAGTGACTTACATATACTATTACTAAGAAAGAAAAAAATTCAAAACTAAGATTTTGATGCCTACAAATATGTTTTAATTCCTTTATAATAAAATGGGAAGGTGGCAATAATTTAAGTAATCATACTATTATTCATCTTTGGGCTTAGTTCCAAGTACTTACTGGGGGTGAGGGGGGTCCATCAAAGACCAACAGGAAACAATGTGAGAGCCTCTGCATGCCTGAGAATTTAGTCACACTCCACATGCTTGGTACCTTTAACTGCTAATGACAGAGAAGCCCCAAAAGGACCTATATTCTAGTCCTGCATTCTTCCTTTTCAAGAACCAAATAAAGGGATTTCTTTAAAGATTAAAAAACCTAACAGAGTCAGGTTAAATATGAATAACCTGGTTTCTTCTTTCCCTGGTCCTAAACAACTGCAACAAAAAGCTTCCTATTTTGCTATCCTATTTTGCAGATATGAGAAGGTAGGACCTTGGCTAGATCTGAATAAAGAAGACCTAGCTTTAGATAATCTAGGACTTGGACAGAAAGAGGGCTTGAGAAGGACTTTGGTTTCATTCTCCTTCATTTATGTGAGTGAATAGACCATCTGCATGTTAATGTTATCATTCTAGCTGGGAAATTCCCTATTTCTAAAGCTCAAAATTTTCAGTTTCCCCATCCCCTCCCTTTAGCAGGTGTCTTTCCATCTCTCACATAGGAGTGTATAAAAAGATAGCCTTTGAGGTGTCTTTTAATAATTTTATTAATCAGAGAATTATAAATTAGAACAAGCTATATTGTATATTTGTTAACAAACAGAACTCTTGTCCAGCTTTCTTTCACATTCACTTTATTCAAGGACACACCTTTCTTTCCTCCCCCCCCTCCTCCTCTTCTTTTCTTTCTTGAACACTTCCAACTCCCACTGACAACTGAAATAATGGCACCACACACCATGAGACCAGTCTGGAGAACATGCCCTCTACCAAATGCATATGGCTCTCTAGTAGAGCAGAAGTTCTAGAATGCTAGATTCATTCTGCATGTTAAGCAGGGTCAACAGTGTGAGCCTTATGGCATCCCCCTAATTATCAGGTATACTCCAAAGTTAAAAGGTTACATTTGTGAAATTGCAGCTGGGTCTCCTGGCACTTGATGCTGACTCCTGCAAATCAAAGACTCCTAAGTGAAATATAAGTCTGACAATATGACAGTGTTCTAATTTGAAAAAACAAAAACAAAAACATGGTTTCTGTACCCTTATGTGCTGAGGAGCTGACAGAGAACTTCAAAGGCAGCTGTTTAACCAGACAAAAATGGTAAGAGAAAAATATGTTTTCAAATAAGATTGTAAAGCTTGAATAGCACAGAGAACCAAGGGCTGCCTCTATTTTGCCAGCTCTGCTTCCCCACCCCTGGTTTCTGTCCTCTGTCCTCTTCTGTCCTCTTAGGCAAGGGCTGGCATCTTCCAAGTCAGCCCCAGACCTCAAATACCAAGACAAGCTAAAGTAGCATCTAAGCAGACTTTGAGATCAGACAGTTTCTGCATTTCAGAGTGGGGGGGGGCTAGTGGGGAGGGACAAGCCAGCATACCAATGTAGTGGAAGCTGGAAACAACAGCATATATACAGACACAAAAAAGTTTGCATATTGCACAGAGCACTTGAAGATCATAAATCTATGCATGAGAAAGATGTAGTGGAAATTTTGGGGGGGATTAGAGTTTATTTTTGTCATCTCTGTGAGACAGCTACTCATTCATCCAGATCACAGCTAAGAAAAAAGCTGGTCACAGAAATTAGCAGTTTCAGCTGAGCAGCGAAGTCGCCAGCCTGTGAAGGCAGAGAGAAATTGACTAATTAGCAATGCGCACTAAAACTTGACGGTTCTTTATAGAGAGAAGAGAAGAGAGAGGGAGAGAGAGGGAGAGGGAGGGAGGGGGGGCTCGCTTTTTCCCCTTCTTTCTTCCAAAGATGTTTGAAATCGCAGTCATTTACGCTCGACAATTTTTACAATAGCCTTGAGCCATAATTTTGCGAGTCTCTCCAGCATCCATCCCCCTGTATGGTCTCTCTCTACTGGCCAAGCGCGACCATTTCTCTCCCCAACCGTGGATTTCCTATTACTCTCGTTACGACTCACTGAGCCCCAGGCCCAAGGATAATGATGTGTTGTTTCTTGGTAGCATAATTTGTCACACGTACATTTTTTCTTCTTCTTCTCTTGCAGAAAGCTCTGCTCCCTCTCCTCTCTCTCTCCCTCTCTCTCCTCTCTCCCTCTCTCTTTCTCTCTTTTCTCCCTCTCCTACATTTTCTTGCTGTTGCTAATTCATGGTGATCAAATGATGTACGACAAAATAAATTGTAAAGAGTGACTGCCTGGAGTTGGGAGCCAGAAGGTGTATTCCCCTCCCAAGGAGAGAGCAAAGCTTTAAAAAGGAAGGACAATTGATTTGGGGGGGAGCATAAGTGAGCCCTGACTTTGCAGCTGGCTGACAGCAGGTAAGTTTCTGGCCTTGGGTCTGCCTTGTGTGTATTTTTTCCTTGTCTTTTGGATTGTTGGAAGGGGGAGGGAGTCTTATGGGGGCGGGGGGGGAAGTTGTGTGGCAAAAGCTTAGAATAAAACTCCCATTGCAAGAAATAAGCAGACTGGGGGTGGTGGTGGCTGGAAGCAAAGGGGAAGAACAAGAAGGAAAAGGCTAGGAAAAGATGGGGGGGGTGAAGAGACAACGAAGCGGGGAGAGCAAGAGAGAGGTACGGCCGGGGCCACTTCCAGGGGGACTCAGATGGTTCCCGCAAGCCTGAGCTTTGGGGGCGGGGATGGGGGTGCTGCCGGGGGAGGGAACGCGAGGGAGGTGAGGGTCCACCTGGAATGGGATGGGAAAGTGAGTGGAGAGGAGACTAGTCGCGTAGGAAAGGGAAGCCGGCGATCCTGAAGCCACGCCAGGCAGGGCAGACTGAGCCGCAGCGGAAGGGGCAGGTCCGGCGGGTCCCTCGTAGCCCGGGCAGCGGCGGCGGCGGCCACGGCAGTAGTCCCCAGCCGGCCGGTGGGCGCGCAGGCGGGGTGCAGGCACAGGGTCGCTTCCTGCTCAGCCCTGGAGGGTGCAATTACAGGTTAAGGACTGGGCATGTGGATTGCGCGTGGCCTCCCTCTCCCTGCCCTCCAGCCGCCTAGCTCCGGGAGGCTCTCACTTTGTACAGAAGTAGTTTCGGGGCTGGGGGAGTCCGGGTGCCCGAGTGGGGGGGAAACCTCTGAAAGCTGTACCTCGGGGATCACAGGGTGCTGTGACTGTAGGCGATCCTGCGGGGCGGGGAGCAAGAGACCCAGTATACCTGCCTCCCAACTTGAACTTCTAGTAGTTAAAGCGACTGCGCCTAGTTCCTGGGAGGGAGACCGGTTGGGTCCTCAAGAATCCCTCCCTCCCGGGGCCTCCAGGCTCTTGCTCTAAATCCTTCTCGCACACCCCCATCTGCACCCCCGCCCCCAGTCATCCTCTGTTCCGCCGGGTACTGGAAGGGGAGATGGATGTCTGAACTTCCCTGCTCTACGATGGCCAAGGTGCAAGGAGAAGGGGGCGCGGGGTAGGGGATGGCAGGATCTCCTGCCAGGTTGAAAAGCGACTCTGGAAAATTAGCAAAACGGAGCGGTGGTGGGGGAAGCCAACAGTTTGCGAAGCAGGGAAGCGGGCAGGGCCGGGGTGAGGGAAATGAGGTAGAATTGATAAGGACAGCTCCCGCCTCTGCCGAGTCCACTGAGCAGGTCCTCATCGCGCTCCGCTGCACTTCCCGGGGAGAAGAAAGGGCTTTATCTCCGCCCTCAGACTAAGAGCCGAGGAGTTTGTCCGCGCTGCGCGGATAATCGAAGGGGTGCCCGGCTTTTGGAGCGCTAAGGATCGCCCACCCGCACGCCGTGCTACCCCCTTCCCCACCCCACTCCCAAACTGGGCCAACCGCGGGAAGTAGAGCTTCCAGTTGGAGTTGAGCTGGAACCACAGCCGTCGGTAGCCTCTGAGCTCTGCGGGCACCCCCGACTCCCCCCTCCCGGCCTTTCCCTTCCTCCGGCCCGGCATGGACACGAGCCCACGAGGTGTCTCAGCCTCAGTCTCCACTTTCGCGGTTGCTGCTGCCACCACTGTCGCTGCCCAGAGCCGAGCCCCAGTGGTTTTAGGAAAGTGAGAGGCGCAGAGCGGGCGTCGGGACCCCAGACTTGGGCCCTGGGGAGGCGCGGGGGATCTGGCGCCCTCGGACCATCCTCTCCAGCCGTCGCGAGTGCGGAGGGAGGGGGCCAAGCGGAGCCTGATTGCTGTTCTTCGCCCTCCCCTCCACACCCTTCCCCACCCCGGCCACACCCCACCCCCCTCCGCCACCTGCTCCCCCTCCCATCCCCCACCCCTGTCTGCCAGGTTGGAGGAGGGTTTAAAGCCAGGTGCGCCCAGCCAGCTCGCCATGTCCAGATCCGGGGACAGGACCTCCACCTTCGACCCCAGCCACAGCGACAACCTGCTGCACGGCCTCAACCTGCTGTGGAGAAAGCAACTGTTTTGCGACGTGACCCTGACCGCCCAGGGCCAACAGTTCCACTGCCACAAGGCCGTGCTGGCCTCCTGCTCTCAGTACTTCCGATCACTCTTCTCCAGCCACCCCCCTCTCGGGGGAGGGGTCGGCGGCCAGGACGGTCTGGGGGCCCCCAAGGACCAGCAGCAGCAGCAGCAGCAACCGCAGCAGCAGCCGCCACAGCAGCAGCCGCCGCCGCCGCAGGAGGAGCCCGGGACTCCTTCCTCCTCCCCCGACGACAAGCTGCTGACCAGTCCCCGAGCCATCAACAACCTCGTGCTGCAGGGCTGCTCGTCCATCGGGCTGCGCCTGGTGCTCGAGTACCTCTACACGGCCAACGTGACCCTCTCCCTGGACACGGTGGAGGAGGTGTTGTCGGTCAGCAAGATCCTGCACATCCTCCAGGTCACCAAGCTCTGCGTGCAGTTCCTCAACGACCAGATCTCGGTGCAGAACTACAAGCAGGTGTGCAAGATAGCCGCGCTGCACGGCCTGGAGGAGACCAAGAAGCTGGCCAACAAGTACCTGGTGGAGGATGTGCTGTTGCTCAACTTCGAGGAGATGCGCGCCCTGCTGGACTCGCTGCCGCCCCCCGTGGAGTCGGAGCTGGCGCTTTTCCAGATGTCCGTGCTGTGGCTGGAGCACGACCGCGAGACCCGCATGCAGTATGCGCCCGACCTCATGAAGCGCCTCCGCTTCGCGCTCATCCCGGCCCCAGAGCTGGTGGAGCGGGTCCAGTCGGTGGATTTCATGCGCACCGACCCTGTCTGCCAGAAGCTGCTGCTGGACGCCATGAACTACCACCTGATGCCCTTCAGGCAGCACTGCAGGCAAAGCCTGGCCAGCAGGTAGGAGACGACAAAGAGGAGGGCGGGGTGGGGGGAGCCAGAGGCCGGAGGGAGGGGAAGGGGTAGGGAGGAAGGGAGGACAGGGTGGGCTGGGCTGGAGACTGCAGCATACAGAAAAACCTATGCAAACAATTCGAGGGTGTGGGCAAAGTTAATTTCAGAGCTCTGAAGGGTCAGTGGAGACCTAGCCTAACAGCATCCCTGAGCCCTGGAATGTCCAGTTCCCAAATTCCCAGGGCAAGAAACACTGAGGGCTGCAGGCTCCGGTGGGAACTGATAAGCAGATGGGGCCAAAGGCCTGGGCCATTGGTAGTGCAGCCTTGGACACCTCTGTAAGTCATCTCCTTCCAAAGCTCTAGGTGAGCTTGCTCAAGGAGGAGGATTCTGTGATGCTCACCTGCCTGCTTTGGGCCAGGAGAAATGTCTACATAGTGCCAGTCAGAGGAGAACTTTCCTAGTCAGTCTGTCACACTCCAGCTGGGGGTTGGTTCTGGGATTGAAATTCCCAAAATGTTTCCACTATTGTGGTAGGTCTTGGAAATGTTGGGATTCTGTGGCCAAGCAAACTTTTCAATCCTGCAGACAACCTTTCCTTCCACTTTTTAAAGGAGAGCCAAGCAAACCATTTCAGGGTGGGGGATGGGGGTGAAACTTACTTGCTAATTTCCTCCTCCAAGAAGAGGGTCTTGAAAACCGGAGTTAGGAAGTGATGGGTCAGAGTTTTGCAGCTCCAGTTAGTTGGTCTGTGTCCCTGGCTGGAGTCACAGGGAAGTTAGGGAGCTGTTGATGCTGCTGTTGTTTAGAATGTGTCTGTTTGTGTTGCAAATAGTATTTCATGTCAAAAGGGAGGGAGATGTGATGCTTTGAAAAATGCTGCAGAGATGAAGAGGCTGTAGGAACTGACAATCGTGTTTTACTGGCTCCAGCTTTAAAATCCTTTTAAATTAACCCTACCAAGGGTTTCTTCCTCTTTGGAAAAGAGAAAGTGTCTTCTGTTTTTCATGATGAAGTATTGTGATTCCAGTTGCCAGGCTTCTGAGTCCAGCCTAAACTTCTAGGGGTCACATGAGTAAAGGACCTGGCCTGAAAATCTGCCAAGGCATGGTCCCAGTCAAAATGATGTCTGGAGGAGGGGGGACCCCTTGGTGCAACCTTCTGAGATTGGATGTTTGGATATTTTTTCTTTATGTTTCTACCAGACTTGGATAATGAAATTTTAAGGTATGTAATATGTTATCTTCAGTTGTTTAGGTAGCACTAGAGTTAAGTTTAGGGCAACAGGAGGCATGAGAAATCTGGAGCTCGTAACAAATCTTATAAGTTCACTTTCTGACTATCTGCGGGAGATAAGTTCATGTGTTGTGGTGTAAAAAAAAAATGACTGTACCAGAAACAATCATACAAACCCCTTGTACTTCAGCAGTGAGTTCAGGGGTCCAAGTGAGCATAAGATAGGAAATTTGTTTTTATTTTATGAGTGAAAACATGTCTAAAGATCAAAATGGCAAGCTCATTGTGATGGGAAAATGTTACCACACCAAAAATCATTGGTGATTACCAGTCTGCTATGTTAAATTTTACCACCTTTAAGTGACTTATAACTATATCATGTAGCACATACCCTACAGTCAAGAACTCAGAATATATAGTGAGACTCTTGAATTTATCTTTTGTATCCTTTTTAATGTATAATTTAGGATACATTTAAAAACCCCAAGGGATAGTAAAATTAAGATTTAACTTGTTCAAAGAGTTATTTTGGCAGGCAAGCTTTGTAAACTGGATCTAACAAATAATTTGTGGAACGCTCAATGAACTGTTATGTAGCAGTAAGTCGTGGGGTTCAATGTGAGTTTTTTTAAAACGTAAAATCTACTTCCCACCTTACTCTGGAATCAGCACACCAGCTGGGGCCTGCTGACTCTGTCCTGGTAGATGGCTGAGATACCGGGCTGCCTGGGCTCCCACTTCACTGGGCCACATCATTTGAAGGATATGTAGTGGTGTCTGACCACTGAATGCTTACAAGTGTCATGGATGCTGCAGGAATCTGATACTTCTGCAGTGGGAAGAAACTGTATTTTCCTTTAAAAGACAAAGATATAGAAAAGAAAATAGTTTACAGAAACCTATCAGTAATATAATTTGGGTTCAGTTCTATTAGAAACTGTAGCATTTTCAATTTTACACACTAATCATATTAGTCTAATTTTAATTCACAGAAGAATGCAAAAATAACTATCAAGAGCTTAACTTTAATGTAGACAAAAATGCTGCGTTAGAACCCAGGAGTACTATTATTATTATTATTATTACTGCACCCACATATTATGAAACTCTTGTCTCAGCTCAGGGGGATCGATGTGTTATCCCATTGTTTTCCAGATGACCTCCCTTCTATTGAAGACAATGGAATGGAATAGCATTCTGTTTATTACTTTCTCTCTGCCTGTAGTTTTTCAGATCCCAAATAGGAAGGCATGAGTCAAATTCAGAGAGGGAAAAGAAAAATTAAAATTGTCATGTGACAGAGTGGGTATATACGGTACAACCAGACAGACTAGCTGAAGGAATTCAATTGTTTAAGAATATATGTTGTATATGTATAAAGTGAAGACTTCAATATAATAAACATGACTTTAAAGATGATTAAGTAAGTTTGAATTTTTGTTAAGAAAAATAAGGCAACTTGAGCAGGTCTTTGTGAAAGCAATGTAATCAATTATTTATTTTTTCTCTAATTGCTCAGTTTTTCTGAGTACGTAGTTTGCACTCAGATTCATATTCTGTTTTAAGAAAGTAAATATCAGGACAATAAATAAAAGACTTGTCAACTCATCTTCAAGTAATAAGTAAGTGATTTAAGATGACAAGACTCAACAAAGGATATGAAGTTTGAGACAAGAGGAATAAGCCCTAGTAATGTAGTACATGGTGAGCTCAGGCAATAATAACACATTTCAAGTTTAGGTTAGAGATTAACACTATGGTCACAAAAAATGAGCAGTGAGTAAAATGATTAATATATCAACTAGTTTAACTTAATCTGTCTATATTGTATACACAGATCAAAACATCACATTACGCCCCCAATACATAAAGTTTTTATTTGTCAGTTAATTCTTTTTTATTTTAAGAGACAACGGGACATGACTATACATACGACACTTTGAAATCTTATTGCTTGAAGATTTTCTTTAGTTTTTTATGAGAGATATAAACATTTCTTGTCATTTGGAAAACAATATGAATTAAATTCTGGAAAAAAAGTTTTTAAAAGTCTCTATTAAAGTCTTCTAAAGCAGGAAAATTTAATTTAGTAAGTTAGCATTAAAAAGTAATGACAGTAGACTTCCAGGCTTGTAGCTGTAGCATATAAACTTGTATTTAGATGCAACAACTTATAGTGCTGAAGGCCCACAGTCTACAAGACAAGCTACAAGAACAAAAACAAAGCTACTTTATTATCTGTATTTTTACATTTTAATGCATAAATTAGTAATTATCTCCAATTACTCAAATTGGACTCAAGTAATTAACTTTTTCTTGACATTTTCATTACAGCTTACATAGTCTAAGCTAAATAAATGCTACTGAAAATGGAATGAACTAAGATTATAAAATAAGAAAGCAGGAAGGCCTTATTTCAATGCAGTTTTTTTTTAATGTTTCTGTTGTGCACAACAAAGGCCGTTCCTAGAAAATACCTCTATTAGAAAAAATTCATGAAAATAACCATGTAGCTAGCATATTCCTTCACAGAGCCCCATGCTGAAGAGCAGCTTTGAAACTCTTATTTTACAGATGATAGGTTTCCATACACAGATTTACTCTCTACCAGAGTCTATTTAAAGATTATACATAAATTAATGTTAAAATTTATTTAACCATCAGGAATACTAAGTATCTAATTCCTAAATTGTTTTACCATGCTAAAAAGCCATTACATTTGCTAATGTGCAAGTTTAGTTCCTGGTTTGATGCTTGGAAGATGTCCCTTTACCTGTAGAACAATGTTTTTCTATTGGCTTTCTCCCTAAGGACTAAATAACAGCCTTAGCAAAGCAAACCATTCTGGTATCCATGCATTGTCTAAATTTTTGCTTCCCTTTATGCCAATTTGACACCGTCAGATTAGAAGTTGTTAGGTAGTTAGATTTTGTATCAGAAGTTACTCAACCATTTAGAATACAATTTGTTTATTATCTGAAACAGGACCATTGATTATGAAATTACATCACAGGTACGGGAGTCAAACAGTTCTGTCCTGCAATCCAAAAGCAATTAGAATGCATACAATGCATTTTCTCCACATAGATGACTTGTTGACAAAAGTGGACATTTTCAAATTTCATTTCATGCTTGTATTTCTTCATGTTTATGAACATATTGAGATTCACTTATTAACTTAGCTAATTTATAAGTATCTGAATTATCTTAACTGAAAAACATGATCAAAATTGTGCTCCTTAGTTAAGTAGCCTATAATTACAAATACTCCAGAGGGAGAGGCAGGAGGTTGGTAGTTTGAGACCAACCTGAGCTATCTCAAAAAAAAATTAAAAATTGCTTATTATAACTGCTTATACCAAGTGATGTTCTAAATACTTTACACACATTAACTTTTATATTCTCACCATTAGCCTGATCTCATAGATGAAAAACAATGTACAGAGAAGGTGAGCACTGTGTTCAGGCTTGCACAGCAAAGGCCAGGCGGTGTGCACTTGAGTCTGCGTTCTTACGTGCACTGTGGTGCCTTTCGCCATGGCCCCTCTATTCCAGGCTGATGTTCAGTGATTGACCTCAGACTTATATGTGGATGTAAACTTTGCTTTCAAGAAGGGTTAAAGATTAATATATCTGACTTTAGAAGAACTTAGAGGACTAGGGAGGCAGCTCAGTGGTAAAGTGCTTGAAGCAGAAACAGGAAGACCCAAGGTCGCCCACTCAGTACCTGCAGAAAGCCAAGTGCAGCAGTGCAAACTTGTAATCCCAACACTGAGGCAGAGAGAGGCAGGGTGCACACTGGGCCTTATTGGCTGGCCACTCGAGCTGACCCAGTGAGCTAGGTGCAGTGTCTCAAAAAAAAAATTGAAAAGTGACAGAGGAAGACAGCCTACATCAACCTCTGGCCTCCATATGCATGTGCACATACATGCACATGTACACACATAAGCACACACACAAACATACACACGTACATACAACACATATGCACAGAAAGGAAAAAAGAACAGAACTTAAAATATTGTTCCTGTCCTCACCAATTTCTTTTCTAGCAAAAGCCAAAAAGTAATTCTTTTTGGTTTTGTGGTCCTGAGGCCTCGTTGCACACTATTCCACTCTTGCAGCAGAAACGTACCATAGACAGTGTGTCCATGAATAAGCGTGGATGTGCTGCAGCAAAACTGCGTGTCCAGGCAATGCATGTTCATGTAATTCTCATGTGTTATGAAGTATTATTCTTTGTATTATTTCCAACCATTTTAAAGCATAAAAATCACTTACATTTTAGAGCTGTGCAGAACTAGGAAGATGACTGAACTGATTCATTGGGTCATGGTTTGCCAACCGCCTTTCTAGGCCCCTAGGATGTATTGGTGAATGAAACAGACAATGACTAGTCAGACATGGCAACACACACCTGTGATCCCAACACTCAGTATACCCAGGCAGCAGGATTGCTTCAAATATAAGGCCAGGCTTAAACTTGCAGCAATAGGGAATATCAGGCTAACCACAGCTACATGGTAAGACCATCTCATCAAACCAAACCAAGACAAACCAGAGAAAAATTGACTTTATTCTAATGGAAAGAATCCCCATTGGTCTTCTCCCTTCCATCTAGAAAGAATTCAAGACTAAATAATTCTACCTTGCCAGGTTAGCATTTCAAATTTCCACAGGAAGACTTAAAAGCTTAAGTAATCCTAGAAGGATAAATCATATGATTAATCCAAACAGTGAGTGAATGAGGCACTTCCTGTTTTCAAGCACATGAAGATCTACAACGTGCTAGTCATGGTGGTCATTATTCAGAAGATGGTGACATTTAGTGAATGACTCAGTTGGACAGAGCATGTCTGCTCACCCTCCCTGCATTCTCCATGGTAAATAAAATGAAGGCAATTTTAAAGGTGAACAAGCACACACACACACACACACACACACACACCTGTTTTTTATCAATAATAATAGTAGCTATCACTAATTGAACACCTACTATGAACTTGACATTTTATGTTGTTCATAATCCTTACAGAATTCTTTCATTCTTTTTGAAGATTAGAAAACAAAGGGCATTGTAGTTTGCTTGATCATCTGAATAGTATTGATTTGTGAATATTTGTTATGGGGAGAATACCCAGTCACTGTGAGTGGGTATTCTCTATGAGTGCAGAGATAGCTTCTACAAACAATCAAATGCTGATATATGCCTTCTACACACTGGTCTCACCACACCACTACCAAGACTGAAATTTGTGACTTTCTAACTCTTCCAGCTAGCCAATCAGTGAAGAAACAGGGGAATATATCAGAAAGTCACAAGTCTGGCCTGATGGTCTACCACACTTAACTATGGGCTGTGAGAGTAAAGGGCTTAAATGGTGCTAAGAGAATAGAATGAGTCATTATATTTCAAAGATGGGAACTTTCAGTTTATGAAAAGTAATTATGACAATACCACAAAACCATAAATTTGAATCAAAAGCCACTTTCTTGGGATTACTGTGCACTAGAGCACAAGGGATCAGCTTGACTTGGGGAAACAGCAGAACACTCTTTATGCCAGTGATATTTCTGGGTGCTGCCTGCAATAAGTACAAGCCAGAACTACAGAAATCACCTGCATACTTTAATAATGTAAAGCAGGAACCCTCGCTGGAAAGTCTTCTGTTTATATTTTCTTTAAGGAAATTTATTTCAGCAGCTGTTTTGTCATGCTTACACCTCCTGTCATTCTGTCATTCTACACTTTCAGGAAGTGCATTTGTTTCCTATGTCCTTCCATTAACTTCTAAGACAAGTTTAAAATACTAGGGATAATCCCTTTTTAAAATGAAAGAAAAGGAAAGCAAGAGCATTTTGATATAGGCAGGAGGAAGAGCTGCTGCATTCAGTAAATGAGACACAGAGAGTAAGGTTAACTTAATGTAAACATCAGTTTATTTGTTCAGAAATAATACTATAGATAGAGGGTTAAAACTGATTGCAACATTGGCCGGAAAGCAGGCAGGTATGACAGAAAGCCTACAGTAGGAGGACATGGAGAGAAAAAAAATCACAAAAGTCCAACGAGAATAGGGAAGAGCCAGGAAAATACATGGAAATGCAGGAGATCCATGAAATCATTTAGAGGAGAGTGATGTGTAGAAGAAAGAAATCAGAACCAGACACGGAAAGGTGCGCAAGGGAACTCTGGAGATCAGGAACTCAGTGTCTTCACAACTGATAAATGCAAATCAAGAAGTATTTGAGTCCCTGCATTCTGGACCTTACTAGTTACTAACAGAATCCATAAAAAGAAAAAAGTTGTTAGTCCTCAAAAGAAAAAAAGATAATATTTGCAAACAAAAGTCCATCCTGTCATCTTGTCGCCTATAATTCACTTCAGCTCAGTATTTACAGGTATCTACTTGGTGCTGTTAAGGTGTGTCATTAAAAGCATTCTTGTGCTCTATAACGCAGCCATTTCAGAAGTGTTAGAGATCAAAGGTGACAGCCTGTTTTGCCAATGACAGAAGATGAAACTATAACAGTATTCCATGCAAAACTGTCTCAATCATACTGGCTTCTTGGCTGGCAGTAGATCTGAAAAGCGAGGGAACACTCCCCACCTCGGTTGGCTTTTTTGAACCCACATCAAATGAGTGGGTCGTGTCCACATTGGCAGTGGGAATTCCAGATGGCACACTATAGCCTGTCACTAACAAAAAACTGCTCTTGAATATCCATATGTTTTCAGTGAATTATAAGCGATGGGCCAACTCTGGTGTTATCTGAGGCATAAAGCTGGACAGGACCAAAACACTCCTGGATTTGTGCAGTTTACAGTGAAAAATAAAAGGAAGGAAGGGACGAAGGGAGAGAGGGAGGGAGGGATTCAGTTGCTAAGCAATTGGGGATATAAAGACATAAAAAAGGAGAAATAGTATCTTGATTTCAAGAATATTAAAAAGAAGTGAGTGGAAGAGGAAAGGAGGGAGGGGGAGGAAGGAGGGAGGGAGGAGGGAGGGAGGAAGGAAGGGAGGGACGGAGGGACGGAGGGAGGAAGGGAGGGCAGGCAAGGGTCAATCACAGGGGAACTAGATTAGCACATAGCAAAGCCCCACATAACCTCATAAAATAGAGGGCATGACCTTGCCTGGCTAACCAAAGAAGACTTTCTCTACAGATGAGGCTGAAGATGAGCCTTGAAAGATGAGCTCTATGGGGAAAGTCAGAGCACACAACTGGGTGAGGCAAAGCTGGGCAAAGCCCCAAGACAGAAAAGAGCTGGGCACCTTCCAGGAACTGGAAAAGGTACCTGTGTATGCTACAGAAGAGGCCTTCTCATCAGAAAAAGCTGTAGACCCTGCAGAGGAGGAGCCACCGCAGAGGCAGTTCCACAGTGGAAAATCAGCACGCTTTTCAGTTGAACTGTGAAAAGAAGTAAATAATTATGCAAATGCTGCTGCTTTGAACTCCTAGACCTAAAGGACTGCCCTGACCCAACTTTGCAGCAGTAAAATGGGCTCATAACATGGTTCTACTGCCCAGAGTTCCAGTGGGATCAACCGAGCTCATGAAAATACAAAGCAGCAGCCAAAAGGGGGAAAAAAGCCCTAAACATAAAATGCTACTTAAAATGTATTTATAATTAACCTTAAAATCACAAGGAACAAAATTTCCCTGAATATATATTTGCCTGTCACAAAGCTCTGAGAGGTGTTTGTAATTTCAATTACAGCACCAAATAATTTGAGACTTTTAAGACCAGAAAAATAAAGCTCAAGGTAAAGGCAAGGGCATCAGCAAGTGGGGAGATCACTGGGCCTGGGTGGCTCTCAGAAACTTATATTTAATCTGTCAGAGGGAAAGGAATGGCCTTTTAAAGTATGAGTCTTTCAGTATCCCCCTTCATTGGAAAGAGCTGTCTTCTTTCTAATCTGCACTTCAACTCCAGAACCCTCCACATTCAAATGTCTGGCTTCTCTGTTCCCAGAGCGCCTGTGAAAGGGCTGGTAAATTGCACCTGTGTGAGGGCTCTGAACTTCACAGAGCTCAGCTGGGCCACCGTACGGAGCCTGGCTCACTGGAGGCTGCAGAGAAGTGAACTGAAGAATTACAGTCGGTTTCACTTCCCTGCCTTATGTGCCTTCAGGTGCCTCTGAAGACAGGCGAGGCCGGTGAAATGGAGACGGGGAGGAAGAGAAAAAGCATCAATATCCAAAAAGGAGTCCTTGAAAATGCAGAGGCACTGTTAGGAAATGTGGATACACACGTGGGCTGTGGGCTGTGTGCACTCACAAGTTACAGTGTTGCTAGCTTCTGATTTTCTGTGTGGTGACTTCTGTGGCTTGTTATCAAATGAGGTCTGTTTTACTTGTCTGATGGGATCAAGACGGTGGTCCATTCTTAGTCTAGCACAGAGTGACGAATGATTGGGGACGGGTGGTCAAGTTACTGCCTAAAAGAAAACACTCGTGTTTGTAAATCCGATGAGAACAAAGCAGACAGCACATTGGCCCTGTTGTTTAGCACCCTTAAAACCAAATATCTCAGAACCCTCTACGGAGGATGAAAGAACTGGAAGACAGAAGGTAAAACGAGGGCGTCGAGAGGGAGAAACTTTGGGAGGAACTCTTTCATGCTGCCAGAGGCGCACTTTGCCCTCTGTGCTTTCACAGGGATTCGGTGGTGCCGTGAAACATCCTAGACAGAGACAGCATGGGTGTATTACAGAAGAGCGTGCCTCGTGGCGCAGACCAATTTGGTGGATTGGTTGCTATAGCAACAGTACCATCACTGTCAGTGGCAATTTCTGTAACCTCCCTCTCTTAAGGTTTTCACAAGTATTTACTCCAAAATGACAAGAGAGAGAATGAAAGAAGGATGTCATGTGAGAGACACATAAAAAGTCAAGGTTATAATACAAATACCCTGAACAGCTCTATTGCATACTTCGGCATACCTAAAAGTCAGACAGATATGGGTTCAAATCCCACTTCAACCACTTACAAGCTGTCTCTACCTTGGGTAATTTACTTAACCTATTTCCAGATTCCCCACCTACAAAACGCACATAATAACATCCACCTTGGCGCATTGTGAATGTTCAGATGCTGAACGCACAGCGTGGCCTGTAAAGCCCGACAGAAGACTTAATGATCAGTGATTTTTATTTTTAAGCTCTACTTTAGGGTTATTTCTTTGTTTTTTGCCTTTTCTTTCACCTGTTAGGTAGGACCCCTTTCCTGTCTGAACTGAATTCCCACAACCTTGCTGCGAGGGTTGCGCTGATAATGAGGGTGCTCCTGCAGAAACTTACCTGTTTTATCCACTGTCCCATGCTTTAAACCATGTGCATTTTATCCTGCTCTGAGCTCCCTGCAGAGCCCTGGTTAGTCCTGGTGCCAATTCTGTCTCCTTGGGCTCTCTGTATCAGCAATCAGAAAAGCTAGATAAGCCATGGGTGAGTCATACAGAATTGCTCTATTACTGCTATAACATATACATTGTACAATCTGCCATCTAAAGTATATTATCTATTTTTCAAAATTTTGAAGAATTCATACCAGTACTGTTTTTACATCACTTTCACCCCATTACCCTTATTTCTCCCTCCTCCAACTCTTTCCTTTCTCCCCTCCATTCCATCTCAAATTCATAGCATCTTCTACTATGATTATTCTTGTTACATATAAGTATATATGTATATATGCAACCTACTGAGTCCATTTAGCGCTGCCCATAGGTACATGTGCTTAGAGTGACCACGTGGATTTGGATGTGTTATCAGGAAGCTTGCTCTGGAGAAAACTGATTTTTCTTCTCCTGATTGCCTGTAACTACATTTAGGAGTGCAGCCTTGTGAAATTTCCCCCATCCGTGTTGGCATGCCAACCAGTCATTATGCAGGTCTTACTTGTGCAACCCCATTAAGATTTCGTGGGTGCAGCTTCCATGTCATGTTCAGAAAACCCTCTCTCAAAGCTGGTGTGCCTCTTACAATCTTTCCACCCCTTCATCTGTAATGTTCCTTGAGTCATTGGTATAGAGGCTGTGTTGTAGATGTACCAGTCGGGCCTGGGCACCCAACAGTCACTTATGTTTGCATTTTGGATCCATGCAGGTATAGATCTCTGTAATAGCCTCTGCTACAAAAGAAGGTTCTTTTATGAAGGGTGAGAGCTACACTTATCTGTGGGTATAAGGATAAGTATTTAGAATACATACAGTTAGAAACAATATTGATCTAGGAAAATAGAAATAGTAGGTTCTCCTCTAAGGTCTCTGACTTCTCTAGCTATAGTTAACTGGCTGTGTTACAGTACCAGGCATGAATTCCCTCCTACTGAGTGGGCCTTAAGTCCAATACAACAGCAGTTGGTTACTCCTGAGATATAATTGCCATTATTCCAACACTAGGGATATCTTGCTGGATCGGTCATTGTTGTAGTTGATAAGGTTTACATCTGGGTAGGACTACTGATTCCTTTTCTCCTTTGGCAGATTGCATAGCACCTTTTAGTACTACGAGAGTCCTTATAGTAGCCCTCAGAGAGGAAGCTTACAGGTCAATTCCAGCTTGATCCTTCCATGTCCTGGGCCTGAAGTATGTGATGTCTTCAGTAATAGAGTCTTACCTTCATGCTCTGAGAGGCAACCAAGGGCTATGGCAACACCTTGTTTTGGGAATCTCTTTGACTACCTTGGCCAACAACTCCAAGGGAAGGCTCCCTTGCCTGACACTGGGTTTTGTTAGTCTATGACTCTTGAGGGGACATTATCACCCTGTATGCCACAAAGTATATAATTTAATAAGTGTATTATATTCATAGAATTATAAAATCAACACCACAATTAACTTTGGACCATTTTAATCATTCTACCTCATTCCCTCTCACAAGAAAACCCCATACCTATTGGCAATCAGCCCTCATTCCTCACCACTACTGTCTTCTCCACCCACCATACTTGTGAACATTTAAATACTATACAAACACCTCCTGTCAAACTTGGCTCAGTAGCCACCAATCTAATTTTTGTCTCCATAGATTTGCCTGTTCAGGACATTTCACATAAATAGAATCTGATAGCACATAGTCTTTTTTGATTGGCTTCTTCCATGTAACATGACATGTTCATGTGCCCACATTGTGGAGAGTGGAGAGTGCCTCTGCCCTTTCTTATGGATGAACAGTAATCAGTTGTATGAATATACCACATTTTGTTCTTACATTAAATGATGGACATTTGGATTGCTGCTGCCCTTTGTTATTATAAGTTGTGCTGCTGTGGACACCAATGCACACATTTCTGTGGACATGGGTTTTCATTTCTCTTGGTGCATACCCGCAAGTGGAATTGCTGCCAGCTCCTATAGTAGCTCAGTTAGCCTTAACCCAATGACCAGCCTTTTGAGGAACTGCTGCATGGTTTCCAAAACAGCTGCACCATCTTGGTTTCCCTCCAACACCGTATTGCTTTCCCACCAGCAGGGTATGAGGCTCCATTTCATCCACAGCCTTACTGACACTTAACCTCTTTTTTCATGGTCATCCTGGTGAGTGTGAAGTGCTGTGTCACTGTGGTTTGCATTCCCTCACTGGCTGGTCAGGCCAAATACCTTTATACCTGCTTATTGATCACAACATCTTCTGACAAATGTCTATTTAACTCCTTTGGCTATTTTCTGGTTGTATTATTTGCCTTTGTTAATGAACTATGAGTGTCCTTTGAGCATTTTCAGTAAGACTTCTTGTGGCTCTTGAATCACAGCTGAGATTAGTTTCTGCAAGAATTGTGCTTTGTTGGCAGAAGTTGAAAAGAAAATTCATGTAGATGCACTGAGGAAAATTTTTTATATATTTTGGTTTGGTACAGATGACTGCTATTAAAAATATTGGTATTTGTACGACAGGAAAATGATCCATGACTGATGTTGATGCCATTTTCTTCTTTGTGGACTATTTTGCCTATGTTGACTCGACCACTATGTTTCTCCGATGGTCGTCTGGACTTAGCTAAGCAAGTCTTTTATTGAATGAAAGATAAATTCTTTATCATTCAAATTATTTACTTAAATGTTTTTAAAGGCAACATAACAAGCATTTATTCCAACAATATTTATGTAACAATTATTCTAGGGAAATGAAGTGGAATTCTTTGACTGCTGCAACAGTCAAAGATAATCCTTAATAACCAGCCCAGAATAAGAAGAAATATACCCCAAACAAAACAAAACTAAAGCACAGACTCTGGGGCTAGAAAGATAGCTAAGCAGTTAAGAACACTGCTTGTTCTTGCACAGGACCCAGGTTCAGTTTCTAGCACCCATGGGTGGCTAACAATTGTCCATAAATCCAGTTCCGGGAGATGGGGATACCACCTTCTGGCTTCCACAGACACTGCATGCATGTAGTGCACTTATATGCAGCTACCTCCCCAACACACACATAACAGGAAAAATAAAATAAAGTTAAAAACTAAAACCCAAAAACTTTTAGCTTCATAGAGATGCAGAAGTCTTCCTTGTGGAGGTCAGCAGGAAAGAGCAAAATGGGAAGTTTTCAGTGGGGGCTGGCATGCAGCTAAGGGCTTCCCTCCACATGGTGCCGAGGCAGAGTCAGACATGGGAGAGCTAAATCCATCATCTGAATGGCTTGGGCAGCTCCCTCTCCCCTTTGATACAGTCTCCACAGTTTTCCTCAGGGACAAAAAAAAAAATATCTGCAGCTTTGGACAATTCTGATGCTTTTACTACTCCCAGTGGGTTAGGTACTCTTAACTTCCCTGTGGCTTAGAGCATGTGACCACATAGGGAGGATGGCCAACAAATCATTTTGGAGATTTAATGCTCATGTTCCTAGACAAATGATTTCTGTTTTGATGACAAATCATTATGAACAGATAATTTCATAATCTATTAAAATATAAGGTTTTTTTTAACATAAAAGGAAGACTCTGGGGGTCAGGAGACAGAGCTCAATTGGTAGAGTCCTTACCTAACACGCAAGAGGCCCTGGCTTTGCACCACAAAAACCAGACATGGCCCCACAGAACTATAAACTCAGAACTTGGGAGGTAGAGGCAGGAGGATCAGAAGTTCAAGGTCACCCTTGACTACTTACATACATAGAAAGTTCAAGGCCACCATGGGCTATATGAGATCCTCAAAAACAAAGGCTCTGGGAAACCATCATATTTCTGAGTCCAGGGTGGAGGATGTGGAAGGTAAAGGGTGAATTTAGAATTTAAATGAAAAAACTTTACTTGGATAAGCGAAGGAACAGGGTACTACTTAAAAGTCAGTGATAACAGCACGGACTATATTGTCTGGTGCAGAGAAGGCAGGTCATCTACATTAGTCAGGTTTTGTTGTTGCTGTTGAGTTTGTTGCTGTCTTGTGGGGACTTTTTTGCTTGTTTGCTTATTCTTTAGCAGTCATCTTCTACCCTTGGTGATGTCTTAGGGAAGGAACCAAACTCCAGGTTGCATTCTAGAATACACAGAACCTTAAAGACTTCTAATGCTATTCAGGCCTTCTCAATTCAAAATTTAGAAAGCAAAAAAGAAAAAAAAATTTAACTTAGAAAGTGCTATTTAAACACCACCTTTTATTAAAAGTTATTTTATTATTTTTATTTTTGGTATATGAATATATTGCCTGCATGTATTATGTAAGTGCACCCATGTCATGCATTGCCCACAGAGGTCAGAAGAGGGTGTCAGATCCTCTGGAACTGGAGTTACAGAAGGGTTGTTAGCTGTCATGTGGGTGCTGGGAACCAAACCTGGGTCCTCTGCAAGAGCAGTCAGTGCTCTTAACTGCTGACCCCTCTCTCCAGCCCCCTTAAGCACCACCTTTAAGGCATTCAAATAAACATAGAGCCTGGAATTCTCCAGAATTAGGGAGTAGCAACAGCAGTAACAGCAGGTAGATGAGTAAAACTCCACTCCTAGGAAGGGGGCATCTCCTATACAGAAAACAGCCCTTGAGCCTTCCAGCAGTGGAACAAACTAACACTCCAAGTTCCAGAAAACAATAGTCTTTCTGACCTAGAAAGAATAAGCTTATCCTATAAGAATGTTTCTAGAGTGCTTCGCTTTTATTTTTTTCAAGGAAATTCTGCATTAAGACATGAGAATCATTTAAAATCTCTCAAAGCCCAAAGAAACTCACATCTGTAATTTTGTGGATACTAGAGTCTATCACCAAGGCTTATGGCATGGCTTCTGCACATAAGCCATATCTGTTCTCAGCCCTCTCAGATGCCCCTTCTACCACTGCAACCCTGTCATCATTAAGACTGAGCATGCCTGCCCAGTTTCAAGGTGCTAAACAAAGCAGTACTAAGGACCTTGCCTCTGGAAACCCTGGGTTCTCCCTACACAGAACAGGTGACAGGGCCATCAGGTGCGAGCACGCCTGCCCAGCTTCAAGGTGCTAAACAAAGCAGTACTAAGAACCTTGCCTCTGGATATCCTGGGTTCTCCCTACACAGAACAGGTGACAGGGCCATCAGGTGCAGTGACCGCGAGGTAGAATTAAGGTCTTGTCTAAGGCAGCCATACTAAGGTTTCATCACAAGAGTTCCTTTGCTCAAATGTTCCTTCCCAAAATTGAGGGTGAGACTCCTTCATTGGTCCTTCTTAAGCCCTTCCTCATTCTGCCAGGGACAGCTGTATTAGTGTGCTTGGTCTGTCAGCATAGCATCACAGATGGGGCCACTGGAAGCTGCAGGTTCAAGGCTAGGGTGCCAGCATGGTTGGTTTCTGGTGAGCCTCTCTGTGGCTGGAAGGCTGTTCCCCACCCTACATGGGCTTAACTCTAGCTTTGCACAGAGTCTCATGTCTCATCTTTCTCGTACCAAAACACCAGTCCTGCTACATTAGTGCTCCATCCTTAGAAGTCATTTAACATCAGTCGCCTCCTTAAAAGTACATATATAGTACAATCGCATTGGGGTTTAGGGTTTCAATATACGAATTTGGGGGAGATACATCAATTCATCTCAAATGTTAGAAGTAAGACATGGAAATTATAAAACAGTATAAAGAAAGAAATACCCCCCCAACTAGATCTGTGAGGATAAAGTTACATAGGCAGATGAGCAACTGCCCTGATCAGTAATAAATTCCTATCACTTCCAATAACAAAACTATGAAAGAAAAAAAAAAAAGACTCTCTTTCATCCACCCCAGAAAATCCAATATAAACAAGTAGTTATCTTAAAAGTCAACCACAAAGCATTTCAAAATAAAATATATCCTCTCCAGTGCCACCCAGGGGAACCTGCACTTTTAGGAAGAAGCTCAGGAGATCTTTGCTACTCTGAGCTTTGAACCACACTGGAAAATCACAGGACTGAAATACTTCGTTCTCTTTTCCAATTTGCTACGTATCTGTAGAGGAGAAGCAAAAGTACTGATGGTAATGCGTTCAAAGAAAGGTTTGAGAATCTGTGTGGAATTTACATTAAAAGAAATATGACATATTGAGATCAGAAAAAGGGAAACAAGTCATAGGGAAAGTTTTGGAATTATTAGTCTCTAGGGAATTTACTGCCTGGTGATGAAATTTGGGTACCTACTGCCCTAGAGCATTAGAGGAATATAATTCAAGCCTCCCAGCAGAGTGTCTGCAATTCCATTTTAAGGTATGTAGTAAACTTTGTCAGAATAATTCGTTTCTACTTGTCAGAGATCCGATGATTGGAAAGCAAATTACAGTGTACTGACTGATTGTGTCTCAGAGCCCTTGGGGGGAGGGGGCACGACACGGACATTGGAATGTCTTCAGGCTAGGGTTGTCTTTGGTACCGTCTCCCCTCTGGGGTTGGTGAAGCAGAAAAGAACTGAAAGAAGTGGTTCCCAATGGGGAGAGAAAGGAAAAGAAGCTAAGAGATTCTTATTTCACCCACAGCAGCAGGGTGTCCCTAAGCTGGATCCCACAAGCCACACCTCATTGTCTCCACAGCTCACCCACCCGCTTGCCTCACTCCCTAGCGGCAGATCTACCCCCAAATAAGAACAGCATCCTCCTTTACCTCAACCCTAGCATGGTTTCATAGAATGCCTCCCCCTCCTAGGAACAAATTCTGGGCCTCTTTAGACGGCATCAGCCGCAATCCCTTTTCTTACAGACGTCTATGTCTTGCCGTAAATATTCTGGAAACGCCTGCAGTTAACATACCCAGTCACTAACTAACTTTTCTCAATGTCTCCCTGCATGCACGGCCACTCCTGCAGTGACTCTCCAACTGGAAAGAGCCTGCCTGGCAGGAGGCTGGTTCCAGCGCCTCTGAGCCAGCTTCAGAGTTTCCCCAGAGGAATCTCTCTCTCTGGAGTTACAGTAACGGAAGAAATTGGGCTTCAGATCACGTAGTGGGACCTGACCTCTGTCCCTTTTGAGCCCCTTTTGAATGGCTGAGCATGTCTCTTTAGCACAGCATTTTGCTATAGCATTTTTGACTCTTGCACTCTCAAAGACACTGTGAGTGGGTTTGCAACTTGAATTCACAACTTGAATTCATGTTTTTCCTCCACTGCCTTTCTGTGCTTTTTCTTGTCACCACGTGCAAACTTTCAAGTCAGGAAGTCATTGTTACTGCTTCCAAAAGTCACCCAGATGAGGGATGGAGAAATCTCAGTAATGAGTCTGGTTCTCAGAAGGACAAGTAGTGTAACAACCAAGCTTTCTTCAGAGTTTAAATGCAGATGTTATTTAGGCATCCATCCATCACTATGGTGAGAATGTTGCTTTGCCTTTTTTTTGTCACTAGGCTATGTAGAGTTTGAACAGCTCCCTGTCTGCAGGCTATGTAGAACTGCTTCTCTCCGGGACAGTAAGTCCCACCTCCTGACACTCAGGCATTTGGTGTTCAGTAGTAAGTGTTCGAATTCCAGTGAGCAGTGAGACCCTGCCTCCCACTTGCAGGGGACAAGATGAGAGCTGACCCTTGTCATGCAAGGGATGTGGAGGATATGGGGAGCTGCTATTTCTATTGCAGTCTATGCTCTTTAGAAAAGAGGCACTAAACACTGGGTATTCGATTTAAGGATTATATAGGTAACCAAGCAAAGGAGATAGACATTTCTAGGTGGCAAAAAGATTTTGGAGCCAAGGGAACAGCTTAGTTGGTAAAGCGCTTGCCTTACAAGCATGAGGACCTTAGTTCAATTCCCAGAACCCACATAACACTGCTGGGCTTGGGTGATGTGCTTGTGATTCCAGTACTGGGAGGTGGAGAAAGGATGGTCCTTGAGAATACTTGATGAGCTCAAAGTCAGTGAGAAACTGTCTCAAAAAGGTGAACAGAGTTCCTGTGTGTGGCCCCCAGCATTGTTCTCTGGCCACCACAGGCATTATCACTCAGATGCACAGGTATGATTAAAAATAAATAAGAAGAAGAAATACAAATTTAAAAAGGAAACTTCCTGGAAATGGGGATGATGCTGTAAGCACAATGAGTGAACAGTTGTCTGAAAGTCCTTGGCGCTCACAAAGCAAAGGACTAGCCAGGGTAGAGTTTCAAGGGCTCTGCTCAGTGTCAAGATGGATCTGCC
The DNA here is from genome assembly GCF_000622305.1 of Nannospalax galili. NCBI lineage: Eukaryota > Metazoa > Chordata > Mammalia > Rodentia > Spalacidae > Nannospalax > Nannospalax galili. The sequence goes on along the minus strand of NW_008333886.1, from coordinate 4,985,470 downwards.
CTGACCTTGAGGATTATGATTTAAGTCAGGAGCAGGGGCTATAACTCATGAACTCAGGTGAAGCCCAGGAGACTTTTCTTATCTGATTTGCCTCTGATGTCATCATCCAGTGTGCAGACTTGGTGTCCAGAGGAAACTGATAAAATCAGAGGCAAACTACACCATCTATGTGCTGAAGGGTGTGGCCCCTTTCTGGGAATAATATGTGTTGGGGACAGACTTGAAGTTGTCTGTGAGTTAGCCAGGGCTGAAGTGAGGAGTCAAAGCATGGAAAATGCTCAACTATAATTGAAATATACAAGGCTACAGCCAATGAAAATGCTGATCTTAGCCTGGCACGCTCTGTGTTTCTAGCTCTTAGGAGGCTGAGGCAGTAGGGATAGAAATGAGGACAGCCTAGGCTCCGCACTAAGACCCGATCTCAAAAACAAACAAGAACTGGAGTTGTAGCTCAGCTGGTAGACTGTCTAGTATACACACAGCCCCAGGATCAGTCCCCAGTATTGCACAAAACCAGGCATAGTGATGTGGGCCCATAATCCCAACAAAAGGTATGAGGAGGCAAAAGGGTTAGAGGCCAAGGTTATCACCAACTGAATAGAAAGAATGAAGCCAGCCTGGGCTACCTGAGAGCCTTTCCTAAAAATAAACAAATAAAACTAAAGATACTGATTTTTTTCCGTGATCATACTATAGAAAATACAGAGTTGAGATGTGAGCTAGGTTTCAGATTTCCTGACTTTAAAGTTCTAGCTTCTGTTGATTATAGTGCACCCCTCCCCCATGTATTACTTACCTATAATGATAAGATGTGTGATAATTTCAGGTGGTGTGTGAAAAACTCTCTCTGTGTGTGTGTGTGTGTGTGTGAGAGAGAGAGAGAGAGAGAGAGAGAGAGAGAGAGAGAGAGAGAGAGAGAGAGTATTATGCCTGCACCCTCATGCAATGCCTGAGGAGGTTAGAGGAGGGCATCGGATTCCCTGGAACTGGAGTTAGAATGGTTGTTAGTCGCCATGTTGATGCTGGGAATTGAACCCAGGTCCTCTGCAAGAGCAGTCAGTGCTCTCAACCAAGGAGCCAATTCTCCAGCCCCAGTGAGAAACTTGTTAAAATGTGTTTTAATAGGTTGTATATTGCCATTGTTTAACATGAATTACAGATGAAATGTAGCTAGGAGGCCCATGATTTCATAAACATGGTTGCTCAGAACAATGGTTCTCAGTACTAGCTGCATACTAGAATCACCCAGGAAAACAGTTTATTAAAAAGAAATTGAACCTAAAAGTTTTATAACCACTTTTGAAAGAGATGTATCTTTGCTCTGGAAACTGTTAATGAGTATGTTAAAGCTGTAATGAAATGCTTCTTCTAAAAAAATAATAATAAATTAATTAATTTTTAAAAAAAGAAATTGATATTGGGTCCTACCCTAGATCATTAAATCAGGATTTCTATGAGATGCCTCTGCCCTAGAAAGATTCTAAAAGTTATCCCAACCTGTACTGGGAAGCGCTGAGGTAAGCTAGGAAGTTTTTACGAGTATTGTTTAATTGAGAAACTTTAAGAAAAATAGTATGTGAATAACATCATAATAAATGTCACATATATGACAAAAGTTATGCTGGTCCTATATTCTGCTGATAACTGAAGTCCAATAATTATTGCACTGTCATGGATAACTCTTACTCTGTGAGACAACACTGAACCCGAGAACTCTTACGATAAAGAGTCAGTGGTGGTGCTTGCCTGTAATCCCAGCACTCAGGTGGTAGAGGAAGAAGATCAGGAGTTCAAGAACATTCTTGCCTGTATAACGAGTTTGAGGCCAGCTTTGGCTACATTTTCACATGTCAAGAAACAAAACACTGAAAAGAAAGGCAGAGACACTCAACCAAAACAACAGCAAAGTGGTTATGACAAGAGCAAGGTTAACTGTTTGAATGTGTTCTAGAAGGAATAGAATCAGGGACAGTTTGGGGGCAGCACATGGTAAAGGTAATGGGTTAGACTTGGAAATCAATCAGTGTGGCTATTAGTTTTCTCTTTCTGGAACAAAATACTTAAGATTGTCAACTTAAAAAGAAGAAAGGTTTATTTGGGGCTCCCAGTTTTTGTCCCATGAGAGGTAGCCCATTATGACCAGACACACAGGGCAGAAACAGCTGTTTGCCTAATGAAAGAGGAAGAAACTAGTGTCCTATGTTGCCTTTCAAAACATGCCCACAGTGGCCTAAAACTTCCCATTAAGCTCCACTTCTTGAAGATTCCAATGCTTTCCAATAGCTCCTAGCTAAGGCCCATGCCTTTAACACACGGGCCTTTCTTTGCAGGACACTAACACACACACACGCACACACACACACACACACTCCTTTCCCTCAATAAACTACCCTGGGGCTCTTCTACCACAAGGCTCAGAAATGTCATTTCCTCTTTACCATTTGCCCTTTGACCCTGATTTGATCCTAAAACAGGTAGAAAAACAAAGATATAAATGATTGGTGATGTGTTTCTGCCTTTCACTATATAACATCATTGGTTCTTCTGTTCTGTTCATCATAGCATGGTTTCACTCATACAACAGCATTTATTGGACACCTGCTGTGTACTAAATCCTTTCTGCCTTTGCATATAGTCAGCAGTTTTCTCTGCCTGCATTTTTGTTGTGATCCAACAGCTCTCACAGCTCCCTCTGTCTTAAGAAAACTAGATCATGCAAAGGTCTGATGACTCCTATCACTATACGTGGTGAGTGATGTGGGAGGGAGGATGAGGGTGGTTCTAAAGGCAGAGGGTGGGAAGCAAAGGTGCTCCCAGGCCTCCCCAAGTCACAGGAGAATTGTGAGAGAAAACCCAGGCACATACCCCTGTGAAACAGAGAAGACCAAATCTATCCAGAGCCCCTGGGAAGGGTCCCCATGCCCCCTTCCTCTATTCTTTGGTCTGTTAAATGGGGATAATGATGCTGTGTGTTTACCTACCTCAGAGAGGCATTATCAGCTCTATTTAAAGGCTCTTCCCATGAAAGCTGCTGTGTAATTACCAAGAACAGCTATGATAAAGAAACCTAAATACAACAGCAAATCAGCTGGAACAAATTCTCAGGGGAGTTCACTTCTCTGGAAAATTTTAAGAAAAGGGTATCAGCTCTCCTTTGGGGAGATCTGGGTACCATTCCAGCTGGAAGTTTCTGGAAGGCTAGCTGATTTCTGAGACCTCTTTCTGGCCAAGGACTCAGACTCTTCCCCTGCCTGCTTTCTCCCTGTGGTCTCGGCAACGTCCATTTAGAGCTCCTTTTCACAATTGATTTTATTGTTGTTCACTTCTTGACTCAAAAACTTTCTTGTCCTGAAAATGAATTTCAAGCAAAGCATTCACCTACAGGACAGTAAAGGAGAGAATCAGAGCGATCAGGGAGGTTATAATCTGGGGGAAGATAAGCACTGCGTGGATGACAGGTAATGAAGAATTCTTTGGTGTTTTAAAGAAAAACTTTGAAGACTGGGGCAAAGGCTTGGTGGGTAAAGCACTTGCCATTCAAATGAGGACCTGAGTTCTCATTCTCAGCTCAGCGTAAGGCCAGACACATCTCTTTAGTCCCCAAACACAGATTTTAAAAAGAAGATTGAAATAATTATTAACATCAAGCTGTGCAAAGATTAACTGACAAAATGTGGAGGTGGGGGCTAGAGAGCTAGCTCAGCAGTTAAGGGCACTGACTGCTTTTGTAGAAGACCTGGGTTCAAGTTCCAGCACTTATATGGCAGCTAACAACCCTCTTCTGGGGTTCCAGTGGATCTGACACCCTCTTCTGGCCTCCACAAATATTGCATGACACAGGTGCTCTTACACACATGCAGGCAATACACTCATACACATAAAATTAATATATATATATATGTAATACAGAGGTGGACTACATGAACTCAGGAACCCAGAAAATGGACAGGTCTGGTTTGCTTGAGATATTGAGATAACTATTCCAACAGAAGCCGACTGAGGGGAGTTCAGAGTTCAGGTAGAGAGAAGAAACCTAAGCACTACAGGGCTGGTTAGCCGGCTCAGCAGGTAATGGCACCTGCCATCAAGCCTGAAGACCTACATGGTAGAAGAAAAGAGCTGACTCCTGCAAGTGCATACTGTGGCACAGATACCCACACAAACACACAAAATAAATAGCTAAATGTACCTTTTTAAAGATTTAGATAGATAGATAATAGATAGATAGATAGATGATAGATAGATAGATAGATGATAGATAGATAGATAGATAATAGATAGATAGATGATAGATAGACAGACAGACAGATAGATAGATAGATAGATAGATAGATAGGATAGATGATTAAATAGATACATAGAGAAATGGATGGATGGATGAATGGATGGATGTATAGAACATAGGTCATAGAGGTGATAAATAGAAAGTTAAATCGATGTCAGATGCCTACATGATAGATAGATAGATAGATAGATAGATAGATGGTAGATAGATGGTAGATAGATAGATAGATAGATAGATAGATAGATAGATAGATAGATAGATGATAGATAGATGATAGATGCACACACTACAGCTGGGCGTAGTGGTACAGACTTTTGATCTCAGCCTTTGGGAGGAAGAGGCTAGTGGATCTCTATGAGTTTGAGGCCAGCTTGGTCTACACAGTGAGTTCCATGTCAGCCAGAGATACATAGTGAGACCCAGTCTCAAAACAAAACAATAGTACTTGGGAGGCAGAGGCAGGTGGATCTCTGTGAGATGGAGGGCAGCCTGGTCTACATAGTAAGTTCCAGGCCAGCTGGAGCTACAGGAGACCCTGTCTAAAACAAAAACAAAAGAATAAAAAAAAAACTATAGTTATAGAACCCACTGAAAATAGCAAAAAGTAGTCAGACAAGGGCATCTTCAAAATTGATGACTTGGATATCCTGGGGTTTATTGGCTGCTTTATGGAGAGAACTGACAGCCCAGAGAGTAAGTAGGTTGAGTTTATGAATGAGGCCTGGATCCATACCACTCCTGGAAGCCGACTGGTCTTATATTTTTGTTAATCTTGCTTATGAAGTAACTATTGGACCTATTTATAAACAGTGCAACATATGGCTTCTGAAAGGTTTCTAAGCAATAAAAACGCCAGATTTCCAAAGATGGGTTTCAAGTGAGTGCTTTGTAAGGTTACTAAGTTTGCGTAGTAATAATAGCTGTCATTTATCAATTGATCACTATGGGAACTACATCAATATTTTCAGTATGTATCCTAGATGTCAGCTAAGGGACTTCCTAGGTCTGCTAAAATTGCTACAAATCTCCAGTCCTGTGGCTTCTAGAAGTAGGGTAGGTGGATTCAATGTTTGTGTCCCCCTGCCTTCCAGTGTTCTGTGTGAAGCCCTACCTTCCATCATGGAGGTGTTTGAATGTGGGGCCTTTGAGTCAAGAGGCATCTGTGATGGAATTAATGGCCTCCAAAGAAAAGAAGGGAAAGAGCTTGCTTTCTCCTCCAGCCCCCAATTCCTCTCACCTTGTGAGGACATAAACAGAGTGTTGGGTATAACCAGAAACTAAATCTTTTGATGCTTCATCTTCCCAGTCTTCAATCTGAGACATGAAGGTCTGTTATTTAAGCCAACCAGTCTGAGGTTTTTTTTGTTACATAACCTGAACGGACTCAGACCCCTATTCTCAAGTCTGTGAACCCTGGGAGTTTGGGTTTTCTGCCCCTAACAGGTCAGTCCCTACATACATTACTGCCATAGCTCCAGACAGGAAGCTGCCATGGGCACAAGTTCACTGGACTTGGAAAATCACAGGCAGGAGTCGTAAGCACTTTCCGTCTCCCTCAACCTTCCCTTCCTGGATTGAGTTGGAGGCGTCAGTTTGCTTTCTTCCTTCCCTGGGCAGACAGTCCCCTTTCAAGGCATCTTTCTCTGAGACCTGGCTCTAGATTAGAGAGGGACTTTTCTCACAGATAGAACCATTTACCTTCTCACAACACCTGGATGACTCAATTTAAGCCTCAAGACATATTGTAAGCCTCGTGTCTATGAGGCCTCTGAGGCTGATTCAGATCAGGGTTAGAAGTACAAGATGTGACAGAAGGAAAATTTAGATCCAGATCAGACTGATTCTTCACCACTACTTAATCTGGCTTTCAAAGATGGGACATTATCTAATCTAATTTGCATTGCCTCTTCAAAACAGCTTAGTTTTACTCTCAAATATTTGCTTCAAAACAAATGATCATCTCTTCCTAAACACCATATGCCAGGGATTACAGAGGAAACCGCCCAGTGATGTAGCATTTCAGAGGGAAAAAGGAGAAGAGCTGAAAAAAATCCAAATGGGCCAAGGAGATGGCTCAGTGGGTACAGCACTTGCCACGCATGAGTAAGGACCTGGGTTTGAATCCTCAGAACTGGGCATGCATCCATAATCCCAGCACTCCTATGACAAGACCGGAGGCAGAGACTGCAGAATCTGAGAACACTCATAGTCCAGCTAGCCTGACTACACGGCATCTCCAGCTGGGTGGTCCCAGACTACAGCTGAGTGTTCTGAGAAGGAAAACACTTTGTTTCCAGTGCGTTGTAACTGCTTTTGTACCAGCTGGATGAAGCCTCTGCTTGTGAGCAGGGCCTCCTGCTGGGTCTAAAGTTCATCCTGGGCTTCTCAGGGGGATGGAGAAATACCTGGGCCCATGTGGGTCTGTCCTGGTCTTGCTGGGACTTGAATGCCTTGCAGAAGAAAAGGAGGGCCTGGGGGAGAGGGAGTCAATAGAAGTTAATGGGGTTACAGGTGTGTGCTGGATAGCTTTAGTGTCAACTTGACACACCTGGGTTGAAGGAGCCTTAATCGGGAAATTGCCTCTATTGGACTGGCCTGTGGCCATATCTGAAGGGCATCTTCTTGATGAGTGATATGGGAGGGCCCAGCCCACTGTGGGTGGTGCCACCCCTGGGCAGGTGGGCCTGTGTTACATAAGAAAGCAGGCTGAGCAGGGGCCAAGGGAGCAAGCCAGTAAGCAGAGTTCCTCCGTGGTCTGTGCTCCAACTCCTGCCTCCAGTTTCCTGCCCTGAGTTCCTACCTTGGGCTCCCTAATGAACTGCAACCTGGAAGTTGTAAGCTGAATAAACCCTTTCCTCCCCAAGCTGGTATTGGTCAGAGTATTTTGTCATAGCAATGGAGAAACAAACTAGGACAGAAATTGGTACCAGGAGTAGGGTATTGATGTGAAAGACCTGACCTTGATATATTTAGGATTGTGGAAGCATTCTGAACTTTGGGCTGGAAAAGCCATTGAGTGCTCAGAGTTTGTTGCTGTGGAGCTTGGAACAGTTATGTTGAAAGAGTTGTGGATGATGGGGGCCTAGCTTGTGAAGCTTCAAAGGGAAGCAGAGACTATCAGGGCTGTTTGTGTGATGTTTTGAATTGAGAATCTATGGATTCTGGTTGGCTGGGGCAAAGAATCAGCTGTGATTAAGAGGAGACCAGAACCTGAAGTAAAACCTTTGCTTTACTGGGACAATTGATGCTGGTTAGCTGGGGCTGAAAAATCAAGAGACCAGTATCACTGTGGTGAAATCTTCTGGGAGGTATTTCCTCAGGGTCAGCACACAGAGGGGACCAAAACCTCCATCTCTAACTGGAAGCAGGACTTGGTCATGTGTAAGAGACTCCTGCATGGTTCTGGTGTTGAAAGTGTGAAGGGGTCACAGAGAGCAGATGAGGCTTGGCACTAAGAGGCCAGGAAAGGCCATAGGTGAAAGTTCAGCTTCAGTTGCAGTGAAGATCCCAGGACTGAAGGGGTCATGTACAGAATCTGAGGTGTTGCACCCCACGAGGCCAGAAGAGGCCATTGGTGAGGGTGCAGCCTCAGTTTCAGTGGTGACCCCAGCTTTTTGGAGATGTCAGGACTGTGGGACGACTACCAAGGGCAGCGGCAGGTGTGGAATGGAGCTGGCCTGGGTCTGTGAGACGAGCTATGTGTGTTGTAGACTGCAGAGTCAGAAGTGGAGCTGCCAGAACCCTTTGGAGCCCAGAAGATCGTGAGTGAATCCCCAATGTCCAGCCTTGAGCTACTTTGCTGGACTTTGGTTTTGCTAAGGTGTAGCCAATTCTTCCCTTTGAAATAAGATAGTACTTGTTTTGGATTTTAAAGAAGCCCACCCACAGTTGAGGCTTTTAAAAGAGACTACGGACTGTTAGGTGTTTGGAATTTTTTAAGGACTGTGGTGTTTTTGAGGTTGTACTGTCTTATGTTGGTTGTGATATTAATGTTAACATCATATCTTGGGGACAAGAATTGGAAAGGTTATGGTTTAATAGTGATGTGTTTGTGTGTCAAGTTGACAAGGGGTCAATTGTGCTAGATAGCTATAGTGTCAACTTGACTTACCTGGGTTGAGGGAGCCTCAATTGGGGAATTTCCTTCATTGGACTACCCTGTGGCCATGTCTGTGGGGCATCTTCTTGATTGTTGAGTGATGTGGGAGGGCTCGGCCACCCACTAGGGGTGGTCCCACCCCTGGGAAGGTGGGCCTGTGTTGCATAAGAAAGCAGCCTGAGCAGGGCCCAAGGGAGCATGCCAGTAAACAGAGGCCCTCCATGGTCTGTGCTCCAGCTCCTGCCTCCAGGTTCCTACCCTGAGTTTCTATCGTGGGCTCCCTGATGAACTGTGACCTGGGAGATGTAAGCTCAATAAACCCTTTCCTCCCCAAGTTGGTATTGATCAGAGTATTTTGTCACAGCAATGGAGAAACAAACTAGGACATCCACTTAACAAAATAATAGTAGGCTCTCTCTGCTGTCTGTGACCTCTGTAGCCACAGGTTCTGGGCTCCAGTACCAGTGACAAGTGTGGGCTCTAGCTTATGAAGTGAGCCTTAGTCCCTTAATATCTGTGCCGCTGTTGCAGCAGCACCAATAGGCATATCTTAAGCGTGCTAATCCTTAATATTCAGTAGTCCCACATCTGAGCTGAGGTGTTAGGTGTTTGCTGGTGTTGTGTGGCATGACAGTATGCACAGGGTGAAGCACCCATGGTGTGTGTTCAGAGCCAAGGCTACAGTAAAGCCATGCAATGTCACATGTATGGTAAAGCACTGCCAGAAACACCTCAGACGCATTACAGGTTTGACTTTGAATTAATTTTTTGGTCATTGTGGACTCAGAAACTTTTAATAGTTGCCGAATTTTTCATGACCCCCCCACATTTGGCGTGTGGTTTAAGAAGTTGTCCTCTAGAAGATCTCCCCACAGCAGAAAATGAAACAAATCCAACAATTTCCAATATGCCAGTGGATTTAAAATTAAGGTCCATTTCATTATAAATTTCTAAATAGCTAAGAATGATCACTATTTAAAAATTAAAAGATTTCTACATCATGTCAAGAGCCAGACCAAATTCAGTGGTCTCAAGTCTAGCTGGGTAACTGTTAGGGTCCATGTAAAGGCTGTAAAATACTATTGATTTTAAGAAACTTTTTTGCCTATGAATGTTTTGCCTTTGTGTATGTACGTGTGCTATGTGCATGCAGTGCCTTCAAAGGCCAGAAGAGGGTGTCAGATCCCCTGGAACTGGAGTTACAGAAGGTTGTTAGCTGCCATGTGGGTGCTGAGAACCTAATCCTAGTTCTCTGCAAGAACAGCCAGTGCTCTAAGCAGCTGAGCCATCTCAATTGCCCAAAGATACTACTGATTTTTAAGGCCTCGTCCCATGAAGTCAGCATCTCTGAGGGCTGAAAACTGAGAATCTCTGTTAAGAATATAAAATGTTTAATTCCCTAGTGGATCCTGATAAGTTGTCAGTCTTGGGAGTGACTAAACTATGTCACCTAAGTATTTCCTTTCAGCTTTATGATTTAATCATTCTTAGAACACTGAAAAATGCCTTCTTTTACAAACATGAAAATTATTTAGTCTACACAGTGAATTTTATACAAACATACATAGGTGGCTGTAACTGCCTACAAACTGACTTTTTCCAACGTGTTAAAAACTCTTCTTGCATTACAGGAAATGAGAACTTTCTTATGTATCATGTGAAAGGATAACTTTATCTGGCCCATTTCCCAATTATGAAAGTTCTGAATCCCTGAGCTATAAATAAATGGGACTTTACCACATTTAGAACACGTGTATGATGAAAAATTTGTTTACACCAGGAGGCTTTAGGTCATTCTTCAATCATTCATCCCCTGAACCAAAGTAGGTGTGCAGGAGAGTGCGTACACCCAAATGTGACACATGGCAAATGTTGGGCAATTACTGAGCTGGAACGAAGGAGACCTTCAAATCCCATCACTTTTTTAACCTTATATTTTTGGATGCAAGGATCTGGGAATTGAAAGGTATCCAAATAATATCATTTGCATGACCTGTTCTAGCTTTTTAAAAATCTCTCTCATTTCTTTTCTTTCAAATACATTACTTTGACCTGATGATGCAGAAAGGGGAATGAAGTATTTTTAAAATAATAAAAGCTAGAAAGTGAACATATTAATGAAGATTAAATCAGCACCCTTCGTAAAGAGCTTCTAAAAATATACCATCTTGCCCTATGAAGGCATTTTAACTATTGCAGTAAGCCAGCATTTGTAGATTTTGCCTAATCTAAAATGAAGCCTGAATGTTCTACTGGAATTAATCATGAAAAAAAAAAACTCATTGAAACTCTCTTCTGCTCAGTCAGATTCCTCTAATTTTAGTTTTGCGATTCACAAGGTATCTTTTTCATTCAGGGTGTTTGCAAGTTGAAGTTCACACCCATTAAGCAAACAGCACGATAATCAGGGTTCAGGATCCAATCCACTGTCCTTATTCTCTGCCAGTATTGCCTCTGTCACTATCATAGTTGTGTATTGTAAAAGAATGAAAGCCTTTCCAAGGGAATTAGTCACGTGTTACTTTCCAGGAGTAATTGAATAGCTGACATTGTGTTTTTATCAAAGTAGAATGTGTGATGGTTTTTCTCATCTGTTTTATTCTTCAGCAATATTTAATGAGGGTAATCTTGATTAGGTCTCTTTATTTGGATCCAGAAAGTTTCATAGTTGTATGTAACGCAACTATATTGTATGCAATACGTGTTTCCTTATAGCGGCTACGGGAGCTTTCTTACCCGTCTGTCACATGCAGTTAGATCTACTGCTCTGGGCTGTTTTGAGAGTCAACATGCTTTCACAAATGCTGAGAAAACCACTCAGATGTGTATCATTACTTTGTGTGTTCTTTCTTCTGTGTGGTGCAACTTCTCACACACTTTACCCTATTTTTGTTTTCATGTGGTTCATAAAGCAGAGGGGTTTTATTTGGTTTGGCTTTTCATTTGTATTGGTTTATATTAATTGTACAACATGTTGGGTTTCATATAGATCATTTCTTTCCAGTATATCATGTACTTTGGCAAAGTGGAGATTTAAACTTGACTTAGAATTTAAAAGCTTGATACTAAGTTGGACAGTTGTGTTACATAAACTTCAAAAGTGAATTGGCAGTAAAAGAATAACCATGCAAAATACTTGAAATGTGTCTTTTACATGCTCTAAAAAAGTTCTGCATCATGTACTCAAAGCCCTGCCCTTTGGTTGAAAACGCTCAACCAATGTGGGTCAATAGGATTCCCTTTTCTGCCCTGTAATTCTTCACTGTTTCCTATGGAGACTGGATGGGCTGGGGATTTTTCTTACATTTGTGGAGTCTTTCAATGCTACTGGCTAGCTAGCCCTTCAGTCACATCCTTGTTAGCAAGGTTGAGGGCTGTGGCCATTTGCCAATGCTCAGTACCCCTGTGTTGAAAGTTGTGCTCTTAGAGAACACATGGACACAACAACACAAAGACTCCAGACCCTCTTCTCAACCTGAAAGACAAACTATCTCCATCAGTGAGAAAAGTCACTAGCAAAACTGTCCCAGGGAGGGTGGCATTATCCACAAGTAAGATGAGCTTACAAACATGTCTGAGCCATGCATTTCTCTCTTTGGGTCATCTATCAAACACATTTTAAAGCAGTATTGCTTTTCCACAAGCGCCATTACCCAGCACTCTTTCCTCCATGACTATTCTGTGGACACTGGTATATCTTTACCAATCTGTGCTCCAACAGCATGCACATGTCGACAGCCACAAAATCATGACTTTGACTGACCTCCAGAGGCCAACTTTAGCAACCTGAAAAGACCATTTGCTTTTTTTATCTTGGCTTCTCTCCCACAAATGCAATCTTGATTATTTAGACCTCAACAGTTTCAAAAGAATAAACATAAAAACATCTATATACCAATTCTGTGACTATGTGCTTACAGAGTTATAGGGCCCTGAACTATGTGTGTATTACTTCCAAATTAAAAAAAAAAAAAAAAAAGACTAAAAAAGAAAAAAACGGGGGGCTGGGGAGATGCCTGGGTGGTTAAGAGCCAAAAAAAAAAAAAAAAAGACTAAAAAGGAAGAAGACGTGGGGCTGGAGAGATAGCTCGGTGGTTAAGAGCACTGACTGCCCTCACAGAGGACTCAGGTTCAAATCCCAGCACCCACATGGTGACTAACAACCATAAGTAATTCCAGTTCCAGAAGATCCAACACCCTCTCTGACCTTCAGGGGCATTGCATGACATGGGTACACTTACATTCATGCAGGCTAAATACTCATACACATAAAATTAAAATAAATAATTTTTTGAAAGAAACAATGCTTAATGCACTGACAATTCTTAGCCTGCTCACAAACCTACTCATCAGCAAACACTCAACATAGGGAGATCTTTGCTATTGTATTCAATTTTTGTTTGCTAGCTAGTGGTCAGGAAGGCATCAGGGTGCAGTTCAAGTGTGCATTAAATTTAAAGAAGTTGGATCTGTTTGTTTCTTTCTCTTTTCATTCATCTATACCAAAATGAACGCTGCACGCTGCTAATTACATGGCTATTCCTCTATCAGGACATCGCCCTCTATCGGTGGCTCTGTAGCGTAGCTTCTCCAGAAGGTACTGTTCCTATTGAGGCATTTGCAAAGCATCCAATGATACCAGAGTTTCGTTAAAGGAATTCTCTCACTCCCTTCCTTCATACGGAAATGTCATTAACCGTATTAAATTAACTCTCTAAGTGTTAGGTTCTTAACCAACACACAGGCTGCTCCACGGGGCCCATTTTGCCAGGCATCCTTGAATCAGAACGGACTAGATGTGCCGTCATAGATTCAGAGTCACGCTATGGGTTGTGATCAGATATAAGAGAAACTCTTTTGTATTTATTGACTTTTCCCTTCAATCATGGTTGTTCCATTTCTTCCACCACCACCTTGAGCCTTTCAGGTAAATGAAAAGTTCAATTATATGTAAAGTGACTGTTAAATCAGCAGGCCCCTTGTGGGGGTCTGGGCTTCCTCTCTCTGCTTCAATGGCAAGTGTGCTCAATCCATTACTGTTCCTGAGGATTGTACATCCATCAGGTCGTGTAGGCCGGCCAGGGTGCATCTTATAGCTTTTACTGCATATGAGACGTCGCAGGCCTGTTCTCAGGAACTGCCAGGCAGACTGGGAATCACAGTCACGGTTAATAGCAGCGAATTGCCAGCTCTTGATGGGTGGGTAGTCACTCCTTTCAGTGGTTGCCCCCTGGGGGGGAAGGTAGAAAAACAGAGGGAGGGAATTAGAGTGACTTTGCACAGTTGAGCGGGTTCATGCCGCTGGATCAGTGGCAAGCACTGGCAGAGCTCCACTCTGGGGAGACTTGCAACGATATCACAGTCTCATTTTTACCAATTGGTGCTGTTGTATCACCAGTGGTGCACAGGGGGAGAGCAGAGGGGAGGGCGAGCCAGAGTGGGGGAATGGGGGTGGAGGCAGAAGTCTAAGTTAAATTAAACAAACAAACAAAACAAAAATGCATGTTCCTACCTACTCAGAGACCCACCCCAGTTAGCCCAGCCTTGCTACTAATCACTCCAAACTGGTATTTGAAGTTCCCTGGGTGATTAAAGGTTTGACTCCCAAACTCTCTGTATAACCTTAATTTTTTCAAGGTTCTTTGACTGGAGAATGGCTTATAATAATGATTTTGACTAATACGATTTTTGACATGCAACTTTAATGCTTAACCTTAGTACAACTCCGGAACATTCATGTGTACTCAGCTGTAAAGAGTGATGATTTAAAGGGATAATATAAGGAAAAGACCGTTCTAGAATGAACCTCTAATAAATTGCATAAAGGGAGCTTTATTATTCCACGGGTACAGGGATATGCAGCTTTTCTGATCATTTCTCTGCTTGGTTCAAAAAAAATTGTTGAGGTATGAATGGAAGAAGAAACAGGGACAAATGAAATCGAAATCTGCAAGCAAGGAACATTCTTTTGATGGTTATGATTTCGTTGCCACTGAAAAGACTCTACAATAATGTGGTTATTCATCTCCTCTTTTGTTTTGGGTGAAGAATTCGCTCTAACAAGAAAATGCTGCTCTTGGTTGGAGGGTTGCCTCCCGGACCGGACCGGCTCCCTAGCAATCTGGTTCAGTATTACGACGATGAAAAGAAGACGTGGAAAATACTCACAAGTAAGTGCTCTTAGTTATCTACTCGCCTGTTTATTTCAGGTTGGAATTGTCTTGACGAATTCAAAAACCACGGTTAATCAAATCAGACACTGTATTGATCTGTTAGCCTTTGGAGATTTGTTTCTATATAATGGAAGATTTAGAGTAAAAGACTAAATTAACATTGCTGAGGTGGCCAATTTCGTAGTCAAATAGGCCTAAATTAAAACTGGTCTGGTTTATGTTCTTGTATGTGTTAAAATGGATGGGGGTAGGGCAGGGGGAGCAGATATTGCCCCCTAGAAATACTTCAGTCAGAGATTTTTGTTGTTGTTGTTGTTGATACAGAAGTTGAAAGGTTGCTTAACAGCATTAGTAAGTTTTCTCACGTCAAAATGGCACTTTTGTTCATTATCTCTCTTCCTAACATCCATTTGCCTCCTTGCCCCACCTTCAGTCTGGGGACCCAGGTCTTTCCAGAAAGGCCCTCTTTAGGCTTCTCCCAAGCTGGAGGAATGAATATTTTCATAGCTTACCCAGCTGCATAAAATTGTGCTTGCAAACTTCCAACCAAGACTCTCCTCCTCCTCTCCTTAAAGGGTGATTGTGTTTTACAGCAAAATTCTTGCCTTGGGCACTGAGATTTGGAACTTATTGTTATATCGGTTATGATTCCCAATCTGACTCAGTCATGGAATCAAATATCATAGTTTCTTGAGCGCAGTAGGCTGTGTGCACCAGTCCCCTCATGGGCACGATGGCTGCACTGGTCAATAAAACTAAATTTTAACTGTCAAAATTGCCCAGAGCTGTATAGATAAAATAATAAATGAGAAATTTTGATCCATAAATCAAAGCCATACATTTAAAACCAACAAAAGTGAAGTTAGATTTTCTTATCTTGTGTGTCTTTGACGCAGTTATATATTTTACCAGATTGTTTTTGTAAAATCATTTCCTTAGAAAACCCTATAAAACAATAGAAACACAAAAGTGCATCAGCAAGGGCAGACAAGGAGCAAAGACATGTGAGGTGGTGCTTGAAATCGTATATTTAGGAGCTGGCCCACCCCAGATCCCTACAGTAGCATTGTCCAGGAACTGCATCGAGAGAGGTCCCTGGACACCACTATCCTACAGTTGTAGTAAGGAAGTGTAGAACAGAAACAGCGAGATTAAGGAGGAAGGAGAAAGAAGAAAATAGTGTGAGAGACCTCTTAGATGTTTTTTAATCTCTTTTGGATAGAAACACCATTTATCACAGTTTAACATCTTGGTAAGAAAACCAGCTGTACTTTAAAGATGCATCATAAATGAAAGCTAGAGTAAAATCAAAGAAGCAATGTTTTGACACCACGTAATCAATAGAGAAAGCCTTCACAGAATGACATGGGAAGACTCAAAGGTCAGAGAAAAAAGGACTAAAGCCTGCCAGAGAGAAAAACATAAAGTAACAGACAACAAGATTTTAGGCCCCATTAATAAAAGATACTCATTCATGGACCCACCCATTTTCCAAAAACTTCAAGCTACATCCAGCTGGTATTTATTTGAGGCCCTCTAGTAAACGGAGAACTGTGAACAGTTGTCAGTGAAGGTTTTATATTCATTTCTTTACATTTGTTTA
>NW_008333886.1:4937925-4967925 GCF_000622305.1 Nannospalax galili | reverse complement strand
TTCTGCTGGCATTCTCTGCCCTAGAAGTGCTAAGCTAATTTGTCAGGGAGATGAGGAAGACAGTTCAGGGTAGGAGATAGTCTCAGGGCTCAGGATCTGCTTGTTTATTGCAGAACTGTCTTCATGCAAACTAACAATTTAAGGAGCAAGCACCCAACCCCTGCAGTTGGTAGAGCTTCTGAGCCTGAGTTTGCCCACTTAGCTGCAGCAAGCATTTTTCTAAGTATCTCCTGAACAGGCTCCCCTTCAAAAGGGACAGCTGCCCAGCCAGAAGCACACCATCTTCCAGGAACCACACCATTTACATATAACACATAACAAAGAGGCAATAAAAGGACTCTGGAAACACTAAAATGAACAGAGAACAGGTGAGTGACAGGGGAAAGTGCATCTATGTAACACTGAAGTAAGTCTTCAAGGACTAGAGATTTAGCTAAGTGTTGAGCACTTGTCTAACATATGTAAGGCTTTAAACTCAGTCCCCAGCACTGCAAAACAAAGTCTGACTCTAAGCATCGATTTTAAGCCAAGAGTGAACCCAAACTGCTGAGAATCTGTTCTCCAGACTTCTCCAGAACTGTGCTCCCAAACAAGGTGTGCTGGATAGCTTTAGTGTCAACTTGACACACCTGGGTTGAGGGAGCCTCAACTGGGGAATTGCCTCTATTGGACTGGCCTCTGGCCATGTCTGAAGGGCATCTTCTTGATGAGTGATGTGGGAGGGCCCAGCCCACTGTGGGTGGTGCCACCCCTGGGCAGGTGGGCCTGTGTTGCATGAGAAAGCAGGCTGAGCAGGGGCCAAGGGAGCAAGCCAGTAAGCAGCAGTCCTCCGTGGCCTGTGCTCCAGCTCCTGCCTCCAGGTTCCTGCTCTGAGTTCCTACCTTGGGCTCCCGGATGAACTGTGACCCGGGATATGTAAGCTAAATAAACCCTTTCCTCTGCAGGTTGGTAGTGGTCAAAGTATTTTGTCACAGCAGTGAAGAAACAAACTAAGACAAAAGGGCTGGCTCTTTTTTATTGAAATGTTATCTCCAGCATGAAATGAAGAAGTAAAAGTCAGACACTTATCTTATCAGAGAAGAATTTTGCCCTTTCTGATCCCTACTGAGCTGAGCTAGACCAACACACTTACAACCACAAAGGCACATTATCAATGTAATTCTATTGTTTGTATATCTTCATTGTTTCCAAGGAATAATCCATATTCTGTGATGTCTGCAGCACTTTCCTAAAATTTACACAAAGGAACTGGAGAGATGGCTCAGCAGTTAAGATCACTGACTGCTCTTGCAGAGGACCTGGGTTTGATTCCCAGCATCCACATGGCAGCTAACAACCATCCATAACTCCAGTTCTGGGGAATCCAACACCTTCTTCTGACCTCCACAAGCATTACACGACATGGGTAGACTTACACACATGCAGGCAAAACATTCATACACATAAAATAAAAATAATAAATAAAATATTTTTAAAAACCTACACACACACAAATTCATAGGTTGTTTTGGGTTAAGGGTAAAGAAGGGCCATGAGGGATTAAGGCCATATTCCCAAGTCACAGGAAGAGCACACAGCTTAGTGATCTTATTTACATTATAAACATGCTAAGACAAGATTAACTTTTGGTTGCAAGGTTAAGTAAAAGTCATTTGTCCAGAGTATGTCCCACATTGTAAAAGTCATTCCAACGTCTTTTGTTTTGCGGTATTCTTTCATCCCTCACCCCTGCCTGCAGTCTCCTGTTTCATTCTTAACTCCTTAGAAAGCAGTGTAGAGGACAGGAACACTAACGTGCTACTGCAGAAGAGCACACCCCTGCCCAGCAGGCCCTCAAACCTTGACACAAGATCACAGAGAACAGTTCCCTTGGCCACCGCATGCTTTTTATACAGATTTCTTGGTGCATCTTCGTGTGTTCATGAGTTTCACATGTCCCTGTACTTTTCTTAATGGGACAACCCTAAAGGCCTCATGATTCCATTCACATTCTCAACTGGCCAATTTCCTCTTCAATGGGTGTGGGTATTTCCCAGGAACAAGCTTCCTCTCTCCCACATTTTAGATAAGAGATTCTGGTTTTTATATGATTTTTTTTTCTCTTGCTTTCTTTGAAAACTTACAGGGGAAAAAGATGTCAGTTTCAACATGTCCTTCTGGATGCCAACAAAGACTTCCTCATCAATGATGTTGGGGTTCTGAGTGGCTTGTTCCTTCTTGTTTTATAATTTTTTATTTTTGACATCATAGAAAGAAAAGGTTTCATTACGACACTTTCATGCTCATACATGTTCCATTGCACTTTGTATCCACCCCTTGCCCCACTGCCCTCCCTTCTCCCCTCTCCCTTGTTCCTCCCCCAACTGTTATCCCTTCTGACTTCATGTGGTATAAGCTCCACTGCCCTCCTTTCCTCCCCTCCTCCCTTAAGACCTCTTCCTCCCTTCTCATGGTTCATTTCATACACACAGACACAGACACACACACACACAGACACACACACACACAGACACACACACACAGACACACACAGAGACACACACAGACACACAGAGACACACACACAGACACACACAGACACACACACAGACACACACAGACACACACACACACAGACATACACACACACAGACACACACACAGACATACACACAGACACAGAGACACACACAGACACACACAGGCACACACACAGACACACACACAGACACACACACGCACAGACACACACACATGATTTATAATTTTAAGTCAAGATTCTACGTATGAAAGAAAATGTAGCATTTCTTTCTGAGCCTGGCTTATTTTGTTTCACATAATGATCTCCAGTTCCATCCATTTTCTGCAGATGTCATGATTTCGTTCTTCTTTACGGCTGGTTAAATTTCCAACATGTATGTGCTGTAGTTTCTGTCACCTTCTGAAAGTGTTGGGAGCGCCTCCGTTCCTCTTCCCTTCAGTTGTTGAAGCTCCTTCCTCCAGTTTGTAGTTCAAGGCTGTGGGGCCTTGAACACACACAACGGCTGTGTGTGTTTCCTAGTTTGTCCCCTATGGCCCCAAGAGGACACTCAACTTGCTCCTGTCCACAACTGGTCCTGGAGCCAGTTGTCATGGATTTCTTTTAGAAGAGCTGCAAATATCAGAGACAATCCATGTTTTTAACGTATAATTTTGGGAAACCAGGGAGATAGTTCAGTCAGTAAAGGGCTTTCTACACAAGCTGACAGCCTCCAGAACTGGGCATGGCAGTATGTGCTTGTAATCCAAGTGCTATGGAGGCAGAGATAGGCAGGTCCCTGGGCTTGCTGGTCACCTGGCCTAGCCAAGTCAGCAACTCCAGGCCAGTAAGAAAAATGGTCTCAATAAAGAAAGGTGCATGGCTCCTAAAGATGAAAGCTGAAGTTGACCTCTGACCTCCACACACATATACATGTGCATCCTGTGCGCACATGTGCATCCTGTGCGCACGCATGCGCACACACACACACATACACAAATTTTTTTCTATAAATGTTAAATGGATAGTCATGAGAAAAAATATTACGTATAAGACACTGAACTTTGGTTCCCAGAGATAAATATAGGTCAGATCATACTCCACATGTAAGAGTGGAGAGTGGTTTAAGTGATGCTTGCTCAGAGGACAATAAACCTTCATGTTGATGCATCTAATGGGACTCCTTAGATTCTTCTGTCTTAATCTACTGCTAACCTTTGAGGATATATTGGAAGTAAAGTTAGCCCAAAAGTCAGTAATCATTTCTTTTTAAATTTTTATATACTTTTAATGAATTAATTTATTTATTTGTTTATTTTTGTGTGTGTCCCCACATGTGCATATGACAGCACATATAGAGGTCAGAGAACAACTTGTTTCTTCTACCATGTGGGTCCTAAGGATCAAACTTGGGTTTTCAAGCTTAGCAACAAGCATCTTCACTTACCGAGCCATCTCGCCAGCTCTAACAATCATTTCTTATGATTATTTCTTTTCAAGGAAGTAATGAAGTTCGGTTGTTTAGATGAATCTCAGTTTGTACGTGTGGGTTTCCTTTATTCATGGTGTCTTTCTTACCAAGATCCAAAACCCACAAATTATTTAAAAATAATTTGAGTCCTTGACAGGAAAGTAATTCATAGAGAAACTGAGAAAATCATGAGATGCTTCCAGAATGATCCTGGAAATTCCTGGGAAGGATTTAGACTTTCTTGCAACCCTCAGTCCTTCACGTAGAAAGCAGTTAATGAATATCCACCTTGTAGGATGGTCAGTCCAGTAGAACATCAGTGATATCTCTTCTTTCAACCTAAGTCACTACAATATACAGTGGGCTACAGAGTGGGTAAGGAAGTCCCAGGTTACTATGGGACCGCAGATGTGCCCCTCATCTAATGTGGGGGTCAGAGAAATTCTCTTAGAAGTGACCCTTAACTTTAAGAAAATGGATTAAGAGTTAAACTTGGCAAAAATGTGAGTTGGAAAGCATTTTAGTAAGAAGTCCCGATCTCTAGAATACCAAAAGGCAAAAGAATAAAGAGCCTATTTTAAACCAGCATAAACGTGCAGCTATAGGAGGGTCTGAGAATGGAGTAGGTAGTGAGTGATGGGCCCAGAGAATTAGCCATGTGACTACCGCCTCAAAAACCTGTCCAGACTGGCTCAAGAATCAAGAATGTGGGGCTGGAGTTATAGTTCAATGGAAGAGTGCTTGCCTACCACGTGCAAAGCCCTGGGGAAAAATGAAAAAGAAATTAAAATTTTGAGTATGAATACTCTACTCCATTTTTATTTTGGCATTAGTGAAAACAAGCAATCTAAAGATTTTGTACTGTCTTACAGCAATCAAGCCCTGTTAGAACTTCTTCAGTTCATGCACAATTATTCCCATGACTTTGGACATAAAAGTAGGAGGAGGAGGAATCATAGCTTAACTTTTTGAATATGTTACCATCTAATTTTACCTTCAATGAGCTCAATTCTAATTTGAAATACATGACTGCACTTTGCTATATATCTTGAATTATTTGCTACTGAGTATTCATGCACCAGTGCATTAGTGGATTTTTCATAGATTTTTAATATATATGTGTGTGTGTGTGTGTGTGTGTGTGTGTGAGTGTGTGTGTTTCTCTGTCTCCCTCTCTCTCTCTCTGCGTATGTGTGTGTATGTGTGTGTGTGTGCATGCTCACGTGTGTGTGTGGTGGTCACTGTGTTTCCACTAAGCCAGGTGCCTCAAAACCAAGTTGACTTTGCTTGGTTATCTCTTGTTTATTTATGGCTTGTACTTTCCTTGAATATAGTAATTGCTTTTTCTTCAGAGTAGCATGTGTGCAAATAATTTCAACGCCTTCTTCATACACAAGCTGTGGAATTTACCACTGAGTGTGGTATGGAGGCATGAGTCAGAAAGGCTCCTCAAAGTGGTCCATGTCACTTGTTGACAGTTGTAGACAAAGCCTGATGATCTCTTAAATGCAAGTACTAAAGACTGATATTTTTGCCCAAGTCTCTCATTTTGCAAATTCACTTCATTCCCTCAGTTAATATAATTGATACATCCTCTGCCACAAATCATGCTGAGTGCAGAGATTGCAACACTGGGCTAAAGCAAATATTGTCATGCCCTGCAGTGATACAGGATAACAAAGTGTGATAATCTTCTGATGGAAGGATGCAGAATGACGGAATGGAGAGACGCCGTATAGTCCATGGGTTGCAGAGAGTATTATCAAAGAAATAGCATTGCGCTAAGATTTAAGGCAGGCTGAGGCCCAAGTAAAGATAGGAGAGAGGTTGTTCAGACTAGTTAACACTAAGCGAAAGACCCTGTAGACATGAGGTACATGGGGGCTATGGGAGATAACTCAATCAGTGCTTCTGTGCAAGCAGGAGGAGCAGAGTTTGAGCACTAGCACTCATGTGAAAAGCTGGGCGTGGTAGTGCACACTTGGAATCTTAGCACCCAGAAGGTGTAGAGACAGGACGATCCCTGGGGCTCACTGACTAGCCAGCCTAAAGTCTCAATAAGAGACCTTGTTTCAAAAAATAAGGTGGATGGCTCCTGAGAAATGACAACTGAGGTTGACCTCTGGCCTTCACCTGCATGCATACAATTACCAGCACATGCATGCGTACCAGCATACAGGAAAACACACACACACACACAAATGCATATACACTTAAATAAATTTTTGTAAAAGAAGCTGCATGTCAGTGAAGTGGAAGGGGACCCATGTCTAAAGAGCTAAGCAGAATCCAAACATCAGAGACTTCTATGGCAAGCTTATGATTTCCACCTTTAAGTCACGTGAAGAGGGCTGGAGAGATGGCTCGGTGGTTAAGAGCACTGACTGCTCTTACAGAGGACCCAGTTCAATTCCCAGCACCCTCACGGTGGCTAACCACCATCTATAACTCCAGTTCTAGGGAAGCCCATGCCTTCTTCTGACCTCCACAAGCATTGCCTGACACAGGTGCACTTGCACACATGCACACAATACATTCATATACATAAAAATAGATAAAAATAAGTCACGTAAAGAAAAGCTTAACAGGAGCACAGAGAACAGAACAACAGCCTCTGGATTTCCATAAGATGGTGCTGTACCAGTCCATCCGACCACAAGTGACATTAGACACATTAGTCCAAGCACACGATGAGATTTCATCTGTGCTGACCCATTTTAGTCATGAAAATGTAAATGGGCCCAGTGTTCTTGGCATAGTGCCACATTCATAAGATAGAACTAATGCAGGTTAATTGAACTGAATTAATTGACTTCTAGAGGCCAAGAATGTAATCTAGGTTTACGGATTAAGCTGAAAATTATGACATGTAAGCAACAGGATTTGTGTACATGATTATTGACAAGTCATGATTGAATACAACTTTCATGATATTTTATCTGTGTCTTGGAGGCAGCATAGTACCAACATGAAGCCATGTACATAGATGCACATCTATACATGGTCACACATGTGTGCTGCATACACATATGGACGTATGTGCACACACATACATATGCACAGATTAACATCTTTAGGAACAAATAGATCTAAGTTGAAATGTTCCTCCAGACATTTGTTGACTGTAGCTTGGGCAAACTTCTTTCTCTTTATTTATTTTTATTTTATGTGTACGATGTATTGCCTGCATATATGTAAGTGCACCTGTGTCATGCAATGCCCACAGAGGTCAGAAAAGGGTGTTAGATGCCCTGGAACTGGAGTTACAGATGATTGTTAGCCACCATGTGAGTACTAGGAATTGAATCTGGGTCCTCTACAAGAGCAGCCAGTGAGTGCTGTTAACCACTAAGCCACTTCCCCAACCCCAAGCTTCCTTCTCATTGATATTTTTTCTCATGTACAAACTGAAGCTAATTACACTCAGTCCACAGGGTTATTTCTAGAATTAAACAATTCAAATAAATCTCCAGATTCAATATGTAGAGTACAGTTACTTCTCAATCAATTTTTATTCTATTTCAGTTTAATTTACATTCTTTTATAGCCGAGCATAAAAAACTAAAAGGTTGAATCTTATCTTGTGTTCACTAAGGTTTGAGAAACGGTAAGATGCATGATTCAGAATGAAGGCTCTTTTTCAGCCATGAAGTTCATAGTATCATTCAGGGTGAGCTAGAATACACTTGGTGACAAATGACCTTAAA
This sequence comes from Nannospalax galili, assembly GCF_000622305.1. NCBI lineage: Eukaryota > Metazoa > Chordata > Mammalia > Rodentia > Spalacidae > Nannospalax > Nannospalax galili. Next base: position 4,960,250 of record NW_008333886.1, on the reverse strand, counting down.
ATTCCAGAGACTTAACTATCAAAGCTGTTCCTCAATCATCCAGCACAGACTGGCAGAGGATCCCTGCTCCACAGAATCATCAGGGGTCCAGGCACAAAGCTCCATCTCCACAGACACACAGCAGGGGCAAAAATGTGCTGCAGAGCCGTGTGCTCCATCAGAGGTGATTTTTTTTTTTTTTAAATCATTTCTCCATCACAGGATCACACGCTACTCCAGGACAGGGCAGTCTTCACAGAGCTCAGGAAGCGAACCAGAGAACTTGACAAACCAAGCAATGTTCCCACTATGATCTGCCCATTTATTCAGTATGTTCTCCGTTTTGTGCTCGGGGTAGGCTCATTCCTTCCCATGAGCCTATCACCACAATCCTAGACTCATTGTAGAGATCGCTGGGTGATGCTTGAACAGTATCAGGCTCATTCGGGGTTCTTCTGGGTCTAGACACAGAGTTTAGGAAGAAATAGACCTTTAGAAGGGTGCCTCTCCCAGCGGTGGCTGTGTTTCTCCGTTACAGCCCATCTCAATTCAGCCTAGCAGCCTTTGCTCCTTGCGGCCCCAGACTCCACCCCTTGGAGGAGCCTTCTTTTTCCATTGTTTTCTTATGAAGTGAGGCCATGGGATGGATGTGCTTTTCCTGGGAGCAAAATGACTTTGTGGGTGCATTTAACATCTCTGAATACTTAGGAAACAATGGTGGTTTTAAGTATCTAGCTGTCAACAGTCTCTTTCAGTTCAGGTTTGGACAATTGAAAGCTCTAGAAAATCCAGTATTGTCTTAAGTCTCCATCCATTCCATGGCCAACAATGATGCCCCGTGTTTCTTTCCTGATATACATTTTCCTTTGGTTTCTTGCTTCTATTCACCTCTTTTCACACATGTGTAAATGCACATATACCTTCATACATGTGTGCATGCACACATGCCTTCTAAATGTTCTCTCAATATTCTTTTATCCATTAAGCTTCAATGGAAAAGTTTCTTTTTTTACTCTGTTCCTTGAGTTATCATTTATTGGATATCTCATTCTTAATTGAAACTTTATGCTTTAAAATTTCTTCATTAATAGTGTGGAGGGGGGTGTGGTGTGGTGTGGTGTGATGTGAGTATGCCAAAGTACAAGTGTGGAGTTCAGAGGACAATTTTGGGAATCAACTCTCCCTTCCACCATGAGTTCCGATGAGTGCTCAGGTCATGGGGCTTACATAGCAAGGATGTTTACCTGCTGAACTATCTCACCAGCCTCCTTAATTGAAACTTTCTTCACAGACATCCAAATTCAGTGAAATTACTCTGGAAATTATAGTTTCAATTTTGCCTTTATCATAAAGCCAAGTTTTAGTTTATATTTTATGCTAAAGCATCTTCTCAATTTCATATTTTACCTGGGCCGAAAACCATCATTTTTTCCAAAGCTACAGAGAGAGAGTGAGAGAGAGAGAGAGAGAGAGAGAGACATAGAGACACATAGAGAAAGTAATTTCTGGGTTGTATTTCCCTTCAATTCTCTTTACAAATGAGTGAACTTTTTCCTGATACAGTCTTTTGTTTAAAGAGCTTTCCAAGTGTGGCTGACAGCAACCAGTATATGCTACCAAACAATCTGTTCTCCAGCTTCTTACCTTAAAAATGGAAGTTCATTACATAACTGATCAGCCTTCGAAGACCAAATAATTTCACTGAGTGATTTTTCCATACCCCACCAAACATTCTCTCTTGTCATTGGCCAGTGGATGTTCTTGGTATCCTTGCCTGCGTCTGTCAACTGGGCAGTCACAGTTACCTCAAAATAGTAGCAAGTTCCATAAGTAAACATTTATTTCTTTACCTGCCTCCTGAGTATGGCAGGTTAAGTGAGGTCCTTTCTACATCTTGTTCCTATGTTCACATCACAATCCCCATAGAAGAGAAGAAAATTTTCACACTGATTCTTAAAGCATCTCCCCTGGGGAAAAAAAGGACAGTGTTGTCCAAAATAAATCACAATGCCATGCCTAACTTCAAAGTATATGTGCAGTCCTACCAATACCTCAGGAGAAGGATCAAATTTTTTATATTGTTTCCTCTCTACCCCTTGTTTTCATTACTTTTCCCATTGCTGTGACAAAATACCTGATGAGAGTCTATTTGAGGGAGAAAGAGTTTATCTTGGCTCACAGTTCAAGGGGATCAGTCCACCATGGTGGAGAAGATGGCAGCAGAAGGGGAAGGCATGGTATCAGGGTCAGGAGGCCAGCTGCTCACATTGCATTTACAGTCAGGAAACAGGGATGAAATCTAGTTCTCAGCTAGACTTCCTCTTTGTGCAGTCCAAGAGCAAAGCCCAGGGAATGGTGTGGCCCATCTTCTGAGTGGGTCTTCCCTCCTCAGCATATCTAATCACAGCACTGTCTCACAGGTGTGCCAGATTTGTCTCCTAGCTAGATCTTATCAAGTTGACAACCTTCACAGCCCCTCATGTATAGCTTTATCTAATTTGCTGTTGTTGCTACTGTTTGTTTGCTTTGAAGTGTTAGAAATCAAACACAGGGCCTTGTATATGCTAGGCAAGTGACCTACCACTGAGCTACATTGACAGTCCCAACGTATTTAATAGCTTGTCTTATCTTTTATTGCAAATAACTCAATACCAGCAACTGGGTAAATATCTAAAGAGGTTGATTGTGGCTCACAGTTCTTGTCACGGTCAAGAGCTGTTCTTGGTGGTGGACTTCTCACTGGCAGAGTCTCAAAGCAACCCAAGACATCACATATATGCTCTGGCCTCTTCGTCCTCTATCAAGTTACCAGTATCAAACCATGGGATACCCTCCTCGATGGCCTTCTCCAATTCTCACTACTTCCCAGCAATCCTGCCTTCAAGCACATAGTGGGATTGAGCTTCCACTCTCTTAGTACCCCACAAAGTGATCCTTGGAGGGAGAGCCCACCTTCTTGTGTTCATGACCAAAGCACAGCAGCTCATTTTCTAGAGAAACTGGATCGACCCTTCTTGTCACATGAAAATATTCTCACTCGATGAGAAGTTTTTAGTCAAAATACATACTCCATGCCTCTTTCTGCATTTCTGGGCTCAGAATGACTATTGTTAGGACTGATATTCATTCCCCCAAAATTAGATTCCTCCCTAGTAAAAGAAGAGGTTAGAAATATATCTCCAATATTATTATAATGCTTCTGTGTTCTAATTTTTCAAATTTTCATTTCTTTAAATAATTCATATGTTTGAGTTTGTGTACTTTTTTCTACTTCTGCTTATTATCTGCAAACATTCATCTGTAATATAGATACACAAATACATATAACTATAGATAAAAATTGTATATATGTGCATCATTCTTATAGAATTGGCAAGACCTCATTTTAAAAAATCAGGAGTCAGGCATGGTGGTGTATACCAGCAGTCCCAGAACTCAGTAGGGTGAGGCAGGATGATTGAAAGTTTGTGGCCAGTTTGGGCTACAGAATGAGCTCAGGACCAGACTGGCCTACATAGTGAGACTAGCATGGGCTACCTAGTGATACCTTATCTCAAAAAAGGAATAAAAATTCAATGTTGAAAAGCTATTAAAAATAACTAATTAAAGAACCTCCAAAAGAAAAAAGAATAGAAATATCTCTCAAAATAGAGTAATAAAAAGATAGGTATACGATGAGTGGTTATTCTATACACATAGCTCCATCATAAAGGTAGAAATTCTGAGCATGGTGTCTCATGCCTGTAATCTCAGCACTCAGCAGACTGAGGCAGGAGGATTGTATGAGTTTGAGAACAGCCTGGGCTACATTGTGAGAAATAATGAAGGCAAAGTACAAAGAGGCAAACTGTTTCTTTTCAAATCCATGAGTGACCTATGGTGAGGTCTTTATCCAAACCTACCTGTTACTAAAATTCAGCTGGTTAGAATTTTGGGGTTTGTTCATTATAGGCAAAATGACTCCCATTACTGGGAAGGCATGATCACTCTATCACCCACCATAGCTTCATAGTCACTCAGTGCCTTGAATGGTGCAAACAGCTAACTTAGGAGTCATAAGAACTGTGTGTGTGCATAATTTGCATCTATAGTAATATGCATTTGTGCAACTGTACTATAGATGAATGTTTACATGCAATAAGGAGTAGAAATACTGAAGATTATATTTAGCTGGAATGAAGGATGCTTTTATGAGAGAGGGGCAGACACATTCCTCACTCTGTGCTAGATAACAAAGTGAAGTACTACTCCTGATTGTGCAATTCTAATTATTAATTCTTGTTTGATTCTTAAGTCTTAATTCATTAAAGAAAAAGTTAAGAATGAATTCCAGTTATTTCACTAGAACAAAAATCATTGTGAGCTTAAAAGACTAAAATGTTCCTACATTTTAATGTTGAGAACTGCAAAGCACTTTCAGAAAACCCTACTGCTAAGGCAATGATGTATCACTTTCACTTTCATTATATGTTTTTAATCAGAGCGTGACTTCACACTAGACAAAGCGATGCTTTATGCATGGGCTCACTTGTTTTTGCTAAAATCTTCTGACATGATTAATTTTACTTTAATGCTTTTGTCTTGTTGTAATGGTAAGGGTGATGGGTATAAACCAGGCACAAATACACGCCTCTCTATTACAATGCCTTTGAGCATTAAAAATATCTTAGATGAAAGGGAAAAAAAATCACAGGAGACTGGTCCAATTGGAATTAAATTTCTTGCTACCTGAACACAGAGTACATGAGATTAAAAAAATGATTCAATCATTGTTTTTAGTCTTATTTTTGGTATTTTTATAGCAATTTATTCATCTGTATGATGAGATCTGAGGAGGAGGAGAGACATGGAAGCACATGGATTTCCTGATCTTACTTATCACGCTGCAACATTCACCTCCTTCAGAGTGTTAAGAGACCAAAATATTAACCAGCTCCATACCCAGTCTATTTCAGGTCAAAGGAAAGCAGGTTTTAGAATATCCAGGTGATACCTGGCCTTAGGTATAGCCTAATCATATTGATTTGCAGTCTAAAAGAATTGCATAAAAATAGATATCCTTTGTACAATTCACAGAAAGGCAAAGACACAGATGAGTTGAAGAAGCAAACAATAGATCATTCAACAAGTGAGGCCCTCCTTGTGAGCAGCCATCAAAGTATCCACCCTACCGCATTCCTCCTCCTTTAATAAACGACGGAGTTGCGTATCCGTGTTACAGGAGTGTGACACTGCCTTCCTTCTACACAGCCTGCCTGCTTTGTTTGCCTCCTAAGTAAATCCTGTCCCAATAAGAACATCATCTAGCACTGTCCAATAGCACTTGATGTGGTAATAGAGATGCTCGCTACCTCTCTAGTCCTACATGGTAACTGCCAGCCACAGGTGGCTACGAGGCACTTTAAATGTGGCTAATGTGACTGAGACCTGAATTTCTCTTTCCATTCCACCATTATGAATTTAAATTTAAGTCACCCCACACACACACAGCAAATGGCTTCTGTATCACAGCTCTGGGTCGTAGGAAGCCACAGGATGGCACTGTCCACCCCCCTAACCTTGCTGGCTAATATATTTCCCATTGCCCTAGCAGAAATGAAGAAAAAAAAGAAGTGACTGTTTTAGTTTTGTTTCTGTTGCCATGATAAAATATCCTGACAAAACGCAATTTAGGGATGGGGCTAGAGAGATGGCTCAGCAGTTAAAGGGCATTGACTGCTCTTGCAGAGGACCAGGGTTCAATTCCCAGCACCCACATGGCAGCTAACAACCATCCATAACTCCAGTTCCAGGGGGATTCAATGCCCTCTTTTGATCTCTGCCCCAGCATTTTTTTACATTTTTTTAAATTTTATTACTTTTATTTTATGTGTATGTGTGTATTACCTGCATTTAGGTAAGTGCACCCATGTCATGCAATGCCTGTGGAGGTCAGAAGAGGCTATCAGATCCCCTGGGACTGGAGTTACAGACAAGTATTAGCTGCCGTGTGGGTGCTGGGATTCAAACTCGGGTCTTCTGCAAGAACAACCAGTGTTCTTAACCTCTGAGCCATCTCTCCAGCCCAAAAATAATTTTTTAAAGCAATTTAGGGAAGAAAGGGTTTATTTATCTTTACAGTTCCAGATTACAGTCCATTGCTTAGGGATGTCACTTCACATCCACAGTCAGGAGCAGAGAGGAAATAACCAAAGCTTCTTGGCTTGCTGTCCTAGAGCTCTCTCCCCTCTTGATGTGGTTCTGGACTGAGCCCATGAAATGTTCCCACCCACAGTGGGCTGGGTTTTCTTACATCAATTAACAATCAAGACAATCCCCACAGACATGTTCACGGGCTAGCCTGATCTACACAATTCCTTAACGAGATCTTCTTTCGGGTGATTCTAAGTTGTGGCAAGTTGACCATGAGAAATATGATCTGCATGTATAACCTAAACCCAAAGACGCCAACAAACCCCATATGAGCCATGTTTGGGGTACTAGGACTTGACCTCCTGGCTTCTCCTGTTTCCACGGACCTGCTTATTTTCATCTAGGTTATCTGATGTATCCATTTTCAAGGCTACCCAGCATAATAAAACACTGGGTCCCCGAGTCTTTCTGTAGGAAACAGTATATTTTGGAATGAAATGGAGATCTTTTTTGAAGGTTGAAAACTCATTCAATATTGTGTCTCGCAGGACTTATGCTGAGTTCAATATTGTATAACTGTATTGATTCAACAGTGAACCTAGAAATTTTATAGCCACTTTTAGGGGAGCTGTGTCTTTGCTCTGGAAACTTATTGGGCATGTTAAAGCTGTAATGATATGCTTCTTCTAAAAAATTTAAAAAATAATATTTAAAAAAATTAAAAAAAAAAAAAAACGGGTCCCTTAAGACAACAACGGAAACCCAAATGAAACCATGAGGGTTCGTGGAAATAGGAGAAGCCAAGAGGTAAGGAAGAAATGGGTCTGCCAGGCAGCCTTTGGACCCAAGCCCTGCAATGATTATGCATTAAATGCCCTACGACAACAAAAATACTCTCTCACAGTTCTGGAAGCTAGAAATCTGAAATGAGAGTACCCACCATGCTGTGATCCAAAGGCTCTAAGGCAGAACCAGTTCCTACTTCAGCCATTCCTAGCTTCTATGTGGCTCCAGGTAAGCCTCAGTGCTCCATGACTTACAGCCTCAACATCCAATGTCTCATCCCCTTCCACGGGATTCTTCCCTCACCACTCCTCTATAACTGAATCTTGTTCCCATTTCTCTTATAAACACAATTGTCTTTGTGCTTAGAGCCCACCCCAATGCAGCATGTCCCCACTATCCCTTCATTTCATCCTCAAAGACCCTATTTCCAAATAAGATCATACTTACAGGTCTGAATGGAAGGGTCTGAACTTTCTTTTGCTTGGAGACATAATCAACTTACCGACCCAAAAGAATGACATAGATAAAGGGGGCGAAAATCACAAAATTCTCATCATTTCACTCATGTTTATTATTTAATTCTGCAACAGTGGGCCTTCATTTTATTTATGTTTCTGATGTAAAAATGGAGGCACAGAGACATGGAGTGGTTTGCTCAAGGTCACACAGATGGTAAACGGCAAAGCCAGAATGTATACCAAATAAAGCCCCAGAGCCCGCTGGCTTCCTGCTTCTCATTGCTCTGGTAATAGCAGAGCACGTGCTGTAAGAGGGGTCAGGGGTAGGACAGGACCACAGACTCCTCCAGCAGTTCCTGCAAAAGAAGGCTGCACACGCCCTGCACACGGACTAGACCAACATTGTGAATAGACATGCTTGTGTGTCGAACCTTTCACTCTCACCTTGTTATTAACTGAAGAATAAGTACCGCATTGAATTCTATGGAATGCCTTTCTTTATCTCTTGAGATGGTTACCCATCAGATGGTCTCTAGCGTGTGATTTTCTCCATTATTTTACTATTATGAGTTACTTTGGTTGGTTTATGCATGCCGTATTGTCATTGCTTTCCTAGATTAAATTTAAAATAAAATACCCAAGAAAGAAGGGAAGGAAGGAAGGGAGGGAGGGAGGGAGAAAGAAAGAAAGAAAGAAAGAAGAAAGAAAGAAAAGGGAGGGAGGGAGGGAGGGAGGAAGGGAAGGAGACAGATTTGGATTTGGGTTATTTTCTGGTTAAAGTTATTTTAGCATAAGATGCTCTGTTCTTAACTCCTTAAAGACAAGAAGCTCCTACAATTTCTTTCCTAGCGGACTTCCTCCCTTACAAAAATCCCAACTTCAAGGTGATGTGCCAAGACCTCTATAGAAAACATGACTCATGCTGTGACAAATGACATGAAGGTACTCTTTGTGTGCAACATATTAACAAACCTCAGACCTTTGTTTTCTGCTCATTCACAATTTTTTTGAAGTTTTTCATTACCGTAATCATTAACTTTACCAACTCTCAGGAGCTGCTCTTGTGTGTACATAACTATGTCATAGGATTAAATTGCTTCCTCCACTTTAGAGCCTTCAGGATTTGTTTTAAACAATAAGGCATCCTTTTATTCTTTATTCTGGTCAAAACCTAAGTCATTCTCCTCTCTTGAGCAGTATCCAAATGTATGAATACATGAGTTGAGGGGATGTGTAATGGTCATTTGATTTCTATCTTATCATGAAACTTAGAGGTTTGATATACTGCACTGTGATTGTCACAAATAAGTACAAATGTGTTTCAGGAAACAGTTCATGCTGGTTTGTACAACTGACTTGTATCTCTAATGTCCAGTTCACTTGCGAATCTCAGTACATTGGCTTCCTCGTCCGTACCTTCTGTTAGTTTCAGCTCTGAACTAAAAACTGTTAGTAGACATGGGAACAATGGAAAACCAGGAGCCTGGAGCTACCAAACACTTTCACTGCACTAAATAACTTTGATTGACCTTTGGAAAATTTTAAGTTTTTTTATACTCTGTTTAAGAGAGAGACAGAGAGAGAGAGAAAGAGAGAGAGAGAGGGCAAAGGAAGGTGGGGAAGGACAATGGGAGGTGGAGAAGGACAGAAGGGCATAGGGGCACATGCTCGAAGAATATTATATTCTTCCACAAAAATTCCCTTATGCAACTCAGTGCAATATAAAGTTAAAAACAGAAATAAAATGCATATTTTTTAAGGAGTGTCTTTTGTTCCTCTTACTGAATAGTCATTTATAGATATGATGGCTGATGCTTGATTCTATCATGGGCATCATAAAGCCGGTGATGAGAATTCAGTTCCTTTTTCGACTCAGCTGACTTCCTGTACAAGAAGAAATGCAACCATAGGCTGTGCGCACCCCAACAAGCTTTTTATAAGCAAATGTGATCATTGATAGTGAACGTCCACCGACAGAGAAGACAAAACAGTGCAAATCCATTAAAGCTACTGGGTAATGACAGGACATCTCTTCTGCTGACGGTGGCTCCCGAGCATCATCCTCATGCACAATAATTCCTTAAGCAGAACTGATGGAGGCAGAGGGAGCACAGAGTTCACTGAGGGCATCTGCTTCCCTTGTTTGCAGAATTTTATATGTCACTTAAAAGAACGCAAATGTATGCATATAAACACATTTCCCAGAATAAATGATTCCACTGCTAACTTTTCCTTTAGAGAAAAATGTGTTAAGCAGTTATTGTTTATCCAGGTGTCAGCAAAGATTCTGTGAAGAGCAAATTAGTAAATATTTGGGACTTTGCAGCCAGAGGGTCCCTGTTGCAAATATCCAACTTTGTTGTCACGGCACAAAAGCAGCCATGAACAGTAAATAAACATAACCATGTTCCAATAAAACTTTATCAACAAAATAGACCAAGGCCAGTAGGGGTAGTTTACCACTACCCTCTAGACAAAGGACTGACTTACCGATTTTATTCATAAATCATATCAACAGGTAATGAAACAACACTTATCATAATAGAGTAATAACTAATATTTACTACAGTGCCCAAATCCTTCACAAGTATGAGCTCATCTTATCCTCACACCAACCCTCTGATGTGAGTTCAGTGACTCCCATCTTTTAGAGGAGGACTCCAAGGGACAAAGCAGTCAAGTAGCTTGTCCAATACCATGCATGACTCAGAAGCAAAGCCACAGTCCAAGCTCAGGTAATGTTTAATGTTTCAGAGTTCACAGCCGTAAATCACACACTCGACTGATTCTCAGGGAATTCTGTGACCTTCATCTTTAACTTCAGAGGCAGACACTGCTCTGAATACAAACAGAACACTTTCTGTGCCAGCAACGTGGGGATAGATACTGTCTGCCCGCTGACTCACTTAACTCCCCCATGCCTGGCTCATAGTACACAAACCACAGATACTGGACAATGTCGAGTCAGAGGATTAACACTCATACTGAGCCATAGCTACAGGGAGTACCAAAGTAGACAAACATGATTCGTTGGGCACGGGGTCCTCCAGCAGGACATGTTCAGGTTGAGATGAGGCTTCAACTTTCCAGTGCTATGTACAGCAGTTCTATAGATGTAGTTACTTTATGCTTATATGTATTATGCATTTGAACTTGCAAGTATCTTCCATAGCCCAGGCCTATGTGAGGATTGTGAGGATTGGGTGTGCGAAAGAAGCAAGGGATGAAAAAGTGAGGAAAGGGAATTTCCACAACACCAAAATGGGCAATGAGCATTTTAATTCAACACTCACGTGTCCAGTATTGTGTTAAACACATTGCAAACATTTTCCTATTTACTGAGCATAAGGCAGATTAGTATGAGAAGAACCAGCACTTAGAAAGACCTGATAACTTCTCCAAACTGTCGTAAATGAAGGTTCACTGGGATTTCATGTTCTGAGAAGGCATGAAATCTGTTTTCCAACATTGCTGACCCTTTCTCTTGTGGTGGTACCTTTGGTGCTTTGGGGCACTCTGCCTTGTGTGAGTTAGCTCATCAAGTACTCAGACTCGACACCATTGCACTTGCCCTTTACAGATGAGAAAAACAAGGTTGTGGAATGTGGCCACAACTGCTTCGTGGTGGGCCGGCTCAAGGCGGGCTGGCAGCGCAGCCCAGGCAGCTGGATTCAGAGCCTGCCTCAAGCCCACAAGCCAATGCTTTTATCTTGTGCTTATGATTTTAAAAGACATTTTTATTACATTCATTTAACACACAAGCGTGTGTGTGTGTGTGTGTACTTGAGTGACACAGAATGGTGTAATGTCAGAGGAACCTTGTGGGAGTTGATTCTCTCTTTCTACCATATGGGTCCCAGGAATCAAACTCAGATTATTAGGTTTGGCAACAAGCACTCAGACATGTTGAACCATCTCAATGGCCCCTGCCTATGATTTTATTTTTAATTATGGGGGGGGGTAGTGGTGATGGTGGTGATGCTGGTGATGGTGGTGTTATGTGCAGGAGTTCAAGTGCTAGAGGAGACCAGGGCTGTTAGATCCCCCTGGAGCTGAAGTTACAGGCAGTTGTGAGCTGCCCAGTGTGAGTGCTGGGAACCAAACTGGGTCCTCTATTAAACACACATGCTGTTATTCACATTTCCCAGCACACCACCTATGATTTTAATGACAAGAGTGGCTAGGAATTCAGGGCCCTCTAGGGTAATTAATGGGAGTTTTCATGTTTACATAGTGTGTAAAGCTAATCCTCATAACTACTCTAAGCAATATCACTGTGTCTTCTCTGTTGGAAAGTACTTGCAAGGCTGTTATTCAATGAATACCCCCTAATAATCCCATGAGATAAACAGGTCACCATTTATTACCCTTATTTGACATATATGGAAACAAAAGTTCAGAGTGGTTAAGTGATTTGTCAGGGTCACACAATAATTGATGGATTTGTGACTCTTGGCTTCTGACCTACTTTGGTTCAGTGTTCTTTCTATTAAGCCATGTTCTATGAAACCTTATTAGGAATTCTTTGACCTGTAACTGACACTGTTTGATCTCTTCCTAACATTATTTTTCCCCAACCAAATTATTTAGGAAAGTATATATCAAAAGCTTTAAAATCACCATTTCCAAGCCAAGCATTGTGGCATACTCCTGTAATCCCTGTACTTGGAAGGCAGAGGCAGGGAGACCACTGTAAGTTCAAAGCCAGCTGGTTTCCTAGTGAGCTCCAGTCCAGCCACAGCTATATTCTAAGACCATGTCTCAAAAACAACAAAAATAAAATTAAATAAGAGAATAAAATTACCACAGCCATTATGATCAGAAAATAATTGCTTCCAGTTGGCAAAGGCAGATTAAAAATGCACACTGCAGGCCACAGGAAAGTTCATGCACTCTAGTGGTTGATAACCACGTTCTAGCAGGAAACAGACGACATCCTATAATAAAACGAGAGCTACTTAGAGAGTTGTGGGCAAGGTCATGCACACCTCACCCCTCTGAGAGGCAAAGGAAGGGAGAAGTTACCAGATCGGACACAGTCGGGGCTGTTTGGAAAGAGTCCTTCAGTCAAGTGAGAACAGCCTGTTCTGATGTAGAAAAGGGACCCAGGGGGAATAAATACTTCCCCCTTCCTTCCTTCAACCTTCTGAAAATATATCTCACTGGAAGCTAGCAGCCACAGGACCCCCAAGTATGCTCAGTCCATTGGTATCTAGAAGTACAGAGCAGGATCGTGGAAGGGAATGTGGATGGGGAGACAGAAGATGCCCAGCACAGTTTGTGAATACTTTTTTATCTCAGAGGCCAAAATCAATGACCGAAATGTCAAAATACAGATAAATCTCTTTTCAGTTGTTGGGAGTGGGAGGTGATATATCTAGCATGGCTTATCTAAGCTCCTTAAAACCTTAGCCATTTTAGGTTTTGTACTTGGGATCAACTGGCCCAACTGCAAATAAGCAATCGGCGTGAAAGTAAGGAAGCAGCGAGGATGGAGCAAGTGCTCCAACCAGAGTGGCCGTGTCCACCAAGGGGCGGGTAACCGGGGCTGACCAGTTCCATCCTAGGCCCGGCCTCCACAGTAAGACAAACCACCGGTGTTTGACTTTTTCACTTTTATTTGATCTCTTTCCCTCAACCATGTTTTTCCCCCAAGTGAAGGCATCGTCGAATACAGCGTGTGCTTTATGCACATTGAAGATGATGGACTGCGAAACGAGTGGTTCACTTCTTTACAGAATTTGCACATGGTGCTTGATGCCCCTGTGTCTTCAGTAGCAGGAGATTCCCAGTGGTGGCTGTGATTCATTTTGCAGAGCACAGCCCTCCAAGTGATCGCTCCCTTGACCCAAGTTCTTTTCTCCCTGTTGCTCATATAGACATGGACTCAAGACAGTTTCTAATCCAAGGAATGCAGGGCATATTTGAGGGATAGTACAGGTTTGAGCAGGACTTGTGATGACCATCAAATGCTACGGGAAGAGCCAAGGGGGTCAGGTAGTTCTCAGAGAGAAGCACATTGTCTATTATTTAGGTCAAGTGGGTACTTGTGGATGTCAGCAAGTGACCAAGTAAGTGGGTTCTCTGGGTTGTGATCTGATAGCAGAGAGATTTTTGGCAACATTCCTTCAAACTTGTTTACACTAGATAATTGAACCTTCAGAACCTTCTTCTCCACATCCAGATTTTCCAGTTGGTAACTGAGGAAAAGCACCATGTGAAAAAGAAGAGTTTGAAGAAAAGTTTGATTAATTGGCTATTTAAAAATGTGTCAACAGTAGCCATAAAGGCACATTAAAAAAACTAGTTCCTTCTGGTCAAGAGGTTGAAGTTTCTGGCCTGGGTGGAGACCTAACATTCCAAGCTACCCAAAACAAAAGAGTTAATCGAGTAGGGCTGGTCAATCACCTGGTCAAGGGACCACCCCCCAGAAAGTTGGAACCACCCTTAGGAAGGTGGGTTCACCTTCAACCAGCTAAAGAGATAGGCTGAATAATTGTCCCTTTAATGGAATAATGTACTTTTCCTTCCTGGTTTTGGTCCCCTAGTGCTGTCCCTAAAATCCACAAAGCTTGACTGAATCTACCCACCTTCATGACTCAGAAAGGTCTAACTGTTCTTTAGTGCATGCACGCACGCGTGCGTGCGTGCGTGCGTGCGCGTGTGTGTGTGTGTGTGTGTGTGTGTGTGTGTGTTTCTAATGCTGGCCTAAATATGCTTTTCCTGGTACTCTGGGCTTCCTTACTCTTTCTGCAAAGCACCCCTCCCCGACATATGGCTGCTTGTTCATCATGTGATGATCTCCACGCCAGCCCAATTCAAATGGCGTGGCTCTTCCCTTCTCTTTTCTCCTCTTCCTGGCATCTGCCGCGATTTATATCTTGCCTGTCCAGGAGTTTTTGCTTTCAAACTCTTATAACATGCCCGAAAGCTTCCATTTGAGTCCACTCTTAAATTCTTTGTTATGGGACCAACAACCGCAAACGAGGACACAATTCTCCCTGTCTCATCTGCCCCCCAGACATTGCCCTGGCTCTGATCCCTCATTTCAACGAGAATCTTCTTTTGCTTGTTACTTTTGCTTCGAATAAACTTTGGCTTTGCATGATTTTCAAAAGTAAAAGATGTGAAAGTTGAGAAGAGGATCTCATACCTCTAGGGAAGAGAAAATAGGTAGAGATGATCCAGTGTCCATGAGTGTCCATGCCCACACAAATGGCTTTGATGAGAATCATTAATGTTAACAAAATCTACTCTGAAAGTCATTTTTTGAGATACTGTTCCAGGTTAGCCTGAAACTTGCTATGTAGCCCAGGCTGGTCTCAAACTCGTGATTGTCCTGGCCCAACCTCCCATCACAGTCATGTAACACACACCTGGTTCTGAAAGGCATTCGTTCCTCCTTAGATAGATGGCTCCCAGTGGAGGTACCTTCTGTCTCCCTCTACACTTTCTTCTGGTGCTGCACGCTGTCAGCCTGCAGGTAAACGTCCCTGGCTCCTCTGCAGCCTACCAGTAAATGCCCAGGATTCCCCTGGGCAGGATTTCAAGTTTGAATTTTACCCCTTTGTTTTCTGCTGCTTATGTGATGTAAGTGCTGAGAAGGTTATCACTGGTAGGGTGACTTCAAAGCAGCCAACCATGGACTACCAGTGCACCCTCACTCACAAAGGCACCAAGAGCCTCCTCAGTCCAGCACCGACTTTGCCTTGCGTCGCATAGAGCTTGTCCCCCTGCCGTCTTGCCAGGCTCTCATATTTCTATGCTTAAAATACTTGTGTCTTCCAGACAAGATGAAGGGCTTGACGAACAGTGGTGTAATGGCCACTGTGAACGTGTGTGAGAAGCCTTATGGGCCCAGCAGGAAAATCAGGAAGAGCTGTGCTTTACATAACCATGACTTCTAGTCCAGGGAGAATTCATTCTGCACTTGCAGTTATGGATCCCTATCTCAGTATGGGCATGTCTGATATTCCTTTCTTAGGAAATGCGGCTTTGTGAGAAACACACTTCCATGGGTACCTTTCTGGTGCCTCTTTTTCTACTTATTCTTAAAAGGTTCTTGTTGTTTAACAAAATAATGTCACCGAGCTGATGTCCCACCCTGTAAGCTCTTCTAGTACCACCAGAGTTGGTGCTCTGTTCCTATCTAAGCCCTCTCTCTTGAGACAGACTACTGTGTTTCCATCTGCCAGAGCACCTCCTCTTGGCCCTGAAATTGGTGCCTACTTCAGATCCTCTCCATCTTTGTTCTCTGTTGAGGAAAAGTGCATCTTCTCCCCATTCTAAAAACCTCAGTGTCACCCTGGATCCTCCTCCTCCCCAGCCCCTCCCTCAGCCCATCAACAAATGCCATCACCACTGTCTCCTATGTTCATTTTAGTCAGCTCCCTCAGCTCCCTCACACATAAAGTCCATGTTGGCATTTGTCAATGACGCCTCAGGATACTCAAGTTGAAACCTAACTCCTTAGCAGGGCTTCTAAAGCACACTTCCCCAAACTCACTGCTGTTTCTCTTTAACTTTTTGTAAATTTTTATCGAATTTTTGTGTATTTCATACAGAAAATCTTAATCATCTTTATACCCCCTTTCCCACTGGCACCTCCCATAGCCCTCCCACTGGATTTTATGCATTCTGTCATTTGTGCTAAGGTCTGTCAAGTCAAATTAGTGTCCCCAGATGTCCCTCAGTGCAAGTTCATCCACTGAGGTCTAGTCACATTATTTAGACTCCCTCCCTTAAAGAATATCAGCTCTCCCTCATCCAGCGGTAATCAGCTGCCAATAGTTTTTTGGCTAAGATTGGGGCCTGCTATCCATTTCCACAGTTCTATGCTGGGTTTTTATTTGCTTGAGTTTCCATGGGTCGGACACAGTGTTGACACCATTGCTGTAGAAGTCCCAGGACCTGTAGGACTCTATTTCCATATGGTCACCCACATCCTCCCTGGCTCTTACAGTCTTTCTGCCCCCTCTTCCATAATGGTCCCTGAGCCCTAGGTGGATGGAGTTTAATATAGGAGTCCTGTCCAAGGACCCACACTCTGAAGACTCTTATTCTCTACACTTTGGCCATTTGTATCCTCTTGTGTTCATGGCCCTCTGTAGCATGAGGGAGCTTCACTGATGAGAACTGAGAGTTATACCAGTATTCTCTCTATTCCTTGTTCCACTATGTTCTGTGAGCCTTAAGTGTAGAGGTTGCATTGTAGATGTGTCACTCAGGGTTGGACAATTCACAGATAATCTCTGTGTGTGACCAGTTGTGAAATACTGTAATAATTTCCACCTATTGCAAAAGAATGTTCTTTGATGAGTGGTGACTTGAATATTTGTCTATAAATATAAGGACCCATATTTTGCACATAGTAAGAAATTACGTTTGTCTAGGGATGTGATAGCCTTGGGGTTTCTCTAAGGTCTATGACCTCTCCAGCCATGTATATTTGACTGGGTTTATAGTACCACATAAGTTTCCTCCCACTGAGTGGGCTTTAAGTCCAATTAGGTAGCTAATAATTAACCCCAAGATAAAACTGCCACTACTGCACCAATGTTGTTTGCTGTGCTGGTCATTGATGTGGTTTTTAGGCCTTGAAGTTGGGGTTGGACCACTGATTGATGTTCTCCCTCACCAATTTACAGTGCTCTCCAAAGCTGTGAGAGCTAGCCTTCAGGGGAGGTGACTTCCAAGTGAGTTCCAGCTTCATAGCTCCAAATCCTGTATCCAAAGTATGTCCTGTCTTCATCAGTAGGGTCTTACCTTCAAGTTCTGGGAGGACGTCAAGGGCTGTGGTAATAGCGTGTGTACTTTTGGGAGTCTCTTGTAATACCCAGGCCAACAACTCAAAAAGAGGTTTCTCCTATAGCACTGTTTTTTGTTATGTAGCCTTCATCTATATACATGGACTCATGTAGAAATAGTGTATGTATAATTTTTCTGTAGGTTTTTGGACTAATACAATTTCCTCTGGTTTTTTATACTAGCAAGGCCTCTCTCTCTCTCTCTCTCTCTCTCCATGTCTAACCTTCCAGCCACACCCTTCCCAGTTAAAGTACACCCCCTTTTCCCATTTCTCCCTTGATAATACCTGTCTCCTGTGATCCCCCTCTCTTGAGCACCTTCTTCCCCTTTACCCCTATAATTCCTTATATAACACTCCCTCCCCCCTCCCATTTAAATACCCCCCATTTTACCCATTTCCCACTTAGCACCTGTCTCCTACTGTTTTTCTCTCTCAGACTTCTTCTTTCCCTTTACCTCCATGGTTCCTTTCCAATTTCCTAGTTCCTGCAATTACATCAGGATACACACTCACATATACAAGGATTTGATGCTAGGGTCCACAAATGAGGGAGAACATATGTCTTTCATTTTACTGAGTCTGTTACTTCACTTAGCACAAAAGTTTTGAGTTTCATCCATTTACCTGCAAATTTCATGATTTTGTCTTTCTTTACCACTGAGTAGAACTCCATGTATAAATGAACCACATTTCCACTGTCCACTCATCAGCTGAGGGACACTTAGGTTGCTTCCATCTCTTAGCTATTACGAAAAGAGCAGCAACAAATATGGATGTACAAGTGTCTCGACAATAGGATGTGTCCTTTGGGTGTATGCCAAAGAGTGGTATAACTGGGACAAATGGTAGGCTCATTTTTAGTTTTCTGAGAGTTCTCCACACTGCTTTCCGTAGGGGTCACATGAGTTTGCAATCCTACCAAATCACTGCTGTTTCTCTTATTGCACACACTTTCCTCCAGTTTTTCCTCCAGTTTTTCCAACCTACACACAGACCCCTGTGACGACCAAATCACTGCTGTTTCTCTTATTGCACACACTTTCCTCCAGTTTTTCCAACCTACACACAGACCCCTGTGATGAACTTTCTCTGATATCCAGGCCACAACTTACACCTTTCCTCTGTACAGAATATACTGCAATTCTATATAATTCTACAGCCAATAAACTTTGTGCTAGGAATTTCAGATAGAAATAAAACATGGTCCATATTACTAAGCTTTCCATAATTTTCCCAGAAAATACAAGTGCTCTATAAAACACCATAGGCAGGACTAGAGAGATGCCTCTGAGGTTAAGAGCACCGAATACTCTCACAGAGAACCTGAGTTAAATTCCCGGCATCTACATGGTAGCCAACAACCATTCATAATTCCAGTTCCAGGGGATCTGATGCCTTCTTCTGACTTCTGAGGGCATTGCTCACATGTGGTGCATTTACATACATGCAGAAAAAAATACTCATGCATATAAAATAAAAATAAATAAATATTTTTGTAAAAGAACACCTTAAGCCAAGATAAAAGTCAGTTTGGGGGGCCAGGTGTGGTGGCACATGCCTTTAAAACGAATACTCAGGAGGCAAAGGCAGGAATATTTCTATGAGGTCAAGGCCAGTCTGGTCTACATAACGTGTTCCAGGCCAGCTGGGGCTATGGGGAGATCTTGACTCATAAAGACAAAAAAAGTGGGGTCAGGGTGTTAGGAGGGCATGTGAGTAACATGTTGTTCTGCCAAGGCACTGGGGTAACTCCTGATCCACCTTTAACAAATTACTGCATGCTGTTCAGTGTTGTCACCTGCCCTGATATACTTGGAAAAATTGTTGTTTTGTACCACAATTGTTCAAATGTCTGCTTTCTTCCTAAACTGAAAGCTAAGAATATTGTGCTTTTGTTTGCTTGTTTATATAGCCACCCTGTGTCAGGTACATGTAGTAATTACTGAAGAAATGAATAAATAGTCCCTAAACAATAAAGCCAGCTTTACCCACCCTAGCAATCAATAAGCTGACACCAAAGTCATTCACCTTCACATCGTATTTACACAGTGATGAATGTGAATGAAGGTTATATCAAATCATTTAATCTATGTAAAGTGTTATATAGTGAGGCTCAAAATGTTAACAATGAGAGAAATATCCACTGCTAAATTCATCCTGATTGTTGGTTCATCGGGGAATTCATGGGATATGGAGATACCTATTGTTCAAATTCAAAACTTGTGAGCAAGCTTTGAAAGTGTTCCTGTGGACTCTTCATGAAGTGCTTCCTGTCATTTCACAGAATAGGCACTAGTTAAAGAGCTGCTGAAAGACCACGCTGCCCTCAAACTGCAACATTTACACATATACACATTTTGATGAAACTAGCAGGTGCTACTTTTACAAAACGTTCTGTAATCTAAACTGCACCAGTATTTGCAGCAGTATCACTATAAAGATTGTAAAGGATGAAGTTTATCAGACACAGAGGCCGTGAATGAAATGGTGACATTACATTTCAAACTGTATTGTTATAAATCAAAAAATATATAGGACTTAAAAGTTGGCTTTTTGTGTAAAGCAAGTCCTTAAAATACAGAATGTCAAATATTGATGAATGGGCTGGAGAGATGGCTCAGTGGTTAAGAGTACTGGCTATTCTTGCAGAAGATTTGGTTCCCAGCACCCTCATGATGGCTAACAACCATCCACAATTCTGGTACTAGGGGATGGGATGCCCTCTTCTGGCCTCTGTGGGCATTGCACACACAGGTGTACTTACATAAATGTAGGCAAAACATTCAAATACACACACACCATATATATATATATGGAAACCTGTGTTCTGAACCCATTTTCTTCATCTCTATCTGTTCTGGCAGTGCTTTGATTTTATTTGATTTTGGTTCTGCTGCCCACTGGTCTTTCTTAAAATTGGGCTTCTAGTTAATTATCAGTAAGATTAGCATGCTGGGTTAGTCATCTACATGTTTAGAACCTTGGTTTATTTCAACTTTAAATTGAGAGGGGAAAAGTCCCCTATACACTAGAAGGTAGTGTACAACTGTGATGCTTTCTTACTGTGTCTGACAAAGAGAGGACAACTGAACCCAAACACTGCATTTTCAGTTCAGGGAATAGCAGGATTGGGAGCTGCTGAAAGGTGAGCTAGGATCAGGTGTAATGGATTGTATGAAAACCATTTGGATCTTATACTGCAGTCAGTGGGGAGTCACCAAATATCTTTGAGCAGGAAAATAACATAATTAAATTTGTGTTTAAGAGGCTAATTTGGGGTGAATTGGAAAAGGAGAGGTTGGAGTCAGGGTAACCATTTATTGCATAACCCAGGTAAGGGATAAAATGAGCCTGATTTACAGTAATAGCTACAGAAACAAAGAATAGTGGGTTTGAAACTACTTTCATAAATAGAGTTAAACATCACCTGCTAACTGCTGGGCATTACAAGGTGAGAAGCTATATGGTTTGATTGGACAATTGAGCTGATGCCATTGATCCCAAAAGCAAACCAAGAAGTAGTGTTTTCAGAGGAGGAGGAGTGAATTCAGTGTTGAGCCTATTGAGATGTTTGTATTCATCATAATCAGCCTTGCTCCTGGGACTTTGGAGCTGTTCGATAAATATTTGGTTTATGCATTAATAAAGGAAGAAAGAAACCCAGATTAAGACATTCAAGGGAATTCACCCAGATAGGAGCAGAAAATGTGTACTACTCAACAAAGGAAGAACGGCTGGAAGCACAAATTCAGAAGCCAACATGCAAGCAGACAGCACCAATGCGATCCGGGGGACAGAGGCAGACTGAAAGAAGAACTAGTGACTTGCTTCTAAGAAAATAGGATTACGTATGTCCATTGCCTGGCATAAAACGTGATCTGTAAGTTCTGTGAACACGTGAATGGAAGAATGAGTGAATACCAACTTTTCAAGGGTAGATGAAGAAAGAGATGAAGCCAGCCATGCTCAAAAACAACCTCAAAATTTATAGCATTTTTTTTTTTGGTCTTTTTGAGACAGGGTCTCCCTGTAGCCCCAGCTGTCCTGGAACTTCACTATGTAGACCAGGATGGCCTTGATCTCACAGAGAGATCCACCTGCCTCTGCCTCCTGAGTGCTGGGATTAAAGGTGTGTGCCACCATGCCTGGCCAATTTATACCATTTTTAACCTTAATCCTTCCATTCTTTGCCCACACAAAATAAAAATCAAATTTTTTCATACCTGACAAATGACCAATTTATTTGCATTTGCCCCTGTCCTTTGGTTCTATCCACGCTGAAGATTTAAATTACTGAAGGACAGACCAAAAGGTGGCAACAGCAGATGTACTGATAACAGAAGAATGTCATCATTCATCATTATCTTGAAAGAACTCTTGTTTCTCCATTCATAAAAATGTTCCCCTTAAAATTGCTTCTAAATGTCAGATGAATGCAATTCGGAGTATAAAAATATAAAATTAATGTCTGTTTTCAGAAGCACCATTAAAGCCTTTAGAGTAATCTCTGTGATTTTTTGGATTTTTCCAATTGAAGGTCCACCTATGGGCATCTCCTCTCATCAGCGTGCAGTGGAGATGAACTTGGAGTATTTCTTGCCAGCTCAGAGGCTCTGATTGGCTTAAGAATTATTTTCTGCGCAAAGGATAAGCACGTGGACTTACCAAAGTCATCTCTGACCTCTTAAGATTCAGAAAATTGTTGCACTTTCAGATGAGGAGGTATTAATTCATAAAGGATCTAGGCTAAAAGTGACAAGAAAGAGTAAAAAGTACCTTTAAACTACTTAATTTAAAAAAAATATTGGGACTGGAGAGACACACCATAACTAATGGCACCCTGCTGTGTTTTCAGAGGGCTGGAGTTCAGTTTCCAGGACCCATGACCTGACCGGTAGCTCACAGCTGCCTGTAAATCCAACTCCGGGTGATCTGACACGCTCTTCTGGTGTCCACAAGTACCCACACACATGAGCATACACATACACAGACACACTCAGACCCATAAATAAAAATAAATCTAAAAGTATGTCATATTTAAGTATGTGTGTACTGTAAAAAAAAAAAAAAAACCCAACAACAATAAAAAAAAAAAAGTGAGAGTACTCCTTAAGGTTAAGGAGACTTTGTCGCTTCAGTCCCATTATAACATTTGCTCTTTG
>NW_008333886.1:4933715-4937848 GCF_000622305.1 Nannospalax galili | reverse complement strand
AAAATCTATAGGTAAATATCTGTGTATGTATAAAAACATGAAGGATGGGTTAAAGTAAGCAATAAGACTTCATTCTGTCGACTTGTCTAAATGTTTGTTTCTTATGTTAAAAAAATTGCCATTTAAAATAGTTGAATTTAGAGGCTGGAGAGATGGCTTCAGTGGTTAAGAACATTGTCTGCTCTTGCAGAGGACCTGGATTTGGTTCCCAGCACCCATATGGTGGTCAGCAACCATCTATAACTCCAGTTCCAGGGGCTCCAACACCTTCTTCTGACCTCTTCAGACACTGCATGACACAGGTACACCTGCATACATGCAGGCAAAACACTCATACACATTAAATAAAATAAATAAATAAATAAATAATAAAATCGCAAAACTTGTTGTTTGACTCTTGTGTGGAGTTATTTCCTAAAAAAATCAAATAAAGAAGAGAGATTAACCAACAAAAACCTAATTCTCCAAACCCATACCCACTATATACATGAAAGCACATTTATATTGACATGTGGATCAAAGTCGATGATGGACTTGGAGGCAGCAGTAAATTCCAGCTCATTACATCTTTGCAACACTAATACCACAGTGCTCATCTAAAGATCTTTCAAGGTATTGTTTCTGGTCTCTTAATATTTCCTTCACAATTTAACATAGGATATCCATGCTAAGAATCTGTCCATGCAAGTTTTTAAAAGAGAAAATAAACTATCTTGTACTGCCTTCAGGACAGAAATATAACATTTAAAAGCAGGTTGCTGTGATATGTAAAGAATCACAGATAGACTTTGGTCCGCCTCAAATTGTTCTCCAACTTGGCATAATACACATAAAAACTAAGTACATGAGACTATTTCAACACATCCCCCTAAGTTTTGCCTTCCTGCTGAAGTTTGTTTTTGCTGGCCTTGGGGCCCTTTGTGTGACCACAGTGCTTGCGTTTTTTCTGGGGGGCTAGCAAAGAACAGTGTACACCATCTAGTGGCTCAGTTCAGAATTGCAGCAAGAAGGTGACCTGGGACAGGAAACAGCCCGGCAATTAGCAGGCTGGGTTCTTCCTTTGGCATTTCTCCTGATGCCTGAGAAGTCTTGGGGAAATCCCACGGATTCTGCGAGGGAAGCCCTCACAGCACATAAGAAGATGCAGTTAGCCCGCAGTTAAAACCCTGCTGTATTTCAAACTTGTATCCATAATTACTCTGCTTTAATGAGGACATCTTGCCTGCTTAGTACCAGAGTGGATATTGCTAGTGGAACACCTCGTTGTGTGAGCAGTGACTCCGATGAAGGAAGGAACGAGTTCCTTTTGTGATCCTGTGGTGCGTGGATTCCTTCTACACGTCGTCATCATCAAAGCAGTGGTTACCAGTCTGTAAGCTCCTGGGGAGCTACCCAGCAAGCCCCAGGGCTGCGCTAAATCCCTATATGATGTATATGAAGTGCACAATGTCTTCTATAGAAGTTGAACGCAGGATATCTGTTTCAAATGTAATTAGTACACTAGCAGTTCTAAATGACCAATAATCTGTTGTGTAATTTTCAACCAAGAATAGTGGTCTCTCATCCAGTGCAAAAATGTATTTGTCTCTATTTATACATATATTTAAATATATCAACAGTATATTTTTAAGAAATATAATAGTCTTGATGGTCCTGATTTCCACAATTCTACTTTGAGTTTATTACTCAGAAAATAATAATTCATATATTAAAAGATAATCATTTCAATATTGTTTATAACAGCCAAAATATGGGTCCTAATTTATTTGACTATTATATAGTTGTTAATAAGTATTAGTATACAAAAATACCCACCACTATCCAAAGCTGTTAATGAAGGTCTCTGTTTATTAAAATGAAGGTGCTTACCATGTTTTCACAGTGACAGAAAACATCACAAAAGCATGTAAACGTGATCCATTTTATATATTTTTAAATAACCATGAAAATGTCTAAAGGGATAGCTCTTATCCTAAGAGGTAGAGATCATTTATTTTACCACGGATTATATAAGAGGAAGGAAAGAGTCAAGGATGACCTGACAGTTTTTGTCCAGAGCAGTGGAAGGACAGAGAGTGGCCTAGGTGGAAAAGAGCATTTGAGGAGAAGCTCAGCGGTGCTTTTGAGGGTATGTGAAGTTGGAGAGTCCCAGTTGATAGTCCGATGCAGCTGTATTGATACTTGTTTAAGTCTTGTGGCTGGTAGACCGCTCAAGTCCGCAGTGGATGGGTACTTAAAGTTTACTAACTGAACACAGAAGGAGCACTCAGCAAGACGTATAAGCAGAGGGCTGCAAGAGGGCTCAGCCACTGGGGGCACTTGCTACCAAGAATGACGACCTGAGTTTGGTCCCTGGGATCCCCATGGTGGAAAAAGAAAGCCAATTCCTAGAGGTTGCCTTCTGGCCTTGAGCTCACACCATGACAGGTGTGCACACATTTACACACACCCACACAAAAATAAACAAATATACAATGTAATAAAAATTTTAAGATATAAAAGTAAAGATCATGTAGAAAAAGGATCTGGAGAAAGCCGCATGTTCTCATGAGTCCAGCACTCCAGAGCCCATGGTACAGGCCACAGATGGTACTGGATTTAGTGACCTGAAAGCTAATATAACAACAGCTGTTTTGGTGGAATTATGGAATTCAGTGCTTAATTAGAAAGGGCTGCCCTAAAAAGAGGAGAGAAATTGGGTGCTTTGAATGAAGACAACATTTTGTGAATTATTTATGTAGAGAGAAGACGGAAAATGAGATTGTGGGAGAGTACTGATTCAAGAAATGTCCTTTCTAAGGTGAGGGAGGTAACAGCTTGTTTCTGCACCGATAGGAGAGAGCTGATAAAGAGGGAAAAGTTAATGATGCAAGACACGATAAAATTACTGGAAAAAAATATCCTTGAGTGGCTGAGAAGAAATGGGACTGGGTGCACAGTGGAAGGCCTGACTTTAGGAGTGAGCATGGACATCCATCCATCACAACAGAAGGAAAGGCTGTATAGTCCATGACACAGGTAATTCTGAAAGTGTGAGGCAGGGAGTTCAGTGGGAGCTCTTTTCCAAATGTTCCTATCCTCTTAGTAAAACAGAAAACGAGGTTATCTGCTGAAAGGAAACCAGGGAGCAGATGTTAACAAGAGTTGAAGAAAGAGAAAAAGGTATCGAATAGCCATTAAGACAAACTAAGCAAATACTTTGTGTGAAAAGCAAAACAGAAGGAAACATTTTAGACTTTGTGAATCACTGGGTCTCCTTGGAAATTATTCAGTTCTGCCATTGTAGCACAAAAAGTCATATGCTACAAAAGCTACTGAGTGTGACTATGGACAAATAAAACTTTATTTGTAAAAGCAGGGTGGGCCACTTGACCCATAGCTATTGATTCACATTGTATTTGGTTTTCATCACAGTGACAAAACACCTCAGGAAAACAATGTAAGAGAGAAAAGATTCGCCTTGGCTCAGTTTCAAGGCTGCAGCCCAACATGGTGGGCATTGTAGAAGGATCCTCACGTCCTAAGCTCAATGGCTCTCCCTCCACTGAGCAACAGTGCAAGGAAGACATGCCTGATGGCTCTGAACTTTGTTGCTAGCCTGGATGCTTAGATGCTTCTCATGAGAAAAGAAGATACCTTGTCAACCATTCTAGTAAAGAGTAAGGACTAGTAGTAGGAGTTCAGACACTGCTGTGTGGCAATGCTTGTAGGAGAGCAGATATCAGATACCATGTAACTCCTCGTTTGTCGACGTGAGACTCCAATGACATTATTTACATCTAGTTCCTTAGTTATCAGCAATATTCTTCCCCTGTTACAGAAATTGTTTTGTCTATTTCCTGTCCTCAAATACTGCCTGCGCCCATTGTAATGTGTTACTCAAGCCTCTCTCTCCCTCTCTCTCTCTTTTTCTCTCCCTCCCTCTCTCTCCCTTACTCTATCTCTCCATCTTACTCTCTCATTTTCTTCATATCTTAATCTGAACATGTGGCTATGTTTTACTTTTTCCGAACCAGCATCTAAAGATGTCGTTTAGCGTCTTCATCCTTTACCCCGCAGAGGCCCTTTTTTCATTGTTCTGCACTTTAATGCGATGACTTTTTTTTTTTTAGCATGTCCATCTTAATGCTATG
>NW_008333886.1:4930249-4933618 GCF_000622305.1 Nannospalax galili | reverse complement strand
TTAGCAGAAGCATGCTCAAGTGCTGGAAGGGTATTAGCAAGATGTAAGGAACAGCTCTGTCCCAGGTCACACAGTTGTGTCTCACTTCCTCCTTAATGCTTCCCAGGCCTTTTTACTGAAAACTCAGTCTCTGGCATTCGGGGACCTCCACCACTTCCCAACTTACATTCTACTGCTCTACAAACTGACCTTTGTATTCCAGCCCCACAAAGCTAACACTTCCCCAGCCACCAAGCCTTTGTGCAAAAAGATGGCAACCAGAATCCCCCAAGACTCTCTCTAAATCCTACTCTTTCTTTGAGTTTCCAACACAAATCTACATGTAGCTATTGTTTTCCAAGATAGCTAACTTCCATCACATTAATGACATGTGTAGTGTTCTTGGATGGGATGTGAGCTTCTAGTAGTGAGGTTCCACACATACACGCCTTTCTGTTTCATATAAACCACATAGTTATTACCTGATAAATTTTAGTTAAAATTGAGTGAAATGTTTCATCCTTCTATCCTTTTGCAGTGCATATTGAGAAATGGTTTTAAACCATCCTGACATCATCAACATAACTTTGTTAGATTTGGGAATCTGTATCATTTCATCCTTTGCATGTCCCGATGTGATCTCTTTTTAGGGACTCTACATTCTTGCCCCAGGAGGTGATAATTGTAGTTTGTTTAGTTCTATATCCATCCACAGGTGAATATCAAATCCATGATTGAATGATTACATACTCATAGTATTTAATAACTTCAGTGAAAGAATCTCACTTGTGTGGAGATGTTTTGTCCTTTGTAAAATCAAACAATTTGAGAACATTTGGTGGAACAACCAGAGACAGGTGACCATAGAAGAGCAGTTTTTATAGTTTGTCTGTAATGAGCCTTGTGCTTTACACAAGTTCCCCAACTTAATTGAATTCTCACAATAGCCCCATGAAGTGGATATTATAATCAACATCTTATTAACAAAGAAAATCAAGATTCCTAAACCCATAATTAAGTGATACCAAACTTGATCTTGGAGTGACATGTAGCTTAATGTGTGCTTGACACATATAAGACCCAAATTTAATGTTCAACAAATACACACACACACACACACACACACACAGAAACACAGATAGACATGTATACACACACACACACAAACACACACAAACACACACACACACATACACTGGCTTTCTATTTCTAAAAGAAACATGACAGTCTTTAATATTTAGTTAATATGTAGCTAAAACTGTGTATTTATCAAATTACTATTTTACCTTAACCAAAGTGCTTATTTGAAATGTTAAATTATTAGTTATATATAACAACAAGATGTTAATGCAATATACTCAAACTATTTTGTCACTGATTTAACAAGTACTTATTGGGTGTCTTCTAAGTGCAAGGTATTTTTCTAGGCAGCAGAGATTGAGTAGTGAGCAAGCAGTCCTGGTTCTAACTATGCAATTAATGGACTAACATATAACAGCTAACACAATATAACTGTAAGCATCGTCAATGCCACAAAGAACATGGCAGTGACAGGGGGATTGTTAGGGAAGGTCTGTCTTTCTAGCAGAAGTTTGAATTAAGGGATGGAGCAAACCATTGGGATGCACAAAGGGAGAACATGTGAGCAAGGAGGACTAGCAGGACCACGTCTCTGCAACAGCAAGGTGCCTGGGGGGTTGGGAGGACAGAGAGCTCAGCACAGCTCAGTCAGCCAAGGAGGAGTGGCACACAGGAGGTTGGGAACGTGCCCCACCATCCACACAGGCCATTCTGAAACTTTAAAGCATATTCCAGAATAATGAGGAGCAGGGAAATGAATGAAGACAATTAGCTGTCACCAGGCACTGAATGTACAAATGGCCAAGAAACATATGGAAATGTCATTCAACCTCACTAATCATCAGAGAAATAAAAATTGAAACTTCATTGAGATTCTGTTCCCCACAGTCAAAATACCACTGTGTGTGTATGTGTGTGTGTGTGTGTGTGTGTGTGTGTGTGTGTGTGTAACAATAATAATCAAATATGAGAACAGAATCCCGGAGGGGGTTGGGGAACATGGAAGGAGTTGGTGGAAGACTGGGAGGGAAGGAAATGCAGTGACAATGTTCATGTATTAAAGTCTCAAGAATTTTTTAAAAATGAAAGGAAAAAAAACTAGAAAAAAGGGAAAATTTCATCTGCAGAAGTAGATGAATAATAAAATGGTTCTAGCTTAAAAAAAAAAACGAAAACCTAACAATAAACGCAGAGAAAAGGGAAACATTCCCTGTTGCTGGCAGAGACGTAAACTAGTCCAGGCATTGGAAATGAGTAAGAAGATTCCTCAAAAAATTAAAAATAAATCTATTATACAACACAGCTATACACTCCTGAGTATTTACCTGAGGGAATCTCAGTCAGCACATCACAGAGATAACTGCATATCAATGTTTACTCAAAATAATAAGTTAAGAGACCCACCTAGGTGTCCATCAGCAGAGACATGGATACAAAAAATGTGATTATGTGCACATGAAATTTTTCAATCATAAAGGAAAACAAGTTATGTCATTTGGAGGAAAATGGATGCTACTGGAGATAATTGTATAAAATGAATTAAGCCAGAAAGAAATATTGAATGTTTGCTCTCATTTGTAGCACCTAGATTTTATATAGATACACAGAATTATATGTGAAGATAAGATGTGAAAGTGAACCAATATTGTGTAAGGGACAAAGGGGACCAATGGGTGGGCCAGAGCAGCAGAAGAGGAAGGGGCATAAGGGAAATCAAGTACATTATACACTGGTGTTAGAATGTCCTCATGTAACTCAGTACCGTGTCCAACAATACATGTGAATGAAAAGAAAAGAAAAGGAAACAGAAGGCCTGAGTACTCCATGAAGAATAAGCCCAAACTAGACAAATGAGAAGGCACGGAGAGCCTTCGGGGTACTACAGCCCCGGTCTGAAGGAGCCTCCAGAGGAGCATGGGGCAGCGCTGTCCATGGGGTGACAAAGAACCCACCAGGGTTCTCTCTTCCTTTGGACTCACTGCACCTCCCCCACACACAGGGGCACCTTCTGTGCTCAGAGCCACTTCCCCATGTCACAGCAGGTCCATACTATGTGAACAGAAAGGAAATAAATCTCCTTTTAACTCTGGTCCAGCAACCCCTTGGAAGGGTCTGCCAGGCAGTGGCCCCATCTCTAGATCCATTGCTCACTGTATCCACACTTGTACACTTGGGTCTGGCTTTGGGCCCCGGTAAAGAGAGTGCTCTAAGGGTCACTAGAAAGGACAGCAGGAAAGGAAAAGCTGACATTTTCTTTTGTTTTTTTTTTTTTTTAATTAAAAGAATATTCTTTTTATTATTTTTATTTTT
>NW_008333886.1:4925945-4926251 GCF_000622305.1 Nannospalax galili | reverse complement strand
ATCTGTGTTCATTAAGGATATGGGTCTATAGTTTTCTTTTTTGGTTGTATCTTTACCTGGCTTTGGTATCACAGTGATGCTGGATTCATAGATGAAATTGGGAAGTTCTCCCTCCATTTCTATTAAGTAGTATTGGATGTAGATCTTCTTTAAATGTCTGATAGAATTCCGCTGTAAATCCATCTGGTCCGGGGCTTTTTTTAGTCATGAGGTTTTTGATTACTGTTTCAATTTCTTTTTGTGATATGGGTCTGTTTAAGCTGTTAATCTCTTCTTGGTTTAGTTTTGGTGGTTCCCATGCCTTTA
>NW_008333886.1:4894597-4923534 GCF_000622305.1 Nannospalax galili | reverse complement strand
GTGAGGGCGGGGCCAGGTCCAGAAGCGGTGCTCCTGGGGCCCAAGAAAGGCACTAAGTTGTTCTGGGTGAAAAGGATCAGGAAGCAGTATTGGTTCCCCAGGTGTCTGGGGACCCAAGACTAGGAATGGCGCAGGGCCCAAACTAGTAGAGAGCAGAGCCGGAGATGGAAGGGTGAATGTGGCTGGGGGAGTCAAGGCATGGAGGGCTGCGCTGTAGACTTACCCCAAGAGGCCTGAGGATAGGAGTGCAGGCTAGGAGAGTTAGCTGGTGGTGCAGGTCCCAGGAAACACAGAGAGGTGAGGGCGGGGCCAGGTCCAGAAGCGGTGCTCCTGGGGCCCAAGAAAGGCACTAAGTTGTTCTGGGTGAAAAGGATCAGGAAGCAGTATTGGTTCCCCAGGTGTCTGGGGCCCCAAGACTAGGAATGACACAGGGCCTAAACTAGGAGTAGAGAACAGCGGGGGAGATGGAAGGGTGAATGTGGCTTGGGGAGTCAAAGCGTGGAGGGCTGCGCTATAGACTTACCCCAAGAGGTCTGAGGATGGGAGTCTTTCTTTTGTTTTTAAAGATAAAGCAGTGGACCCTGAGAGCAGCAGACAGATGTAAGGGCTGGGGACAGATCGAAGATGGCACGTTGCTACCTAAGCCACACTCCAATGCCTTCTCTTTTCTGTAGCTTTCTCTGACATAAAACTCCTGTGCTATTGCACTGTTCCTTCCAAGTGGCCTCATGTATGTCTGCAGTCATGTTTCAAATACTGTGCAAGTCTCCCAAGGAAATAAAATGGGCCATGATGCCAATTATTCTGAAAAATTCTGTGTACTTCCAGTAGAATAATAGGGGCCCTTGTGGGTTCTCAGGAGCTGTGCACACATAGGACTTCCACAACTCTGCTCTCCCAGCTTCTCTAGAAGCAGTTTTGTCATAAATGCATCCATCCACAGGCAGTTTACTGAATGAGCTTTGTTCTATAGGCCAAGAGAAAACCTGCGTTTTTCTAACCACCGAGTCTTCAGCTCTTTCTGTTGGATGTCTCATCTCCCCATGTGGGATATACCTCCTTCAATTCTTATAAAAGCACCAGTAATTTTACAGTGTTAATTTAAAACTTTATTCCACATATGCATTTGAGGTTTCTTTGTCTCCTATTGCATCAGGAACTTCCAAGGTCACCCGAGGTTCCCTGACCTGATGGAGGACTAAGTGGACCAGCATAGTTTATAGCTGCAACTTATTAAGAACGAGATACAAAGGAAAGTCAGTCCAAGTGGAAGCCGCCTGGGGCAAAGTCAACAGAAAACCCAGGCCAAGCTCCGAGAACCCAGTCCCCAGGAAATTACACAGGAGGCTCATATCTCCTCCGGCATCAAATTCTGACATCATGGGTAATGCCATCTACCACAACAACCCATTCAATGTTCAGGACAATGGTTCTCATCAAGGGCCAGTCAACTAGGCCTCTTTAGAATGTGCTTTTAAAAGTAAGCCAGACTCTCAGAAGAAAGACAGAGGTTGAGCCTAACCAGTAGTTCAGGAGTACTCATTTCAGGTAAGGTAAGAAATCATCCTAAAAATTGAGTTCTTAGACACCAGCTGAAGCCTTAGTGGCTGCACCATTTGCAATGCACGCCCATACGCAGTGAATAAGGCCCCCTTTCCCCACATCCTCACCAGCACTGGTTGTCAATGGTTTTCTTGATCTCAGCCATTCTGACTAGGGTAAGATGAAAAAAAATCTGTACCGTGAAGACTTTCGAACTTTGAAGAAAGACCCTGAGGAAGATACTAGAAGATGGAAATACCCCCCATGCCCATGGATTGGTAGAACGGATATTTTGAAAATAACCATCCTACCACAAACAGTGTACAGTTTCAATGCAATCCCCATCAAAATCCCCATGGCATTCTTCACAGAAATAGAAAAAAAAAAACAAACTAAAATCCATATGGCAGCACAAAAGACCCCAGATAGCCACAGGAATCCTGAGCAAGAAGAGCACTGCTGGGATGGAGATTACCGTACCAGATTTCAGACAGTATTGCAGAGGTACGGCAATAAAAACAGCGAGGTACTGACAAACAGGCAGATGTGTAGGCCAATGGAACAAAACAGAAGACTCGAACGTGCGTGAACATAACCATAGCCACATGAGCTGTGACAAAGATGCCAAAAATACACACTGGAGGAAAGACCTGTGCTGGGAAAACTGACCCTCCATATGTAGAAGAATAATATTAGACCCGTACCTATCACCCTGCACAAAAACCAGCTCCAAATGGAGCAAAGCCCTGAATGCGGAACGTGAAAGGCTGAAGCTGTTCTAAGAACATACGGGTGGCATCCTACAAGATGTCGGTGCAGGAAAGGACTTTCTAAATCAGACTCCATTCGCTCAGAAATGGAGGCCAACAACCTGACAAATGAGACCTCATTAAACAAAAATGCTTCTGTACAGCAAAGGAGAAAATCAACTACTGAAGAGGAAGCCCACAGAGCGGGAGAGAAGCTCAGCCAGCTATACATCTGATAGAGGATTAACTTCTGGAATATACAAGGAACTCATAAAAACAAAGAAAAAGTCTTCCCCTTCCCTGGTTATTAGAGAAACTCAGATTACAAGGACTTGAAGCCCAGTTTTGACGCAGGCCTTTCCTAGCAGGCCTCCTCTGCTATCTCCTTCCTGCAGTGCCTTGCTCAGGTGAGTGTGACCAAGACTGCCATTTCCTGGGTGATAACCACAATCCTGAGTGATCTGGTTCCACAAGGATTTGAGAGTGTCTGTCTTCAGGAGACAAATTCCATACGAGATCCTCACCTTTTTATGATCTTCTTTCATGGGTTCTGTTGTGAGCCTCTTTCTAAAGATACGTGGCTGCACAGTGGGCTATCTTTAGCTCCTATAAGAGCCACCTTGACCTAGCTATTGATCTTCCTGTCTCTAAAGAACAGGAGGCTTTCAAGTTTGCAGAGCACAAGCTTAGCCTACAGGAATGTCCCAGGTACCATCACTTCCTCAAATGCAAAAATGAAGGCCACTTCTACCCCAGCTGTCCTTTTATACACCACAGGCAGTGCATACCAGCCTCTTGCCTCCAGATCTCCCTTGGTACCCACCAATCTCCAGGAAGCACGAGAGCGCCTGGCCCAAGAATCTTCTGCTCTACCTTTGGGGTGGAAGGTTAGAGGAGCATCCTCTTCCTCTTGTGGATGGAAAATGCAGTGTTCCCACTTCACATGACCACTCTCTTAAAAGATGACTCACTAATTCTCTTTCACATCACTGTATATGTAAGCTTAACCCATATAAATATGAATACACACACGCACACACACACACACACACACACACACACACACACTTCTAGCAAGAAAGAGGGTCTGGTATATATTTTCAACATTAAGGTTTCAGCCTGTGTTCTAAGGCAGAACTACCAAGTATTTATACATCTTCATGAATGAATCCATAAACAATCTTACTTAGTATTCACTGGATATCTAGTTTTGCCAGTAAAAACAAGGCCAAAAAAGGAGAACATGGGTTCATCATAAACCGTGCATGTTTCTCTCTTCTGATCTCCACAACTTCAGTTTGCCACTTTTTAGCAGCAATAGAAACCACAGAACTTTCTATATCATTTTTTCCAGCAGTGGAGACCATAGAACCTTTTCAAAATGAAGCTCTATGTCACTCCCACAGCCACAACCATCATCTTGAGCTCATCTCAAAATACCGCAAAGTGCATCTGCATCTTCCTGATGTGGAACAAGCTGACTCAGCTTTGATCTCCTGGCCCAGCTCCGCTACCATTCAGCAATCACTGGTGCACACCGCGAAATGCCCAATAGAGGGCTGTGCACTGAATAACTTCTGGAAGCTCGTAGCAAAATATTCTGTAAAGTCAAGTAAATACAAAACCCTCAATAGTACCAAATCAGGGTGAGACAACATGGCAAGGGGAGCAAAACCATTACTCATAGTTTCATAATGGTACCAACTGCTTCCAGAAGGATCAGGTGGCTGCAGTAGAGGGAGATGTGTGGTGAGGCCATGACTGTTCCAGAAGGGAACTTGAGTAGAGGAGTAGAATAGCTTGTCTTGAAGGACAACACAGGTAAAAGTTCATCCCTTTAATTTGCTCCTTTCCCTAAACACATGTTCTCACACATCCAGAAAATTTGATTATGTTTTAATTTTAATCATTCATTTTAAAAAATGAACCAATAAAATTAAAATGATATGATAGAGCCTAGCCCAGGAACTGGTACACAGTAGGAGCTCTATAAATTAGTATTGTGGAAGCATGCTGCTTTTACTGATAATGGTATTTGCTTCTATCACTGTCTAGAAAATCTCTGTGATTCAGTTTAAAGCTACTTTCTCCCTGGAATTGTCTTCATTTCTCCCCTTGAGCATCTTTTTCCATCTTTGAGCACCAGCTTGGGCATACAACAATGATGTCTGACTGGCATGTATGTACTCAGAGATCAAAGCAATGATTAGTAGTTAATAATTCTTTTGAATGAATGAATGAATGAATGAATGGACCATCCCGCATTTTTCGTGTGACCCACTGGCACTCACCTTCCAGAACTACTTACCTGGGACCTGCATTAAAGGACTCCCGTTGGAAGCCCCCGGACCCCTTCCCTCTCCTTAGTAATTTGGGATCCTGTCATGCTATCATCTATGAGAATTTAAACTGTTTAACCATTATTTTTCCTATCCTGCTGTGTTATCCACAGTAAAAATCACCCTTACTCTCCTGATCTTTGTCAAGGTCCTTTCTTCAAACACTTAATCAATGTGTTGCTGCTTAAGTCATTGAAATATTTTACTAATTTTATTTGAGTAAAGAGCCCAGGCGTGGTGGTGCATGCCTTTAATCAGGAGACAAAGGTAGGCAGCTCTCTATGACTTTGAGGCCAGCCTGGTCTACATAGTGAGTTCCAGACCAGCCAGGGATATAGAGCAAGACCCTGTTTCAAAAATAAATAAACAAGTAAATAAATGCTATTTATAAATGAAAAACAATGAAACTGTGCACAAACATGTTTCTCCGAGAGGCCTCTGAAAAATCCTATGAAAAATGCACAGCAGTTTATAAAGCAAAATGAAAATAAGACTTGTCTTTGAAAAGGAGTTCTGCTTTCCTTCCCAATATTTTTTTCACTCTCCAAAGGCAAAAATGAAACTGTATTTAAGTTAGCAAGCATGGCAAGATGTATTCAAAATAAAATAATTGGTATTGTAAAAGCGTTGCTAAACTTGGGGAACATATTAGCATAAATATTCGAGTTTTTGAGACAGGGTCTCCTTGTAGCCCCAGCTGGCCTGGAACTCACAATATAGACAAGGTTGACCTCGATCTCACAGAGACTCACCTGCTTCTGCCTCCTGAGTGCTGGGATTAAAGGCATGAAATGCCACACCCTGCCAAATATTCTATTTTTTAAAGCGTTTTTAAAATTTTATGCGTATGAGTGTTTGCCTACATGCATGTATGTACAGTGTGTGTGTGCCTGGTGCCTGCTGAGACCAGAAGAGGGCATCAGTTATGAGCTGCCACGTGGGTGCTGGGAACTAAACTCTGGTCTTCTGCAAAAATAGCAAATGTTCTTAACCACCGAACCATCTTCGCATCCCTGAGTACAAATATTCTAATTAAATTTTTTAAAAGGCTTTGAAAGTCAGTTCTGTTTAAATCACTCACAGAAGGTCCTTTTTTAAACTACTGGGGATTTTAAACTACTGGGGTCAAGTGATAGAGCACTCGACCAGCATGCATGAGAACCTAGACAACGACTGAAAAAAATAGTCTATTCTACGTCACCTTGGTCTCATAGTTATTAGCACTTCCCCAAATTAAATGATCAGCACTAAACTGTAAATCAATAGGAATTTATTGAGACCCTTCAGCCTTGGCACAATTAAGTGCTATGATAGTTCTTGGAAGAAATCTATAACCAATCCTTGAAGAGTTCACAAGCCTCCTTTCTTTGTAACCAACATTTGTGCCCACAGGGTCATGACTGTCCTAGAAATCACAGGATTCTGGTCTAAGACAAAATTTTTCCCTTTACTGCTCCTTTCTTCCTTCACATCCTCTGAGAGCTATCACATTGTTTATTTATTTTATTTTTGATTGATTGATTGTGTGTGTGTGTGTGTGTGTGTGTGTGTACCTGTTGGAATGTACATGTGAGTGCAGGTACCCAGAAGGCTGGAAGAGGGTGCTGGATCCCCAGAGCTGGAGTTGCCGGCAGTTGTGAGCTACCCAATGTGAGTGCTGGGAACTGAACTCAGGATCTCCTACAAGAGCAGTGTGTGCACTTAACCTCTGAGCCATCTCTGCATCCCACATTTTTTACAGTTTACAAAGAAGTAAATTCCATAGTCTTTCTTTCCTTGCTAACATTCTCATACTCATACCACTGATAACCATTGATTCATTAATATTTCTAAGTATTATGTGAGGCAGAGAAGCTAGAGGAATTCCCGAGGTTGGCCCAGTACCATACATTGTGGTTCTGTGCTACACTTGAAGCAATGGAGACAAAACAGTCAGCTTCAAGAAACTAATGGATCTTATGACAAACAAACGACAGTTTTCATATACTTCATCATCACAGCAAATGGTGCAGTAAGGGCATGCATTTATTCTCATAGTCACATAGAGAACCAGGTGATAAAGCAATCCTCGTTACTTTATCCTAAAGACTCCTTTAGACAGAACTTTGAACCATGAAAGAGAAAAATCGCTCTCTTGCTTCCCCCAAGCCTAACACATGTGCTTTTGAGGGGTTTGCACATCTTGACCCTACTGTAGTTAATGAGAACCTGGCTTACTGAGTGAAGAACAAATTGGAGTTGAGGGAAAAAGTGTTGGCAAAGTTTGGGCTAATTAGAGACTCTACCAAGTCATCACAGGTTTCAGACCACGTGAATCTTTTACAAAGTCTTTTTTTCCAGTCTGTCCGTAGTAATTAAAGTGCCCTCAAATACACAAAATGTTTCCACTTGTTTGTAGTTTCCTGATGTTGAGCAGCCCAAATGTAACAGATTTTTTTTTAATTAAAAAAGCAAGACTGGGGAAATGGCTCGGTGCTGTCTATGCAACGTGAGTGCCATAGTTCACATCCCGAGCACCCATGTAAAAAGCCAGGTGTGATGTGAGCACCTGCAAGTCTACTGTTGGGAGGCCAGGCTAGGAGGATCCAGGGGACCCTAGTCAGGCAGTCTAGACAGCTGATGAGCTCCAGGTTCAGTGAGAGACCTTGCTTCAAAACAACAAAGTGGAGAATGGTAGAGGAAATGCCCAACATCAACCTCTGGCCACACACGCACACACACAGATGCATGCATGCATGTACACACTCACACAAAAATATACACACACTCACACACATGCACGCATGCATGCATGCACACACACTAACATATACACACACATAAATGCATGCATGCATTCACACATACACATTCATGAGGTTCACACACAAACACAGGCATACACCACAGACACAGCAATTATTAAAAGGGAAAGTTTCTTCTATGGATTATTTATTCAACAGTATTTATCAAGTACCTGCTAACATGTAAGAGTTTTGCCATGTCTACATGTCTTCCAAGTTGCTAGACCTTTTCAGAAGGACTGAATGGTAGGATTAAACTAACTAGTAAGTTTTTAAACATTTATGTTTACAGTTGTTTTACTATAAGTTGAAGAAATGCCAAGGGTATTTTTTTTAAACCTTTCAGGATCCCATGGAAAAGAATATTCATTCACTATTAGGAAAGTAAGGCATCTTTCTTTCAAGTTATATTTGTTTTCA
Organism: Nannospalax galili; assembly: GCF_000622305.1. NCBI lineage: Eukaryota > Metazoa > Chordata > Mammalia > Rodentia > Spalacidae > Nannospalax > Nannospalax galili. Next base: position 4,915,701 of record NW_008333886.1, on the reverse strand, counting down.
GCAGCATGTAATTGCTATTTGAATTTGCTTCAATGAGTAAACATTTCACAATATATGTTCTAGTAATACTGTGCTTCCAAAATATCATTTATTTTTTCTGTTTAAATAACAACTCCCTAGGGAAAAAAACACCTTAAAAACAAAAATCATATATTTATATATAAAACAAATTCTATCAAGAAATCGAAACCCAACAGAAGCACATATAGACTACAAATGGATTTTAAATGTGTGAAAATGTGCTCTGTCTGTACCTGGATAAATGAATTCGGACTTGAATTTTAACTAGATACCAATTATTCATCTACCATGTTGACAAAGATTCAAATGTAAAGATGGGGTACAACGTGACAAGGTCTGTAAAATGTAAAATACACACATCCTTTGGTTTAGAAGTTTCATTTGGAGGAGTATATTCTATATATAAATTCCTATGTGGGGAGAGTGTGTGTGTGTGTGTGTGTGTGTGTGTGTGTGGTATATCTACAAAGACCCCCACTACAGTACTCTTTACAATAGCTGCAATTTTCAACATGGCCCCTTCCCCATCCTTGGTCAACTCTCCATCATCACTCAGCTGGGCCACAGAACAGTTTCCTCTTTGACCCCTTCGACATCAAAAGCAGTCCAAGTGATGTTTTGGAAGCTAAGTGAGATTATGTCACCACCTCCTTCTGTCAATCCCTCAAATACACTTAGAAAAAAATCCAGGAGCTTCCCTTGGATCATGAAGGCCCCATTCCAGCCTCTGGCTGACTGCTGACACCGTCCCTTCCCACCATGGTTTCCCTCTGCATAGATCCTTTCCCCTGTATTTAAACAGTGGCTTCTTCCCATTCTTAAAATTCAACTGTAAATATCACTCCCGAGCAAGACCTTCCCTGACCACTCCAGTTGGAGCCACCAGCAGAGTCATAATCTAGCCACACTCTTCTCGACATCATGCTGATGTTTATGTTCTTTCTCCCTATGATGTAGAGATGATGAACTCTGTTAGAGCAAGGACACTGCCTGCTTCATTCACTGCACATTGTCAGTAGAAAGGTGTGTATGCGTATGGGGTGTTCAGTAAATGCTTGTAAAGGACAGAATAAATTATAGAGCATTCATCGGATGGAACACTGTGCTCCATTTAAAAATGAGGTGCAGACAGGTGTAGTGTTATCGACTGACCAAGCCCTCCAACAACATTCTGGGCTACCCCAATTCTCCATCCTGAGCTTGGCCTCACATTCTGTTGTTCTGGTGTCCTAGTGTTCTGAAGACAGCCACAGCCAGTGCCTTGAGTCCTTTGTACTTGATTCCTGGTCCTGCTCCCTGTCTGGCACCCTCCCTCACCTCAGATACTTCTCCACCTGAACATCATCATCCCTACATCTGTCAGAACTCCACCTTATTCACATCTTCACCCCACCTTGGTTTCCTTATCGTCACTGCACTTATCATTTGAAGCAAAAAGCTTGCTTATTTATGTGCATGTGTTGCGAATCCTCTGGGTGGACATTTCCTGGACACGTTCCCAGGACCTCCCCAAAGTGCAGCAATCCCTGGTGTGGAGTAGATGCACAGCACGTGCTTGATGAATGAGGAGTAAGTGAACACACTCTTCAGTACAAAAGAGCAAGATGCTGGACAGTACATCTGCAGTATTTTGTTTGTCTTAGTGAAAATGCCTCACAGGCACAGGCCCAAGATTTCAGCTATGGGGGAGACTGAGGCAGGAAATTAGCAAGTTTACAGCCAGTCTGGGCAACTTAGCGAGACCCTGTCTAAAAAAAAAAAGTAAAAACTAGAAAGATGGCTTAAACATAGCTTGATGGTAGGGTATTTCCTAGCATGCACCATACCCTAGATTAGCAAGAAGCTCAGTACAGCAATACCAACATGATAGAAAATTGACAGGCTAATAACGTTCAGGGAAGGAAGAAGAATGTACTGATTCTGAATAGCCTTTAAAGAAAAGATTATATATTTACCATGGTATTTCCTTTAAAGAAAAGATTATATATTTACCATGGTATTTCATTCAACTTTTTAATTAAAATATGCCATTTTCAATAGGTTTGTAAACTTATCTATCTGAAGCCGAAAGTAAATCAAGGCCCTCATAACTGTCACATCTAAACAACAATCTTCAATAACCATTTAATTAGCAATCCTATATTCTTGTCATAGCTCCAAGCAACCTCTCATTTGATGTTCATGAAAAGTTGTGAGTTGTGAAGATACTTATACTTTCTACTAGAGGATGCTTATATTTCCTGGAGACAGAACACAAGTGGAGATAGAATAATGTGCATCTTTAGCAGAATAAGGGCTTCGTAGCCAGAAATAAGTCCCCTGGACACTCCCTACACCAGAAAAGGGGTCTGTGTGCCCTTAATACCAAAGACTGGGCATCCGAGTTTGAAACAGACACTGGTTGTTCAAAGATATTCATAAAAATCTGTCAGCAGCTCTACCTATCCTTCACCGGCTAATATGTGGGGGGTGGGGGGGTGTTGTTCTGACTCCATGAAGCCAATGTACTTTGTGCTTCTTTATTTTATGTGTATGAGTGTATTGCCTGCATGCGTGTAAGTGCATCCATGTTGTGCATTGACTTGAAGTCAGAAGATGGCGTTGAATTCCCTGGAACTTTAGTTATGGATAGGTGCTAGCCACTATATGAGTGCGGGGCACTGAACCTGGGTCCTCTGCAAGAGCAGCCAGTGCTCTTAACCACTGAGCCATCTCTCCAGTCCCCTGTACCTTTTTTTTTTCAATGAAAAAATATAATGGCCAATAAACACATGAAAAAATATATATTCATCATCTTTAACCATCAGGGAAATGCAAGTCAAAATTGCATTGAGATTCCATCTCAATCTGGTCAGAATTGTTTTCATCAAGAAAATAGGAAGTAACAAATGTTGGTAAGGATGTGAGGAGTGAGGGGTCAGGGGTAGGGATGAAGGAGGAACCTTTGTATACCACTTGTGGGAATGCAACTTAGTCCAGCCATTATGGAAATCAGTGTAGAAGTTCCTCATTCACAAAACAGAAGGTCCACAAGATCCAGCCATACCAACTTATGGATATTCAGTCCTCAGAACGAAAGTCAGCCTCTAACAGAGAAACCTACACCAGCCCTGTTTACTGAGGCATTATTCATGGAAGCTAAGTCATAGAGTCATCTGAGGCACCCACCAGGAGACATATGGGTGGAGAAAATGTGGTATAATACACACAGTGGAGTTTTGTTCATTCGTAAAGAAGGAAATTATGTCACCTGCAGGGATGTAGGAGGAACAAGAGATCAGTATGTTAGGCAAACTAAGCAAGACATAGAGAAACAGCCAGCACATTTCCTCTCATAGGTGGAATCTAGGGTAGGGTCTGGAGAACTGAAATGAAATTAAAAGGGAGACTATTTGGGGTGTAGAAGTAGAAAAGGGGACAGAGAAGGTGAATAGAAAGGGTAATGGGGAAAATAGTCACAGTACATTCTGTTCATGTAGGTAGCATCATAATAAAACTCTACTTGGTACAATTAATACATGCTAATGAATGTATCCTGCTTTTTAAAAAAAGCCACTAGAATATCTACATGTAAAAGTTTAAAGTAACATCTACTTGCGTTTTAAATATCAAACTAATAAGAACATTAAAAGTTTGATGCAGTATGAAAATTATATAAGAATTTCAGGAACACTGTCATCGAACACTAAGGTACTCGGTAATTACTTGCTGCTTGGCTGAACATACCTATTGAAAGTCGGCAGAGTGAGATGGAGAGTGGGTTGGGGTCCAGATATGCCTGTATTTGGAGTTGCGCTCTGGCATTCATTAGCTGAGTGTGACCTTCAACAAGTGACTTAACCTCTCAAGGCCTCAGTGTTTCATCTACAAATACTACAGATGAGTAAAGGTCTGCTTCACAGTTAATTGTATGAAATGAAACATGTAAATAAATATAGGCAGACACAGTATCAGTGTGTTTCATCATGTATTTTATCATGTATTGTAATATCATGAGTTAGTCTCATCACTTAATTTCTCCTTGACTAAATGGGATTAGTAAGGTCTAAACACATGTTGTGTTTTCAGAGATATAATTCAAGTAAACATAGAAAAATAATTATCTACTTAATATATGTACATGTGGCATGTAGCAAGTGGTAAGTGTGGCTAGCATCATGAAAAACAACACACAACATGGTGAGGATTTGACTCTCCGTTTTTCCCACTGACTGAGTCCAGTTTTGTGCAGTCCACAGCATTTTATTGCACTGGTTCAGGGGCGATTGAAAGGCTGTGTGGCTGAGATTTATATGGCTTTAAAATCGTGGGAAAACAATTAACAGGTATAGGAGTTCATTGTAGCAGAGACCCAGCTTGTAGCAAGTACCAGATCAGTCATTCTACAGAGTAAATACTGTGACTAACCCCATCCAAGTGCATTAGTTTGTAGTGTTGCCTGCTGCCTCGTGTTCTTAATTTAAGATATTAAATGCAAGTGTTTTATTGAATGCCTCAGACCAGAATAAGATTTCAGATGTTTGAATTTCCGGTGTGGGAAAAGCAGAACTATGTAAAGTACTCAGGTGTAGAGATGCACTGAAGGTGCTTCCCAGGTCACCAAAGCTTTTTCTTTTTTATTTTTCTGGCTTTTCCCCCTTTCCCTTTTAGCGTGACTAGTTTGTGTGAGATAAAGTTGAGAATTCTTGCTAAAGGCCTTATAAACATGTGTTATTCGATTTTAAATCTGATTTGAAAGTGCCTCTCTCCTGCTCCCTCTGAATAAAGTGACCTTTTCAAATGGAGGGAAGTGGCTTCAGATGACAGTCTTGATAAATGCGGTCGTGTTCACTCAATAAAATAAGGCCCAGTGCATTTGAGGATAAATCAGTGAAATGTACAGCCCCACCTGTCTGTCTCCATCACTCATTTCCACTGTCAGTTTCCCAGTGGCTGATGGATCACAGTTGCTGTAAAATTAGACAGCCTTTAATCTCATTTCATCCTGATTAGCTCCTCTTTCCCCTTTCCCTCTAACTCACTGACTGACACGCTAAAAACTCACACGGGGCTGTACATGAACGTGGGGAACCAACCTCCTCCACCACCTGCTTGAGAGGACAAGCAGGTGTCTACCTCTAGAGAGCTCTGCAAAGGAGAAGGGGTGCCCTTGGGGTGACTTAAAGGAAAATGAATATTTGGCACCTCGTGCCCTGCCCAGTTAAATTTCCACCTCTTGCCCATGACCACATTTATTTTGTTGCCCTTTGAGTTTTAATCAGTAGCCAAGTGATTTAGGAATTTTGCAAAATTCAAACATTTGATTGAATATATTTTTTTCTTAATAAATGTAGAAGCACTCCACCTTGAAAAATAATCTCAGAGAGTCATTCATGTCTATTTATAGCCTTTCACTTCACAGTGATAATTCAGAAAGGGTAATAATCCAAGAATAACAAAACCCTCGCCCAAGAAATGCAGTATGCAAGATTTTCAAGCAAACAAAAACACGTTGATGATGAGAATACCATGTAACCTTTTCAGTAGAATGCCCAAGACCTTCTTCTCCTCAATTTTGAAGAGTCCAATAGTTTCATTTGTTTGCAAATGGCATAACAATGGAGGTAATCAAATGAGAAAGAGGCTTAAGAATAAATCATGTATTATTTCCTTCACTTAATTTCTGCTTACCTGAATGGGAGCTAATGAGCAACAAGAACCAAACATAAATGTTGCTGTATTTTCAGGGATTTTGTTTTATTACAAGGCTGGGCTCATGGTTAAAGAGAAGAAAATACTAATTTTTCATTATTTTTTATGATTTGTGCATTGAACTAACCAAAGTTTTAAAGTTATTTATATGAGGCATGGTGGTCATGGGGTGAGCTGATTGTAGCTGTGGGCCTCTATTTCTGCAGTGTCACATGTGACTAAATGCATGCAACGGAAGTTAATGCTTTGTAAGTTCTTGCTGGTCAGGGGACGTTATAACAAGCCGGACCAGCGCAGACCAGTCACAGTAAGTGACGAGGCAGTCTGGTTTTGTTTCTAGCAGTTTAAAGCAAGCACTGTCATTCAAACCACAATGGCTTAAGTTCTTAAATACAACTTCAAAACATATTCAGCCTTAGTTGCTCAATGAATTCATAGTCATGGTTCACCAAGATCAGTTAAAAGCATTGTCTAAAAAGATTAAACTGAGGGGGGAGGTGCTAAGGACATCCTTAAAAGATGACTAAGTTTCTTGATGTAATTCGCAGGTTTCAGGCGCTTCAGACCCCATTTCTCCATCAACTCTCTAAATCAGGCCTGTACATACCAGTGCTTTTCCTCTAGTGATTGTAACATCAGAAGAAATGAATATTCACAATAAACAATAACGAATGAATCAAAATTCCTACAATCCTTTGCTCCTTTGATAAGAAGCTTAAAAGAGGTTCTTTCAGAGCTATTTACTGAGTTCTCATTCTCAGAGTCATACCTAGTTCTTATTATTTTATTTACATATCTTAACCAGTATAAGTTGTTTCAGAGAAAACTAAGAGATAATAAAAAAAAAAGAAATGAGAGATATGTATCATCCAAAATAAGTCAGGTGTGAGATAGGTTCTCTCTCAGGTACGAGATAGATTCATTCTCTCTCTCCTCTCTCTCTCTCTTCTGACCCTGTTGTTCTTCCCCGTGCATGTGCTGGAGGGCCCCATGCAGGGCCTGGAAGAGCTCCAGGTTGAGCTTGCCAGTCTCCCTCACCTCTAACTCAGAAAACAGGACTTTCTGCCTTTTAAGCCTCTTCCTGTCAGCTGCCAAGATCGATTGCCTCCTGACCCCCCAATAAAATGATCCTTGAGTTTCCTTTTGAGTCCATTTTAAAATTATTTTATTTATGAGCGTCAGAACCGGCAAATAAAATTCTGCTTCAGGCTGGAGGCGGAACACAAACACTCTAGGAAACTGTTCCTTCCTCTAGGCAGTGCCTGGTAGCCAGGCAAGCACATCAAAACAGCCAGGAAAAGTCTGCAGACTCCGCCTTCTCTCTCTCTCTCTCTCTCTCTCTCTCTCTCTCTCTCTCTCTCTGCATTGGCAAAAGAGCACACAGTAAGAGTTGGCTGGGATTCATATTGATTTCCCACTGCACTGGTTTCTTAAGTGCTCTGTTGATCCGTGTCAAGCAATAAGTTCCCTGCCTCAGCAGGCACATCACCTCCCCATTTGTCCTCACCTAGATTTAAGGTGCCCGTATGATGAGTTGAACAAGGACATCATTTTTCCTACTGGTGTCACTGGGCCCAAGCCACTGCATGTCATATGATAGCTAACGCTGCATGCATCTACACTCGCCCTGTGAGATCGTACCAGCAGAGACCACACTGCATGGCACACAGGTAATAGTGGCATCCTATTTGGTACATCATGACTCCTCAAAGGAGATGCAAATGACAGTGAATACAGAAAAGGCTGGCTTTGGTGGGACTGTGAATAATGCCCCCTGTTTGCAGCCTCTGCAGCTGGGTGCAGAGAAGAGAGAAGCAAGGAGAATTGCAATGTGTGATGTTCCTGACAGTTTTCGTCTTTGTTACACAAGAGCTCCTATGCAGATAGATGGAAAATGTGTGATTGTGCTGCTAATGACATTGTACAGGAAATTAAGCATATACATTTGGAGAAGGCATTAAATCAGCAGGACCTTAATTTAAAAATTTAAAACTGTATGGAAATCCAGCCTGCTCATGGCTGTGGAATAGAAAGTTACACAGCATCCCGAGTCTGTTTATGGAAAGACTGCCAGCAAACCAAGCTTGGGCAGAGCATCGTAATGGTTCGCGTGCATTCAGGGTTACTGCGTCCAAGAAGTAGCTGCCAACCCTGACCATTTGGGAGTGTCAGTCATTGCTTAGGAACTCCATCCCCCACCGTCCCATCGGGCAGGTGAGGAGAGCTCAAGGATGGAAAGCAGCACGCAGGTTGCTTCTGACTAATTCGTGGAATAACATTATGTAAAATTAATCAAAAGGGGTTGGGTTTGAAACTGCTGAGAACACACCACTGAGCCAGGGTGTGTGGATCGTAGGAGTTGAGGGTAACCACGCAGTTGCCTGCTGATGAAGTCTCACATTTATACATTTTGGTGAAGCAAATAGCTTGGGGAGCTGCGGTATCAAGTGCTAAGATGAAAATCTTTATGCATCTTTTCTTTTCCTTGATTTCAGTTATGCCATACAACAGTGCCCACCACTGCGTGGTAGAGGTGGAAAACTTCCTGTTCGTGTTGGGTGGAGAGGACCAGTGGAATCCAAATGGTAACTACTGCACAGTTTTAACTGTAGGCACTTTGTATAAGTCAGCTTTGCGTCACTACAGTGAATTAAGTAGACAACTAGCTAACTTTAAAAAGAGTCATTCAGTTCAGTTTTGGAGGGACAAAGTGTGTACCTGCATTGCTTCGGTTTTGATTTTGATGGGGTGAATGGACGGTAGCCCATCATGCAAGAAGTGAATGTAGGAGTAAAACTGTCACATCATGTATGGGGGCTAAAAGAAAGAGAGAAAATGGTCTGGGTCTCGCCTTATGGGTGCATGGTTCCGAGGAACTAAGGACCTCCAGTAAGGCCTACCTCCTATCTGCTAATACCACCACCTTGTGGACCAAGCCTTCAACCTACAAGTGAGGCTTGAATAAGACTCATCCGAACCATAAGCAGAGCTGAACAAGGTACATGCACACTAAAAGGGACGAGCATGGTTAGCATCCATCCTTTTTGTAATTAGTGCAGAAAAGTATATTTCTGTGTAACAGGGTCAAATGAGGTAGTAAGGAAGTTGGGCTGATGATGGGAGGGAGGGTCACTCATGAAGCTAACTGAGGACATACGCAACAGAGCATTTACTCGTTGATTCTCTGGAGATTTGATTTCACAGTGATACCCAGCCCCTGTCCTTATCCATCCCCCAAGGAATCCCACAAGCATAAGCACAGACTCCCCAGGGGAAGGTTGAGTCAGCTGCAGCTGTTCAGAACCTCTCCCCCTTCCCCACCACTCTCCTCCCATTCTGTCTCTATGATAAGCATTCTCTCCTGCCTGCTGTCTGTAACTCTAGCTCAAGTTCTCTTGCAGCAGGTTGGACTGAAGACCCATTATACGTACTATAGCTTTCACAACTATGTCTTCCAAAGATTGTACACCATCCTCCCCATAAATGCACCACAAAGAGAAATGAAACCTTTAAGCACACTTCCAAGACAAACGCAAAGAGAACATTGTGCCTTGCAGAATGTGCAGAATCATCAAGGTGTTTTTGGAAAGCTTGCACGCGAAGGAGTTGCAGTTGTAGCCTTCTGTGTAACAGTGATTATGACTGAGAAACCATCAAGCAGCTTCAGATACACATCTTTAAAGCCCCAAACGTCCAGCGGAACTAGCATATACTGCATGCATTTTACACACTGCATATACTGCACGTATTTTACACACTGCATATACTGTGTATATTTTACATATAGCAGATACTACATATATTTTACACATTGCATATGTGGCATATATTTTACACATTGCACATACTGCATATATTTTACACATTACATATATGGCATATATTTTACATATTGCATATACTGCATATATTTTACATGTTGCATATGTGGCATAGATTTTACACATCGCATATACCATATATATTTTACATACTACATATATGGCATATATTTTACATATTGCATATACTGCATATATTTTACACATTACATATACTGCACGTATTTTACACATTACATATACTGCATATATTTTACATATTGCATATGTGGCATATACTTTACACATCACTTATACTGCATATATTTACCATATTGTATTTATGGCATATATTTTACACATTGCATATACTGCATATATGTTACACATTGCATATACTGTATATATTTTACATAATGCATATATATGGCATATATTTTACACATTGCATATACTGCATATATTTTATTGCAAATGCTCTCTTTCAGTGTCTGCACTAAGGCAAATTATAGAAAAATTGTGACATCTGCTCTCTTTAGAAAATCTGAAAGCAATACCAGGCTGCCCACATTTTAAGAAAGAGGGAGATGGCTCTGTCAATAAAGTGTTGGCCTTGTAAGCACGAGAGCCTGAGTTCAATCTCTAGAACCCATGTCAAAAAAGAAAAAAACAGTAGGTCGTAGGGAAAGGGCCAGACATACACAGTCTTAAGTAATCCCACTGCATTGCAACTGGACTTGTCTAAGCAAAAACCCATAGAGCACTCTTTGGGAAAGCCATATTAAAACCAAAACACTGGGCCCAAGAGATGGCTCAGTGAAAGGCAGTTGCCACCAAGCCTGAGAATCTGAGTTGCATTCCTGAAACCCTCATGGTAGAAGGACTAATTCCCACAAGTTGTCCTCTGACTTCCACAAGTATACCATGACAGACATGCACTAGCCACCCGCAACCCAGCACACACACACACACACACACACACACACATACACACACACACACAATTGTTCCATAGGCATAGGCCAGAAAATATAACTACTATGTGCTTGTTTTCCAACTTCAAATCAAAAGGCTCAGAGATGACTGGGTGGGGAGGTATGGTAGAATGTAAAGGATCTATTCCTCCTCCTAGTCTAGAGGGCCAAGCTATGATCTTTGAAATAATTCAGAGCCCCATATAACAACTCCATTGGATTATGCTGATTTTGTTCTACCCACTCCTGAATCAGAAACTAGGAGTAAAGCCCTGTATGAACATGTTCTAAGGGAAAGGCTGTCAACCCACAATTGCAGTTACCATGGGAGCCATTTGCTGTAGCCTCAATGTGTGTCACGTGGAGACTCACATGGCAGCTTCTTGTCAGTTAGGGATGCCAAGGCATGGTGTGCTTGTGACAATGATCGATGATGCTGAACATGCTGATCAATGTCTTCTCTTCATTATAAGCCACCAGGAAGCTCCAGATGAATTTTTGTTAAAGTTTTAATTACTGTATGTTAATGTCACTACGACCCTCAGTTATAGTCCTAGCAGCTCTCTCTTTCTATTTGATTCCTTTTTAGAATTTTGGAAACTTCCAGATGAGAGTTGGGTCATTCTGTCTTTGACTTATATGACACAAAATATCATTTAACAGATCTAGGCAAAGGCTGTTGGACACTGATGTAGCTTTCCTACACAGAAGAGAAGTTGTTATATCAGAGGCAAATAAGCCAGCCTTTGCACTCCATGTCAATTAAAAGGTCATTGGCTGGAAATTCCCCCAGGTGGAGGGTCAGAGCAGAAGGCAGGTGGCCTTTTCTGCAAAGCTGTGCCTGTGGCCACAATGAACCAGCACTACAGCTAAGAAATGGGCTCCACTATTCTTGAGGGGATCTGAGCTATGCACCAAAACCATCCAAAATTCCATAAAGACTTTGGATGCAGCTTCACACCCTGTCCATCCAGTCAACCACAGTAGTATTGCAGTAATATTTGGTGAGTACTTGATATTTTAGCCAGAAATTTGGCTGAAGTCTCACCTACATCATTTCACCTAATCATCAGAAGTACCGTGAGAGCTCAAATTTTTCCTGTGAAAGGAAACTAAGCCTGAAAAGGTAAAGTACCTCACCAGGACCAACTGTTTATAGAAGCAAAGGAACTGATTCCAGCATACGCTGTCTGAGCCCAGAGCCTGGGTCCATAACAACTACATTACATTGCATCACATAAATATATCTTCTCCATCTGGTCAACCACAGTAGAAACAATTGTGTTTTTGCCCTTGGTCTTGTGAATGAAATTAGTGTTGCATCAATGGAAAGTGACTTCCACTCATTCACAAAGAACTCTCATCATTCCACAGCTAGGAGAAAACAGTAAAGTATCCAAGTGTCTCAAAAATATAGACGTGTCCCCATTATGCACAAACCTGGCAGATCACTGACACGAGCATTCATCAGTACTCAGGGGAGGGGGCTCACCAACAGAAATGGCTCAATTGCAGGATCTGGAAAGATACTACTTTCGAGGGCCACTGTGGGGTTGGTGAACACAGTTAGGGCAATTTCTATCTAGTCTCCATTTTGAATGAGCTTAAAATTTTTTGTATATGGAGGGTAGAGATGCTTATATATTTATTTAAGATTCTTTTGTTTGAAATTAAAATTATTTGGTAAATAATGGTTTGATATTTGGGAGGGTTTTGGAGGAGAAGTAATGCCATTTGTAAATTATAAACCTGTTGATTCTGCAGAAAGTTACTGTTACAGATAGGATGCCTTTGTTTTGTACACGATTCAAACCTTTGTCTTATATTTCTTATATCCAAAATATTTAGGCACCTGACATTTTCAACCAAAATTTCAGTTATATACTGTGGTTTTATTTGTTGCAATACATTAAATTTCAGAGGTATTTTGGGGCTCAAAAGCTAGGATTTCTAAGTCAATATGTGAATTTCACATAATAAAGCTATTAATGGTAAACAAAGTAATATATACTAACTATATTTTCCACATTTGTATAGTATATTACATGTATTTTGTGGTATTGAGATTATAGAAAGTTTAAAGTATCAAACATGCATTTGATGTGTATTTTTAAACAAATTTATGGCAATTAAAGTATTTGAAGACAAGGGGAAAATATAAGCTTTTCATATTTAATGCCTTGTGCAATTAATACTAAAAGATAAAAATCATGTAATAATATAAAATATGCTTTCATGGAATAGCTAAAAGAGAGAAATTTTTAAATTCATGGCTTCAAATGTAATGCAGATATGTATATGTTCCAAAGGTGAAATCTCAAGTTAAACATTAGTTCTTTTGAAAATGTTCATGAGCTGTGTATCCCTGGATAAAATACAAAAATTGTGAATTCATAATCACAAATGTAATTTTATTTGTTGATGATCTTGATTACCAGACCAAAACTTGAGATCAGAAATCATATTAGTTACTGGAACTACACGCAGTCCACATACAAGCTCCTCCACTCAGCACTATATAAATATTAACTCCCGATCCTTAATGATAGGGATGCATTTACTATTGTAATAGGTATACGTATATCCCATCAGAATATATAGAAACTTCATCTACATTTGCCTCTTACTAATGAATGAGCCCTAGCACCTTCTTACAGGAGGGCTTTCTTACCCACTACTCTCTTCCCTCCACTACCATTGGCTGGAAACTGTTCCCCTTTCCCCACTGACCATTTCACTAGGTGTTAGTCAGCAACGGTGATTAACCTTGGAGCACCAAGGATAATATATTTTTCCTACAGAGAAATTGCTACAAATTCAAAAAATCTCACTCATAAAGCAGTTCTGGACATATTCTTTCTGGAATTGAGGCCTATGTGGAATCCAAGTGTCTGGATCATCCTTACCCTTTTTCTTCTTTCTGTGCATACCGAATACAATCAGTTTATCACCACTGGGCCTGAACAGCCAACGTTCCCACATGAGAAGGAACTCCTAATTTCACAATCACAGAATCCTTAGAATTCCTTGCCATCTCCTTCGCATGGTTGTTATCAACTTCCTCCTGTTTACTCAAAACCAGGCTATCATCTGAGAATGCCCCTTCCCAGTCCCCCTTTCTAATGGGGACCTGGCTTCTCCCTTTCTTCATATGTTGTTATTGGAGACAGGGAGCAACCCCAGGCACTTTAGAGGATGTCTTCAGATCATACGATTTGTTTCCTTTATGTGACAGCTCTACACTGTCTTCCCCCTCCACACTGCGTCCTTCACTCATCCAAGCCACTTGCCTCTCCATCTCTCTGCCCATTCTAGCTTCCCTCCTCACTGAGTTTATAGTATTACCCTGCATCTCTGTCACTGTAGTGCATGCACCTCTAGCCTCCTCTTCTCTGTCTCTCTCTGTCTCTCTGTCTCTCTCTCTGTCTCTGTCTCTGTCTGTCTCTCTCTCTCCCTCTCCCTCTCTGTGTTTGTCTCTTCCCACCCTTTCTACCTGGTAATGATGGTCATGGTTAAACCTAACTCTTTTCTATCTCTTCTTTGTATGTACCTGAGCCACTAAGCATGGAAGAGAAAATCATACAGCTACCCTACTGACTGGTCAGGCCCATCAACTTCCGTGGTCAGTACATGTGTCCATTTTCCAAGCTAACTATTTCCTACCTGCTCTCATTCTCTCATACTTTCATATTCTCTCTCTCTCTCTCTCTCTCTCTCTCTCTCTCTCTCTCTCTCTTCCCATCCTCAAATGCCTTCTCCAACTCCCCACACTCACTCCCAGTTGATAGCCTTACTTCTTATGAAATGACCACAAAAGCGATCAGAAAATCAATTCATCTTGCAAACATTAATATATTTATTTTCACCACTGCCCGTTTCTATTTGTCAGGTTTCTGTTCTTCACAAATTATCTGAGAAAAATCAACTAGAAGAGACTGATTTAGACTCACAGCTTCAGGGGCTCTGGATTATAGTCACTTATTCCCATTGCTTATCGATCTGTGATGAGACAGAACAGACTGTGGTGGGGAGCAAATGTGGAAACAAAGCTGCTCACCTCATGGTGGCCAGGAAGCAGAAAGAAAGAGGGAGTGGGGCCAGCAGCAAGATGTATTCCAAAGGCAGTCCCCTAATGATGCTTCCTCCAACTGAGTCTCACCTTCTACATCACATTCAGCTCTGAATGTGATGGATTAATCCATGAATAACATTAGCACAGTCATGGCCCAGTCCTTTCCCAATAGTGCCAAGAGGTAAAGACTAAGCCTCTACCACATGGGCTTCTGGAAGCAGCTCAGACTTCCATCGTAACCACATATCCCACTCTCTTCCTATTATTACACCCATCTAAGGTCTATACCTTGGTCCCACTTGCCTATTCATGGGTTTTTCAGTATTTCTAAGCTTAAACAAATGACTACCAAACACTCAATGCTGCGTTTCCCATTTTTAATCTTCTATCAAGTGAAAAGTCCTGAGACGTACTGTATGTCCTCCTACCTCCATGTTCTTCCATCTTAGTCTCTGAGTAGCCACCACTCTGGCTTCCATCTCTATCAGTTCACACCACTCTGTCCATCTCCATCAATTTACACCACTCTGTCCATCTCCATCAGTTCACACCACTCTGTCCCTCTCCATCAGTTCACACCACTCTGTCCATCTCCATCAGTTCACACCGCTCTGTCCATCTCCATCAGTTCACACCACTCTGGCTTCACACCACTCTGGCTTCCATCACCATTAGTTCACACCACTCTGTCCATCTCCATCAGTTCACCAAAGCAGCACTGTCAAGGCCTTGCTGCCTTCCTAGCTCAGCTGCTCGTCCTCTCCTCTTTCAAACACTATTAGAGTTGGCTTTCAAATTACTATGCTTTCCTGATTGTTCTTCTGTCCCAGGGGCCACTCTCAGGACCCCACTCTCTTCCAATCCCATCCTCCCTTCTTAAAGGGTTTCACCCAGCCCTGTGTACTTAAAGAGTAACTAATGTACAAATTACTGCAAAATTCAGCACCACTAACCTTATTCAGCCACTAGTTTAGTAGATACCTTCTGTTTGACATCCTAGAGATCTCTCTAGGTTAAATACAAAACAGACCTCATAACTTCTTTCTTCAGTTCCTAGTCAATAGCTACTTAGTCTTTCTCAAAGGAGCAAATTGTGTGACCTACCTTCCAGTCACTCAAGCTGAAAACCAGACAGCTGTCCTCAGTGACACACTCACTTGTACCAAAATTCATTCCCTTAAGTAATGTTATTTTGCTGAACCTCTACAATGCTTCAGACTTGACCATGTCTCACCACTCCAACTCCATTCAAGGCATCAGCTCTTTCCTTGATCTCTGTGGGCTCCTGGGAGTCTCACGCTTCCACCAGGTTGGGGGGGAGGGCTCTCTAGACTCTTTTTTACACAGCAACCAGTCTAATAAATGAGGCCATGTCTTCACTTGCTCAAAACCCTTCAGTGGCTTCCTGCCCTTCTTAAAACAAAATACAAAACCTACATCACTTCACAAGACACACTATGTTCCAGAACTTTGGCACCTCTCTGAGGACTGTCCAGTCACCCCAGCATTCTGTCCATTTTTGAACTCATGACCAGCCTGCCCTACTGACTTTGAGGCTCATTCTGCACATTTGTGCACAGATTGCACAGACATCTGTAAGCAACAAGTGACCATGTTCTTTCAACTGGCCTCTTCTCAGTAGCTCCTGACAGCAAACGGACCTTTATCCTTTTTTCCTACCAATATGTGCCCAGAGCCTAGCATACACAAATCGTATAACAGGTGCTCAGTATATATTTGTATAATTAATTCAGCAATGTGATCACACACACACACACACACACACACCACACACTGGGTGAAGTCTGGCACCTCATGTTTCGTTACATATATGAACATAGGCAGCATTTTAGGGTCAGGGCTTCAGGTGTGAGCTGATTACTCTCTCTAGTGCTACCTGGAAAACATAATTCACTCTGCCTGCTTCCATTTCTTCCTTGATGTCAATATGTATGCAAAATAAGATTCATTTTAATACCTTGGAAGTGCTAATGTGCTTCTTAAACTCAGTAGAGGGGATAAGCTGGTTAAGCAGCTCAGAAGACTCAACGCTTCCTGTTTCACCAAATGCACTTGTGTTTGTATCACAGTAACTGTGAGTCTCCCAAACACACACACAGAGCTTCGGTGACAAACGTGGCACACAAGTAATTGTTGTGACTGCTATTCTTTGCATGGGCAGACAAAGGACTCTACCACGCTAGGGTTCTTGGGTCATTAAAAAAGTATAGATGCTGATAATGGGGATGAGGTATGTGTGGGGCATGTGTTGCCTTAATGTTCCCTCAATTTTGCTGTTAACTTTACATCTCTAAATAAAAGTTTTAATAGTTTTAGAAAGAAAACATGGGAAAAATTTTGATGCTATACAAAGCATTCTGTGAAACGGAGAATTTATAGACAATATCTTCTTGTTTTTAAAGTATTAAAACACAGAAATTTTTACCCTAATCATGATTTTAAAAACAGTTTAGCTAATATACTTGCATTTGGTGTGATTGATTTGGGCTCTCCTAACTCCTTCCAGATAAAAAGAAAAACGGAAGGACATTTCCAAAGCACTTTCTCGCCCCTCAGGCCCTCCCCATGCTGTGCTGGGGTCCCTTGACTAAAATCATGCTTGTTAAACCACAGAAGATCTTAAAACTGATAAATGTGCAGATCAAGAAAGGGATCTAAGTTTTAAATGTCTCAAATGTATTTTTACAGGAAAACACAGCACAAATTTTGTCAGCCGGTATGACCCCCGATTTAATAGTTGGATCCAACTTCCACCCATGCAAGAAAGGTAAGTGTTCATTTCTTATGTCAGAAGCATTTGGGAACGCTGTGTGGAAGCAGGCGTGCAACATGGTAAAGAAAGTTGGGCAAAGTCGATGAAACACACACGAGTCGAAGAACTAACCTTGGCCCTCCCAATTTACGCTGCTCACCTTGTTAACTCAATAGAGAAAAATAATTAAACAAGTCAATTATTTGTCCTAATGTAAGAGGAAGAAAAAACAACGTGGCTTATCTTCCCTGACCATATTGATTGGTATTTTGCAACCAGAACTACATTAACTGCTAGTTATATTATTCTTCTCTGTGATAATATATTGAAGTCCTAAAATCAAATCATAGAACACCACCCTCATAATGGTCTGCATGTCAGTGAAAAACCTTCTAAATTAAATATTAAAGCATTCAATATTGGACTTAATATTCAATATTAAAGTTTGACATTTAACATTTAAATATATATTTATATTTAAGATGCAATAACTTAGATCATTTACATTTGCCTCACCAAATAGCTTCAAGAATAGATCACTTATCAGCTTTAAAAAATAGTAGCCTAGCTGGGCATGGTGGTACAGGCTATAATCCCAGAATTTGAGAGATGAAGAGAAGATGATCAAGAGTTTAAAGCCAGTCTCGTCTACCCAGTGAGTTTAAGACCAGCCTGGGCTACATGAAACCCTGTCCCCTAAAACAAAACAAATAAAAATATTGTCATTCTATTTTTCTCACACAGAAGGTTTATTTCACTCAAGTTTCTTAGCTACCAAGACACAATATTGCAACACACACACACACACACACACACACGCATGTATATATATATATATACATATATATGCACGCGTATATTTTCTCATGATGTATTCAATCTTGGTGCCATGTCTTTATATGCATAGGAAAATGCACACATGGTAGATTCTGAGCACTTGGCTCTTTTCACATCCTCTTCAGCAAATTCTCCAATAAGATAATGACAGTAACCTGCAACTTATTTCCTCGTCCCCATGGAGACTTGTAGAAGAAGCATGTTAACAGCATTCTTTTTCTGTCATGTTCCAAGTATGACCTTTCCCTTCACATCTCTTTTAGCAGATTGCACTGAGATCAAGTGAGATAGATCCCTAGTCACAAATTCCATGTTAAAAATAATCTTCAGAAAATAGCATTTATTCCAAAACAGGCATTTCTACAGTAAAACAGTATGGATCTATGTTATGAAGAAACCCAGTATCTTTCTTGCCCATACAAGTATAACTCTCCTAGACTGCCATGGCATGTAATCCCAGCATTCAGTAGGCTGACAGAAGGATCATGAGTTTGAGGCCCGCCTGAGCTATACAGTGAGGCCCTGTCTCAAATAAATAAACTCCCAAAATAATAAGCTAAAAAATAAAGCTGACTTTCAGGAGATGACACACTACTTGCTAAAATGATGAAACACAATACCTCAAGCCCCATGGGCTCTTTCAGGAATGTCTCTCCCAGCTGTACCTCAAACACTTCTAAGTCAGTTAATACCCTGACAAATTTCATGAGCTGGAATTGTCCTGATGTCTTTCTCCAAAGCACCCCAATTCTTTCTTCTGGGGATGAGTTTCTATTGACTGCTAGTGTAACTGCCTCACTTGGCCCTTTAATCAAAACCATTCCAGAAAGTTCTATTTACAAAAGAACTATCAACACATTTGAAATGTCACTCTCTCATCACCATGGTCCCCTTTGCTGGGGGCTGTACACCATGATAATTAACCTTCACGCCTTTGGCTTGGGAGGCATAACTCACGTCGCGGTCAATTATCCCACTATAGAGCCCCTAAGGATGGGAAGTATTGCTGCAAAACCTAATTAGTAATTTTTTAAAAATGTGTATTGTTTACTTGATAGTCTATAATGACCTCCTCTGAGGCACAGTGGCCTAGCATGGCAGGGTCCTACTTAGACAATTTTTAGCAGCTCATTGACCTGACAAAAAGACCTGCCATGGTCTGTCGGAGCCTGGCAGCCACCGTTGACAGGATGGACTGTTTAACGTTTCTTTCTAAGTCATTATGGTATATCATGTCAGGTCCCCAGTAAAAGAGATTTTCTTCTTCTTTTTTTTAAGATTTAGAACAATCAACCCTACAGACCAAATAAAGAGTGTCTTACAGAGCTGAGCAGGAAAAGGCAGATCTCACAAATACCCAGCCAATCTTCTGGCTCCATCTCTCCTGTGGACTGGTTGACCCAGGCAGCAATCCATAACTGCAAATGAAATGTGTCTTCTGTCTCTGCCAGGCTTCCATTCAAAATAGCAATGACTATTGGTGTTTTAATTGGTCATTAAACATAGGAGGGGAAATCCCAAGATAGATGAGATACTCCAGATTAGGGAAGCCTGTTGAAATGTCTGGGTAAATTTTACAAGATGTACATAGATCATGACTCAAATCAGAAGTCTGCCATCTACCTGCTTGTTACTTTCCCACCACATTGCTGAGACATTCTTATACTGAGAAGTTACCGGATTGAATGGGAACTACAGAAACACCTTGTATGTCATCTTGAAGGTAACTCACCCTTACGGAGCTGGGAACAGGCCAAGGATATCTTACTTAAATCAAAATTTCCAGAGGGGTCTCTTCATACTGCTGAGTAACCTCCCAGTTCAACAGGGAACTGAGCACATGGCCTCTACGTTTACTCAACCATGGGTGAGCTCATCAATTCTATGCCTTCTAGCTATGAATTTACTAGCAAAAAATTGAATGGAAATACAATTTTAAATGTACACAACTGAAGGCAATGACTGTCTTTCCCTGAGAATCCATAAGGATCCAAGAGTTCAACAAGGAAGAATAAGGCCCCATGAGCCCCAACTCATTCCTGACTGAAGACAGGCCCAGTGGTGTACCCAGAGCTGAGCCCACCAGGCTCCAATGGGCAGT
This sequence comes from Nannospalax galili, assembly GCF_000622305.1. Classification (NCBI taxonomy): domain Eukaryota; kingdom Metazoa; phylum Chordata; class Mammalia; order Rodentia; family Spalacidae; genus Nannospalax; species Nannospalax galili. Next base: position 4,895,432 of record NW_008333886.1, on the reverse strand, counting down.
TCCAAACCATCCTCACACAGAGGGCCCTGGTTAAATTAAATGGATCATGAAGCAAATCAAAAGGACATGGGAAAGGAATTTGTAAGAAGGAAAACGTTGATGGAGGAGTGAGATAGGAGGTGGGGAGAGAGAGTAGGTGACCAGAATGCATTATACACATGACGAAATTGTCAAAGAAAAAATATAATAAAAATTTGTATTATTAAAAAAACAATTTCAACTAACTATTTTGGTCTTAGATTTAGCATTGATTCTGTGGTTAGAGGTAACAAACTTGAGAACTTAGGTCAAGAGAAGTGCTTTGGTGACATCTACTTTTTAAATAAAATGGGCATCTTATACTTAGCAGTAGAGTATTGTTCTTACCTCCTAGCTAGTCTAAAAGCTGGTGGGAGGAAACAGCTTGAAGAGCAGCATCAAGCCATGTGATCCACAGAGTGAGTAGCTAAAAGCTAATATGCCCAGAATGATTCAAACTTAGATATTTTTTGTTTCCAAAAAAAATCTTAGGAGTAACTATGGGAGACAATATTCTAGTTGAAAAATCTGTTGTTTTTAACCTGATGATAAAAGTCAACAGTTCAAACCAGGATAAAGTTATAGCAATTCAATCTTATGCTTAAGGATATACATTGTATAATACATATAGATGATAGATGATTGATAAACAGATGATAGGTAAATGATGATAGATAACAGATGGGTGATGGGTAGCCAGACAGGTGATAGATGATAGAATATAAATAATAGATGATAGAAGTGATAGATGGTAGATAGATACAAAGATATATACATAGATAGATAGATAGATAGATAGATAGATAGATGATAGATA
>NW_008333886.1:4875944-4893890 GCF_000622305.1 Nannospalax galili | reverse complement strand
TAGATGATAGATAGATAGATAGATAGATAGATAGATAGATAGATAGATCACTCTAAGGGTTAGGAAGATCTTGCAAATATCTGTAAAATAAGTAGTTTAAAGAAAATTTCAAGTTGTTAGCTTTTTAAAAAAATATTTTATTATTTTTATGTTATGTGTATGAGTGTATTGCCTGCATGTATGTAAGTGCACCCATGCTGTGCAATGCCTGCAGAGGTCAAAAGAGGGCATCAGATCCCCTGGAACTGGAGTTACAGACAGTTGTTAGCTGCCATGTGGGTGCTGCGAACTGAACCCAGGTTCTCTGCAAGAGCAGCCAGTGCTCTTAACTGCTGAGCCTCTCTTCAGGCCCTTTAACAAAGGCCTTTTTAAACTTACCCCAGAAACATTGCTGAGTAGATCAGGACATGAAAGCAAGAAGAGGAGGTGAGAAAAGGAATGAGCAACCTGAGCTTTGAACTGTGTAAGTCCACTAAGAAATCTTTAATAGCTTTGAACTTACTTTTCCAAAGAAAACAAAAGCATCTAGACCAAGTACTTTGTTCATGTGGGGAAGAGGGAAAAACCTAATCTGGTAAAATCTGAGCCAAGCAGGTGTTCACAGTGTTAACAGATCATCCTCAATTCCTTGTTTCTGTGATATATTTCAGGATCTCTCACTTTGGGCAGGAAAGGGAGTAAGGGGAAGACAATCATCACGACTAGAATTTCTACATCGACAGTGCACTTGGCGTCAGGAAGTGAAACACATGGATTCTTTCCCATTTAGACCCTAACGGTGACACTGTGTGGATAGAGCCAGAAGTGCAGGTGGACACAGAGCAAATGCTGCCTGTTCTGACAGTGAGGAAGGAACCAGATCAGAACAAAGGAGAAAACAGAAATGCAGACTAGATGAAAGGAGTTTAACTGTTAAAGGGAGTCTTTCCCTCATTCTTGATGATCTAAACTCACATCATATTCATCATGAGTAATTGTCATCTTCTAATCAGTCCTGCAAAGAACTTACCATTCCTACATTACAAGCCATAGCCCAATTATGCATAGATGATTCATTAGTGCAATCAGTGAATGTATCCTTTCAGGGACCCCTAAATCTGCCACAGAATTGCACAGCAGTATGGTGACCTGCCCTGTGTCAGTGGCACAATGCCAAGTGCACTTCTGTAGATGGTCTCTTGTGTCATTATTTTCAATGAAACATTTTAACTTGAAAATGAAAAAGCATTAATTTTGATAGATCATATACATGAGAAAACAGCTGAAATCTGGCTAGACATGGAAGAAGTCAGTGGACCAGTCCTTAATCTGAACATATGTTTATTTGCTTATATCTTTTTGGGTGAAGTGTCTGCTCAAATCTTTTGATCATTTAGCACAGAGTATAGTTTATCAATCTACTGGGTTGGGATTTCTTACCCACTTCCCCATATCTAGACAGTGGTTGGTTACTCCCATAATATTTGTGCCACTGTTGCACTGGTGGACATATCTTGACAGGCTGGTTGCTGTAGTTCACAGGATTCACAGCTGTGTAGGCTTGATGTTCTTTCTTCCCTTCCAGTAGCAGGCACAGTACCTTCCAGCACTGTGAACGCTAGCCAGTAGAGATGAGGCTCTGAAGTCAGCACCAGCTTGATTTCTCCTTTTTTGTTCTACAGCTCAAAGTATAGACATTAAAAAAGAGATTAAAAGGAATTAACCTATAACAAAGGGGTTACTGCCTCTACTTGACACCATAGGCTAACAAAATAAAACACCAGTGACAGGAATGGGCTCCCTCTCTTGAAGCTGTTGACCAGGGGTCCCATGGATCCTCAAACACTACTGGGCAATTCCCCCCTGCTCTTGGCTACCCACCACAACTTGATGGTAAGACCCTATTGCTGAAGACACTATATACATGAGCTATAGAACAAACAAGGTATTTTTTGTATTTTGAAATATTTGTATGCAGAAGATGGGTATGAGATTCAAGTATAAACACAAAATTCATTTGATTTATATGCATCTTACACACTTAATCTGCAGGCAATTTTAATAGTTATGTATGCACAAAATATTATTTTTTAATAATATTGCCCACTGGGTGCAATTATTGATGACGATATACGCATGAGTGTGGAGCTACCCACAGGGGTGAGCCAAAGAAAAGTGACTCTCCCCCCTCTCCCAGCCAACATCAACTGGCAACAGTGCCTCAGCTAGGGGCGGGGCCTTAGAAGCCCCACCCCCACTCCCGTCCTTGTTGGAATTTTAACTGGCTTGATCTTATGCAGGTTACCTTGTATGCAGGTTATGTGGTTACCTTCTGTAGGTAACCACAGCTACTGTGAGTTTGTGTGCAACACCCATGTCATATCCAGCTTTTCTAGCACCTGGCTCATCCCCTGGCTCTTCCATTTCTTCTGCCTTATCTTCCAGGATGGTCCTTACGTCATGGTGGGGTGGAAGTTGACATACATGCCCTGTCTGTGGCTGAGCACTCAGTCTTATTTCCAGCATTTTTGCCAGTTAGGAGTTTCCCGGAAGGCAATTTTATACAACACTTTCGGTGTGCTTGTGTTTGTGAGCATGTCGCCTGAAGTCATCACAACTGACACTACACAAGAATCTTAGCATCCGTTTTATAGTCTGTTAATTCACCAGCATAAATTATGTCCTTCAGAGCCTTGGCTCTTAATTACATTCATTCACTATTGAACCACATGCTGTCCTTGTAAAGTACGTTATTGCAACAGCATGAGGCTAGGGACAAAAAGTAAAATGTCCAAAACTTGCTTAAAGTTTCATCTTGTTCAACCTAACCCTAAGTGCTTCACACTTCCTTGAGCTGTTCACCCCCCTCGCCTCTTGCATCTCGATCTCAAAAGTCTTGTACCCTCCTTCTTTAGCACAGATTTTTGTACCACCTCTTTCCACTTCTAAAATATCTCATTTCTAAGGCATGGCTTATCTCAGAATTGGTCATCACTTCTTTTAATGAACTTTGTGTCTTTTGCCTTTGAAGTACAGTCAAACCTCTCTTGAACAGAGAACTAAAAATATTCTGTAGCCTTCTTAGACTCAGTACCAAAAGCTCCTCAGATGAAATTGCTGTAATTGGTTATAGGAGAGCCAAATTCAAACTGTATACAAAGTTCACAAATGTTATTTTATTTGCAGTATGAGGTGGGGGGAGAAAAAATTATAATTGAAGAGAAATTTTGATGACGCAGTTCTATTGTAAATTAGGAACAATGACCCTTGAGGGACCGTAAGGAAAATGAATGTCAAGACAATTTATTATTGTTACATGCCTCCCTCATTTTTCACTTTGTCTTACTGAGCTATGATGTCCGTATAAGACACCAAACACCCCAAACCTTAATGAACATTTCAGCAGTGTATGAGAAGGAAGAAGAAAAGAGAGGAAACAAAGGCTTGGTGCGTCAGCATCTGAAATGCTGCCCAGGGTGGACGACGCCGAGGATTGCTGTGCAGCATCTCAGATGCAGACGGTGTGATGCTCCAGAGCTGGCAGCCCTCTCTGAAGTTGTACCCGCTTTCCTTGACTGAACACCCTTATCCTGTTCCAAATGTGCCGTTTCACAGCTCCACGATGACTCACGGTGGGCTTTTTTCGTGGTAGGAGGGCCAGTTTCTACGCATGCCGCCTGGACAAGCATTTGTACGTGATTGGCGGGAGGAACGAAACCGGCTACCTGTCCAGCGTGGAGTGCTACAACCTGGACACGAACGAGTGGCGCTACGTGTCGTCTTTGCCGCAGCCTCTGGCGGCCCACGCGGGAGCAGTGCACAATGGGAAAATATACATCTCAGGCAAGTCACCCCGCCCCCAGCACTTTCTTCCAGGTCCTGGGCATGTGATTGACTGCTGTCTGTCTGCTTCACAGGGGGCGTGCACAATGGAGAGTATGTCCCGTGGTTATATTGCTATGACCCGGTCATGGATGTCTGGGCTCGAAAACAAGACATGAACACAAAACGCGCCATCCACACGTTGGCTGTAATGAATGATCGCCTGTATGCCATTGGAGGAAATCATTTGAAAGGTCTATTTTTTTCTATTATAATAACATTTGCATCTCATGTTTCTTGCTAAGGGGGTTTCTCATTAGATAATCATAGTTAGCCAAGTAAAAAAACATGTTGCCAAATAAAAACCACTGTGTGAATTAGCAGTACCCTCAAGCAAGCATTTATTCTGGGTTTTCGGCAGACAGGATTATTTTTAAGTTACCATACACATTAAAGAAATGAATAATGATGTCTAAGGAAAACAAAAAACAGGAGCATTAATAACTGAAAAACACAATTTGTTGTAACAGAGAAATAAATTATTCCTTATCACCAAAGTTGGAGTAATGAATTTTCCCCCAGAAAATTGTTTTTTGTGGTGATCATAAAGCAGTACTCAGAATTTCAGAGTTAATATATGAACTTTTCCTTAAAGAAAAACTGAGTCGAAATTTAGGTTTCTTTTAAGTACTGAATATCAAATGATCTATGATTGTCTATTTTTTTAATTAAACTTAAAGCACAGCATTTTCAGAACTGTAGTTTGAAGCTTTCCTTCTCCACGTATGCATGCAAATACAACTTTTTATAGTTTATGTGCACTTTCTAACTTGTGTGTGTGTGTGTGTGTGTGTGTGTGTGTGTGTGTGTGTGTGACACTGCATTTGATGGGAAAATGGAAAGATCTGGAATATTGAAAATTTCTTGACCTACTTTGGGCCTCAGTTTCCCCATCTGAAGACAATAAAAGCTCATCTAAGGTGAACTCTAACATCTCCTCTAACTGTTGTTCCAAAATCTTTAAAACGGCTAAATGGCAAACAGGCGACCCTGTCTACCCAGCTGTTCACCTATTTTACCATGATATATGCATTTCAAAAATGGGTTAGACATGGAAATTTTTTCTAATACATTTTTACTCAAATTTAGTAAAGACAGCAGAGGTGTCATTTTTATCTATGGTTTTCCAAGTCCATGTTCCGTCAGGAGTACAGACGCCCTAGGGTGTGCCTGTGTCCCCCTAGTGCTCTCCCAATGGGAGCAGACTCTCGGCCGCACAGGCCTCTTCCTGTCTTACTCCTTTCAATTTCATAATCCATTCCCTGACCTCCATATGTTTTAGATTAGCTTGGCAGCTTTCTAAATAAAATGTCATTTCTTCTCATTTCTTTTTCATAAGATATTGCTTATATGTCTTAGTGACTTATATATTCAAGATTATGTTTGGACAGAAAGATTATGTAGTGACAGCCTAAATGAGAAATTGTGTGAGCACACACACACACACACACACACACACACACACACACACACACTAAAGGTACAGGGATAAGGATGTAGCTGAGTTGATAGTGTTTGCCTAGAAGGCACAAGGTCCTGGTCAATACCCAACACCACATAAACTGGACACTGTGGTACACACATCTAATCCCAACACCACTCAGGAATTGGAGACAAGAGAACCAAGAGTTCAAGGTCATCCTTAGCAATTTGGGGGCCAGCCTGGGCTACATGAATCTCTGTCTCACAAAAAAAAGTTCTTATTTAGGAAGCAGGATGACAATGAAGGGGATGCTTGCTGTTTCTAAGCATAGGCTTGAACCTAGTTTGAAATTACCTCCCGGCTGATCTTGTTGAAGATATAACAGTATCTTTAAAAGAGGAATGAGTGACCCTGTCCTGTGAGGATTGTAGTCAACATGTACAACATGTGTAGGACGAGGCATGGAAAGAGCATACATATCCCCACACAAGGCCTATAAAACTTCAGAACCTGGAATTTTCCCCACATGCTCATTTTAAACATATATGACTCAAATTTTGCAGTCAGCATTCCTGTGACTTAATTTTATATAAGAAGTTAGTGGTCTGAGGACTGGAGAGTTGACTCAGCAGTTAAGAGCACTGATTGCTCTTGCAGAGGACCTGGGTTTGATTCCCAGCACCCTCAGGGAAGTTAACAACTGTTCATAACTCTAGTTCTGGGGGATCTCATGCCCTTTTCTGGCCTCCACGGGCACTACATACACAGGTGCACTTACATAGATGCAGGCAAAACACTCATACTGGTACTGGCACAAAAATAGACTCATAGATCAATGGAACAAAATTGAAGACCCAAATATGAATACATTCAATTTCAGCCATCTGATATGTGACAAAGGGGCCAAGAACACTCACTGAAGGAAAGTCAACATGTTCAGAAAATGGTGCTGGCAAAACCGGATCTCCACCTGTAGCAGAATGAAACTAAACCCCTATCTTTCACCTTGCATAAAAGTCAGTTCCAAATGGATCAAAGGCCTCAATGTGAAGCCTGAAACTCTGAAACTGTTGGAAGAAAACATTGGCAATAACCTATAAGATATAGGTGTAGGAAGGGATTTTCTAAACCAGACAGCAATTGCTCAGGAAACATGGTCAAGAATCAACAAATAGGACCTCATTAAACCAAACAGCTTCTATACAGCAAAAGAAGAAACCAAGGAAATGAAGTGAAAACCCACAGAATGGGAGAAAATCTTCACCAGCAACACATCTGACAGAGGTTCAACATTCAGAATATATAACGAACTCAAAAAACAAAGAATCAAGAAAGCAAGTAACCCAATTAAAAGATGGGCTAAGGAGCTAAAGAGAGAGTTCTCAAAAGAAGTAAAGATGGATAAGAAGCATCTTAAAAGGTGCTCAACATCATTAGTAATTAGGGAAATGCAAATTAAAACCACTTTAAGATTTCATCTTACCCCAGTCAGACTGGCTAAGGTCAAGGTAACAAATGATACCAAATGTTGGAGAGGATGTGGGGAAAGGGGAACACTCAAACTGGTTCAACCCCTATGGAAAGCAGTATGGTGCGCTCTTAAAAAACTACAAATGAACCTACCATTTGACCCAGTTATACCACTCCTTGGCATATATCCAAAGAACTCATCCTATTGCAGAGACACTTGTACATCCATGTTTGTTGCTGTTCTTTTCACAATAGCTAAGAGATGGAAGCAACCTAGGTGTCCCTCAATTGATGAGTGGATAATGAAAATGTGGTTCATTTATGCAATAGAGTTCTACTCCGTAGTAAAGAAAGATGAAATCATGAAATTTTCAGGTAAATGGATGGAACCAGAAACTGTTATACTAAGTGAAGTAACACAGATTCAGAAAAACAAATGATATATGTTCTCCCTCATATGTGGACCCTAGCACCAAATCCTCATAAGTGAGTATATATCCAGACATAACTACAGGAACAGGATAATGAAAAGGAATCAGGGAGGTAAAGGAAAAGAAAGAGTCTTAAAGAGAAGAACAGTAGGAAACAGGTGTTAATAAGGGAGATACGGATAAAAAATGGGGTTATTTAAATCGGAGCGGGGAGGGAAGATTATACAAGGAACCTTGGGGATAAAGGGAAAGAAGGAGCTCAAGAGAGGAGGGACCACAGGAGAAGGGTATTAAGGGATAGATGGGGAAAATGGGGGCACTCTAAATGGGAAAAACCATTGTGGAAGGGTTAGATAATGAGAGAGAGAAATAATGCCTACCTAGTTTTTTTTAAAAAACCACAGGGAACCATATTAGTCCAACAATCTACTGACAAATTATCTGTTCAACTAGTTCAAGGAACATAATATACTTCTAGTCATGGTTTATCTGAGAATGTTTGGTTTTTGCCCAAGCATGGTAATAAATAAATAAAAATATTTTTAAGAAACAAATTAGTGCCCTGAAACAACCATCTGCCTTCTCATGAATGATAATTATTCTTTTGGATTTGACTCTTCAATTATTTTTTAAGACTCCTGTATGTTAGTCAGTGTAGGCACATGGACTGTCAGCTAGCAAATGACCATAGCATGCATTTAAGTAGACAAAAAACATCATTTGAACTGCCTCCCTCCCTCTTTTTTTTTTTTTTTTTTTTTTTTGAGGTAGGATATTGCTATGTAGCCCAGGCTGCCCTTGAACTCGTGACGCCCAAATGCAGAGATTTCAGGCTCTCCTTTCCACTTCTGATGAGGCTTTTAAGTACTAGGTTACTAACCAGGCCACCAAGGACAATGTAGCTTCTGGATTCGTTTTGTTTTTGTTATTTTTTTTAATTTTTTGTATATTTCATACAGAATATCTCAAACAGTGTTCATCTTTTACCCCTACTCCCACCAGCACGCTCCCAAACCACCCCCACCCCCGGAGTCCGTATACTGTCATCCCTATTAAGGCCCACTGTGTTGTCAGTGTCCACAGCCATCCCCCAGTATAAGTCTATCCACTGAGTCTAGTCGGCCTATCTAGAGTCCCTTGGTTTAAGAAAATCACATCTTCTTTATCTAGCAGCAGTCAGTTGCCAACATTCCTTCAGATAAGATTGAGGTGTGCTGTTCATTTTCCCAGTTCTATGCTGGATTACTGTCTGCCCGAGTTTTCATGGGACTTGTGTATGCCGACACCACTGCCATAGACTCAATATGAGCAGGTTCCCAGGAGCTTGTAGGGCTCTGTTTCCATATGTCATGCACCTCCTCCCTGGCTCTTATCTTTCCACATCCTCTTCTGTGATGGTCCCTGAGCCTTGGGTGGGAGAAGTTTAATAAAGGAGTCCTGTCCAATGACCATTATTCAGCAGACTCTTGATCTCTACACTTTGGCCATTTGTGACCCTTTGTGTTCCTGGCCCTCTGCTACATGAGGGAGCTTCATTATTGAGAACTAAGAAATTTATTACTATCCTCTTTATCCCTGTTCTATGTTCCATGAGCCTTAGGTATAGAGGTTACATTGTAGATGTGTCACTTAGGCCTGATCAATTCATAGACAATGTCTGTGTGTGACCAGTTGTAGTACTTGGTAATGGTCTCTGGTTCAAAATGAGCTTCTTTGATGAGTAGTGACTAGGATATTTGTCTGTAAATATAAGGATTCATATTTTGCACATAGTAAGAAATCTCACTAGTCTAGTGATGTGACAGATTTGGGGTTTTCTCTAAGATCTATGACCTCTCCAGCCATGTATTTTAGGTTATGTTTACAGTACCACACTTGAACTTCCTTCCTTTGAGTGGGCTTTTAATCCAATCAGGTTCATTGCCCCCAAGATAAAAGTGCCACTACTGCACCAATGATGTATGCTGTGCTGGCCATCGATGTGGTTATTTGGTCTTGAAGCTGGTGTTGGATCATCCACTGATGTTTTCCCTTGGCACCTTCATAGCGCTCTCCCAAGCTATGAGAGCTGCCTTCAGGGGAAGTGGTTGCAGGTCAGTTGCAGCTCTATTGCTCCAAATCCTGTGTCCGAAGTATGTTCTTTCTTCGGCAGTAGGGTCTTACCTTCAAATTCTGGGAGGCCATCAAGGACTGTGGCAATAGCCTGAGTAATTTTGGGAGTCTCTTGGACCACCCTGGCTAACAACTCAAAGGAAGGTGTCTCCTGTTTGGCACTGTTTCTTGTTATATAGCCTTTAGCTATACCCATGGACTCATGTAGAGATAATGTATATATAATTTTTCAGGTTCTGGGACTAATATGGGTCCCTCTGGTTTTTGAAAACTAGCTAGGCATTATTTATCTTTCCTTTCCCTCTCACTGTCTAACCCTCCCTCCATGTCTGAGTAGAATTCCATTGTATAAATGTACCACATTTTCATTATCCACTCGTCAGTTGAGGGACACTTAGGTTGCTTCCATCTCTTAGCTATTGTGAAAAGAGCAGCAACAAACATGGATGTACAAGTGTCTCTGCAGTAGGATGAGTCCTTTGGGTATATGCCAAGGAGTGGTATAACTGGGTCAAAGTTTTAGTTTTCTAAGGGTTCTCCACACTGCTTTCCATAGGGGTTGCACAACTTTGCAGTCCCACCAGCAGTGGATGAGTGTTCCCCTTTCCCCACATCCTCTCCAACATTTGATATCATTCGTTCTCTTAATCTTAGCCGGTCTGGCTGGGGTAAGATGAAATCTTAAAGTGGTTTTAATTTGCATTTCCCTAATTACTAATGATGTTGAACACCTTTTAAGATGCTTTTTAGCCATCTTTATTTCTTCTTTTGAGAACTCTCTTTTCAGATCCTTAGCCCATCTTTTAATTGGGCTACTTGCTTTCTTGATTCTTTGTTTTACGAGTTCTTTATATCATCTGGATATTAAACCTCTGTCAGATATGTCGCTGGTGAAGATTTTCTCCCAACTCTGTGGGTTTTCTCTTCACTTCCTTGGTTGATTCTTTTGATGTACACAATGTTTTTATTTTAATGAGGTCCCATTAAACTAATGGCTGTCTTTTGAAGCCCTGTCTCTAGTTTAGGGATGAAAAGACCCCTGTGGAAGGTTTATGATCACAATGTAGACCCTGTCACAAAAACCAAGGTGGAAGGCAACTGAGGAACTCTACCAGAGAGGAAAGGAGGAAGAGAAGGAGGGAGAAGCTCCTCAGAGCTTATAGGTCTACTCTAAGCCTTGATCCTTGGGAAATACTAGAAACTATTCACTCACTGGAGCTGTTTATAATCACAGATTATAGAAAATGTTTAAGATTCTGAACAATGAATTTCGACTGATAAAAATATTTTGAGATCGTACAATATGCAAGAAAAGCAATACAGTTAGTCTGTAAAAGTTGAGCTCTGAAGCCTGTTTATCTATGTTCAAATCTCATCTTTAGAAAAAGTAACTGGCATACCGTACCATAAAACTACTTGTATTGACTATTATTATCTTAAACCTTTTAAAGTGTTTGAACAAGTCATTTTTAATACTGTCTACTCCAATCTAATAAATCTTTACTAATGACATTTTTCTCAGGCATTCTGGCTTTGAGTTAATCCAAAAATACCTTAACTTTGAGGTTTTTTGAAGTTTCTGACATAACCCCCAGTTTCACCCAAGAATTTCTACACTATCATCTTCAAAGACAATTGCTTACTTACTGGCTCCTCTCATAAAAATGAAGTTGTAGCCATACAGGAGAACCTTGAGAGTTACATGTCTGTGCTTCCGTTTTGCTGTGTCACTTAGGTTTCTCCCACCTTGATGTCATGCTGGTGGAATGCTATGACCCAAAAGGTGACCAGTGGAACATTCTACAAACTCCCATCCTGGAGGGGCGAAGTGGCCCTGGCTGTGCGGTGCTTGATGATAGCATTTATCTTGTGGGGGGCTACAGCTGGAGTATGGTACGTGTCCACACGTTTTTCATCTTCCCTCGGTGTGTGCTCACTTCTCTTTGTTTCCCTCTAGATGTACTGTTATCACACCTGTGCCTTTTAAGAATATCACATTCATATGCTAGCAGTAAGTCACTATGCCTAGTAAGACAGAGCTGTCATGGATGCCATAGACATGGCTAGCCAGCTGGTCAACTGCCCCTCAGCGGGTCCTCTGTGTCCAATTCTCTCTTATTCCCGTGTGTTTGTTTTTCTGCTTTTCCAAGTTAAAGCCAACCTGTAATGATTTTCCAAGTATTCTGTAGAAATTGCAAGGAAAAGTCTGAAAAGTTTCTGACCAGTACAATGTAAAACATGGAAATTAATTCTTCAGGATCCATGAATTTTCCTTAGGGCATAAAATTATTTTTCACTTCCCCCTTGTTCTTTATCATGAAATTTTCCAAACACAAAACTTAAGGTGAAAGTAGACTCTCCACTACCCATCATCCAATGTCACTGACCATCAGTAGATTCCTCCTTTGAAGTTTGACTGAAGACATGTGAAGCAAATATCAAATACTTTATTTCACCCTAAATGGCTCAGTTATTTATCTTTAAAAAAAATCACTTATGAAAATAAAATTATTTATCACACCCATGAAAAGTAACCATAACTGCCTTATATCCAATCCAAATTCAAATTCCCTCCTTTGGCTTAGAAAAAATAAAAAGATATGTTTTTCAAATGGAAGTGTTCAAACCAAGATTCAACATATCTCACACACATCTGGTTATGATGGCTCATAGAGCTCTCGTAATCTAGAGCATTACCTCCTCCCCACTTTTTGTTCCCTGACTCAGAGAAAAAACAGGTTCATTTGTCACCCAAACACCCTACACTATGGGGTTGGATGACTCCTTTGTTGCGCTGTCATTTACAGTAATTCTTCAGGGGCTGCAGAAGTGATGCAGTGGTTAGGCAGTTAAGTGGCTGCCCTTGCAGAGGACCCGGAATCAGTTCTCAGCACCAACATGGCAGCTAATAACTGTAACTCCAGTTCCAGGAGATCCAGCGCCCTCTTCTGGCCTCCACAGGCATTGCATACATATGCTGTACCTACATATATGCAAGCAAAACACTCATACACATAAAATAAATTGATTCACATAAAATAAAAATAGGTATTAATATAAAATAAAGTAGTTCTAGGGCTGGAGAGTTGGCTCAGCAGTTGAGGGCGCTGACTGCTCTTGCAGAGGACCCGGGTTCAATTCCCAGTACCCACATAGTGGCTGGCAACCATCTGTAACTCCAGTTCCAGGGGATCTGACGCCCTCTTCTGACATCCACAGGCACTGCACAATGTGGGTACACCTGCCTACACGCAAGTACTATACCCATGCATGTTGGATAAAGATAAATAAAATAATTTTTTAAAGCAGGACAGATAGGCATGGCCCATACTTCTAACCCTAGGCAAGGGGAAAAGACAATCAAGAAACAAATAAAGCTATATAGGTAAGAGAAAGAAAGAAAGAAAGAAAGAAAGAAAGAAAGAAAGAAAGAAAGAAAGAAAGAAAGAAAGAAAGAAGCCATTTCTATTCACAGACAGCAATGAAATGTCCACAGAGAAACAACAAACACCTGCACTGAAAACTAAGAAATAGCCACTATCAGTTAAAACCACAGCTTTTACTATGAAATTTAAAAATAAATAAATAAATGAGTAATAAATAAAATAGTTCTTTAGAAGTTAGAGCCAGGAATTGGTTAGATTTAAACTTTTTATTATTTATACTCTTTTAAAATATTTTTTATTTATTATTTTATGTGTATGCATGTATTGCCTACATATAGGTAAGTGCACCCGTGTCATGCAATGTCTGCAGAGGACAGAAGAAGCTGTTAGATCCCCTGGGACTGGAGTTACAGATAGTTGTTAGCGTCCATGTGGGTGCTGGGATTCAAACCTGGGGCTTCTGCAAGAACAACCAGTGTTCTTAACTGCTGAGCCATCTCTCCAGCCCCTATTTATACTTTTTTAAATTTTGTTTCATTTTTCTAGAAAAATAAAAAAACCTCAAGCACTGTTTTTATGTTGCCTTGTTTAGATCAGTTATATAAGATCAATTTTGACTTTTAAGAACATTAGTTTTAGTCATTTTGCATCAAACAAGATCATTATATAAAATTTTGGAGAGCTTTGTAAAGTTATATGGAGGCAGATATAAATTGATCTGTGTACCCAGATGTTCATACATGTGATTATTTTCTGGTGCAAATTGTTAGCTGCAAGAGTGTGGATGCTACAAATAGATCCCAAGAGCACACATTCTGAAAATGTCATTAGTTTTCTTGGGGGTTTTGTTTGTTTCCTGTGATTGGGTTTGGGGAGGAAAATTTTACTCAAGCATTCATCCCTAAAGTTGACAAAATTAAAGACATTGTTCATTTCTTGTGTGGTCTCTTGAAAATAAACAGATCAGTATGTGAAGAAATTTCTAGTCTACTTAAAATGCTTTGTGATCCTGCCTCTGGTTCTCCACCAGGGGATGGGGGTAGAGGGAGACCTTAAAACAAAGCAGTGAGGTAACAATCTAACATCCACTGTACTTCCACTATTTGAGTAGTAAGGTGAATTTCTCTCTCTTTTTTTTTCTAATTCAAATCCACTGGAAAACTTCCATTTTGGGGTCAATTACTCTAAAGTGTTTGAAGGGTTTGATTATCAGGGATGTTCTAGGTGTTTGACTTTCAATACTAGTCATCAAAAAGAAATACACAAGGACTGGGGAGACACCTTGGTCAGTAAAGTCTTGCTTTGCAAGCACAAGGACCTGAGCTTGATCTCCAGAAGACACATTTTAAAAAGTCGGGAATGGTGGCTTGCATTTGTGTTCCCAGTGCTTAGGAGGCAGACTGGGACTCACTGAGCAGCCACACTTGCTTGGCAAGCTCCAGGCCTATTGAGAGATCCTATCTCTTGTCTCTGAAAAAAAGATGAGTGGACAGCATCTAAGCACTAACAAGAATTGAGGTTGTTGCCTGATCTACACACACAGACACACATACACACACACTCTCACACACACATGCATGTTCATTAACATATACACCCATATACAGACACTTCTGAACATGCATACACACATAGAGACTAAAAGAAAACCTCCAAGACTTTGATGTCAGCTTCAAATTTTTCCTTGGAAGAAAAGAGTTTAATCGCCACTGATTTCATTCAAACTTTTTAGGACAAGTAGTAGATCTTTCCAATGTGATGTAAGTGGCATTGCTCTTGCAAGCCTCTGAGCATTCTCCTCTGATTGCTTCTTGCTCTGCTGTTCCAGGGGGCCTACAAGTCATCTACAATCTGCTATTGTCCAGAAAAAGGAACTTGGACAGAACTTGAAGGAGATGTGGCTGAACCATTGGCAGGTCCAGCCTGTGCAACAGTCATCCTGCCTGCCTGTGTACCCTACAACAAATAACAGCAGGAAACAGTGGATCAGGGCCACATCCTAGGACCAACGGTTGACATTGCTGTCCTGTATGAACCGTGCATTGTAATGGTACAACTGCCAACACCCACCCTTGGTTTCTGATGACTTACAAGGAGCTACAGAAGAAAGATCTGTTCTTGAACAGATCTTGTTGTCTACAATTCAGATCACACCCAACTTGCTGTGGTGACAGACTCTTCCGCTGAAAACTGGTTTTGACTTGTTCCAGCTTTACAAAAAACTCCTCCTCCTGTGGATCTTAACTTTCAAAAAGAAAGATCAACTACAGAAGACTGACCCCAGAGACCTAGGATCAGTATTGTGCATTGTATTCTAACTGCATGTGATCGATGTTGAAATTTGGAGGACATCGTGTACATGAGTGATTCAAAACTTGACCCGCCAAAATACCTATACTGCATTCCAGAAATTGCTACTTGATACTGTATTTGTAACCTTTTATACTTTACCAACACCATAGGTCACACAGCTACTAAAAATCATAGAAGATTAAAGTTGGGCATTTTTGTTTCTGTACAGCTTCATTTGGTATACCTTACAGTGCCCCATGGGGTCAGGGAAAAATGAGTTGTTGGCTTTGTAGCAAGTGCTCTCTGCCCTATAAATTCTAGGCTAGCCAGAGTCCTAATTTTTATGTCATCTATGCTATTTGAAACTAAAAACAAAGGACACTTTCTCACTCCTCAGTCCCCAGAAGCATATGCTTCCTCGTGTCTTTTACAGCATTTTAAGTAATGAACATATAGATTATTTGCCTCAAAAGATAAGAGTAGCAAACTCCATCATAGACTATTACAGAAATTCTGTTCAATAACACATTTGTCACAAATTTAATCCGTGATCAAAACTGAAAAATCACTTTCAGGAATTTGGGAATAAAAAGAAAAGTCTCTCTTAAGTACAGTTCCAGTTGTCTCTCTGATTCCACAGCACAGTTACTGAGGTGTCACACCAGACATGACAGCACATGTCCTCACCTTGTACCAGGTCTAGACACTCAATTCTCATCAGTCTCCCATCCAGCCCCTGGTTTCTTATCCTCAGAGATGCCAGGGCTTGGTTAAGTAGGCAATTACTAGTCATTATGTGTCTCAAAGGTCAGGAGAGCATGATGTCATCTCATTGTGGCCAATCAGAACAGCAAAACTGGCAGGAACATGAATTTGACTTTCAGGTCCTCTGGCTTGACAAATGACTGTCGGGAATATAACAACATCTAAATATTTTTTTAATCATGCAGAGGTGTTGAATCCTTCAACAAATGTGATCAAAGTACCAATTAGGGAGAGTCACAGATGAAAAAAAATGCCTTCATGGTAAACTCTCATTGTGGAGCACATTAAAACGGATGAGCACACCAGAATCCACCGCTGTTTCTACAGTAAAGTGCAATCTTCCTTGTTTTTGTATTTATTTGTATGTTCAGATCCAAAGGATCCGTTGTAAAAATATATATATGAATATATATATATATAGCCAGTGCAATCAGCTTTCGTTTCTTTTCCTTGAAAACATATGACTATATAGAAAGAAAGAAACATTACAGGACTGTGGGGAAATCCCAGCTGACATCCCAGAGAGAACAAGCTCTGTCCCAGAAACTTCATTGTCAACTCCACCATTTCTTCCAAAAGCCGCCACTTACACAAGGACATTGGCTTTCCTTAGATTTGTTTTTCACTTTAGTTTTTATCTCTAGCCAAATTAAATAAAAACATTTATGAGAACTATAAATAAAGCCTTCTGTATTTCAAAAAGACACAAAGTCCTAGAAAGTGAAACATGAATAAAAAAAATCACAAAGAATGTAAATTCTGTACAATGTTAGAATGTAAATGAAGCTTGCTTGGAAGGGGAAAACTTTAAATAAAAACTTTATGTACTAATTTAACTGTCTTTCACGTACCTGCTTAATATGTGTGAATCGAATGCTTTGAGATTGATATGTAAATGCCTCAATATTTTTATCTACAGATACAATTTACATGTTTATTTCACTTCCTCACAGTATGTAAATGTGCATAATGAACAATGCTAAAAAAATGAACTACTTCTAGAAAAATATGAGTTGAAGAGCATATGAATTGAATATGATTTTTCTATCACAAGGACATTAAACTAAGACATAAATTATCTAAGATGGAATAACTAAATGTTTACAGACATTGTTATAAGCACTTTAGGATCCATAGTGCGTGTGTGTGTGTGTGTGTGTGTGTGTGTGTATTTAAAAAAAATATCATCTGCATGCTTCCTAAAGAATAAGGAATCTTATTCTTATAATTGATTTAATCAAATGGATTAAATGGAAGATTAGAAGTTAATTCTTTTTAAAGAAAATTTGCCAAAGAAGTTGTACAGGGCCATTGGAGGGTCTGTGGGAGAGAGAGAGGGAAGCCAGACCCAAGATGGAGGAAGCAACTGTGTGAAGAGCAGGAAGCTATGAAAAGTCAGGACCATCTGAAGCCTGGAAGCCAGAAGGCTTGACTCTGATGTTGCCAGAATTTGATTCAAACGATTCAATTCACAAATAATGAACCGATGGTTCTTCTTAGTATTCCCTGGAAACAAGAGTAATGTTCTATGTCTTCTTCCGCTGGCTCTCCTAGATCTCTCCTGTAGAGCTCAGCCTCCACTGCCACATTTTAAGCCAAAAAGGAAATCAGCATTTCTTCCAAATACCCTGAAATCAGCTTGAATGGGCAGTTAAGGAAATGTGCTTTAAGGAATCCCTATTTTAAATCCATAGGTAGACTACAGATTTTAAATCTGATACTTAGTTATCTAATAATTGACAGAATTTGAAGAAGAGGAAATATCCTGAGGATAAAAATGTTTTTTCCAAGAATATACTTAAAATTGGTTTAAAAAAAAATAGAATGGCATAGAAACCAGTTTTTTAGTTAAGTTTGTCAGCGTAAAATAACATTTGTATTTTTTCTCTCCCAACTGGTTGACCCTGACATCAACGTGGTAAGTATTGAGTATTTATTGACTGTATCCCAAAGGGCATTGTTAGGAATGTCACACTTCTGACTAAACTTGGTTCTTTATATCAAAATACAGACACTTTTCAGTCGACAATGTGATTCTGTCCTGGAAAAATCTGATAGGTTAAAAATATAAAAGTGCATCTAACACATTTAGCTTTCTAAACATCTCAACAGTGCAATCCAGTGCAGAGCATCAGTTAGTCACCTAATGGCTATGGGGCTGACTGGGAGCCATGGCTCATTGCCACTGCCCAGAATCTGCCCCCCA
>NW_008333886.1:4842013-4875828 GCF_000622305.1 Nannospalax galili | reverse complement strand
CCAAAAAAAAAAAAAAAAATCATACCAAAAAAGGTCAAAAATCAAACTTTGAAGTATATTTTCTACTGAATGCATTTTTGTCACACTATCTCAAATTAAAAGTGATAAGACAAATTATAAGTTAAGGACTTTGTATTTAAAATTTGAAAGCAGGGACTAGAGAGATGGCTCAGTTATAAAGAGCACTGGCTGCTCTTGCAGAGGACCCAGATTGGGTTCCCATCACCCACATGGCAGTTAACGACTGCCCATAACTCCAGCTCCAGGGGATCTGACGCCCTCTTCTGTCCTCCATGGGCATTGCATGACAGGGGTACACTTACATACATTCAGGCAATATACTCACAAATAAAATAAAAATAGATAAAATATTTAAAATCTGAAAACATACTAAAATAACATTAACGAAGCACACCAGCTCCATCTATTTGCCTTCAAAGTATCTTGACAGACTGAATTCCTACAGAAGGAACAGATCACACTGATCAACCTGATCTCTTGGATGCATGTAACCTAGATCATACAAAAGCCTTTGTGGCAAACAGTAATGAGGAGAGGCAGAAAGGTCAGTGTGAGAAGAAGAGAGCCAACTCCATCATATGGTTCATGTAAACCATAGCTGTAGAGAGCTGATCTGGACAGCCCAATAATGATGTACTGATTATTGACTGAGGTTTCTTCATAGAGGTTTAGTTCATATAGTTGCTATAATAGGATATGCAGATACATAAAACAGAACTAGTGGTCGTGATGGTTCATTATCAATTTGACTGGATTTACAGTCATGAAGGAGACACAGCTCAGTGTGTGTCTGTGTTTTCAGAGGTTTAACTAAGAAGGAAAGATTTACCCAAAATGTGAGTGGCACCAGATTGTGGTTGGTACCAGATTGAATAAAAATGAAGAAAAGAAAATGGGGTGAAAGGCACCCTTCATGTCTCTGCTTACTGACTGTGAACGCACTGTGACCAGCTGCCTTGTGTTCCTTCACAATGGTTTTCCCATCATCATGGATCATATCCCCTCAACCCATGAGCCAAAAATACATCCTTCTGTCTTTAAATTGATTTTCTCAGGTATTTTGTCACAGCAATGAGAAAACAACAGTGCCGCACAGCTCTGGAGAGTAAGTAGTCCAACTTCGAGGGCGGCATCTGGCAGCATCCTTCCTGCTGGACCACCCCATATGTTGAAGGTAAAGACACATCCAGCCACACAGTTTGATAAGGTTAAACAGCTGGTAGAGAGCAGAGTTAGGATCCGTAGCAAGTCTTTAACCTAAGGTCATTCTCTAACCATCATGCCCAGTTACCTATAAGAAATGTCTTACACCGGTCACTTGAAATCATATAGAATTTCTTGGCGGTGCTTTTTCCACACATAAATACAATGTACATGAGAAAGAAGTAAACAGTTATGATCCACATGGCAAGGGCTATGTTTTGTTGGCATGAATGAACTGGGGAGCATAACAGGAGAGAGTGGTTTGGGGATGTTGGAAGGTTAAGGTTCCCCAGTCTCAACTGTGTCATCTGTGTATGGGGTGATCGACTATTCTTGAAAACATTATTATGAGGAACAAATTGAAAGTACATGGAAACACGTCGTGCCTTGTAAAGTACATATACCAGCTATTATAGGGCAGCAGCTCACCTTTTAGCCTAGCATGAATCCATCCTCAACCTCACTTTCCTGCTGCCTCTTGCTTAGTTCATTGAGCAACAATGACTTTAGACTATTCCACAAACACAGCTATGCTTCTCCATCTCTTCCCCTTTACTTGTGAATTTTCTCCACAGAGAATGCCAATTCATTCTCAGCACTATCTATTAAAATCCTATCCTTCAAGATCCAGTTCAAAGTCTACTGTTTTCACTAAGCCTTTGAGATTACTACACTTAGGAGAATATTTACCTCACTTCCCTTCAACCAAGAGTCATCCCATGCTGTTTGTCAGGTTTATTTGTCTTACCTTCCTACTAGATTAAGTCTTCCTTGAAGTTAGAGATAGAGCACAATATGTACATGAACCACTATTGAGCCATGAAATATCTGTCAAGTGACATTTCAATAATTATAATCTAACTGTGGAGATTTAGCCCACCATCCAAAACAGCTCTCATCTTTCAGAGTCAGAGCTCTCACCAGCCTTTCTCATATACTTTTTATAGTCTGTAACAAGTGAACTTACATTTTTACAACCTAAGTCTTTAGCATTTCACAGCATGATGCCATGTGATGAGATGATATTTGTGGTGATTTTTTAATAGTTGCCTATTGTGCTGAATGAACGAACACGGACGAACTTTGATGTGTACAGTCATGTCACACAGCCCTCACGTAGCACTCTTACATGTTCTTTATGATTCCCACCAGTTTCATCCACAGTTTATGTTCTGCCCGATCACTAATACTAGTCACTTTGAGATATGTAAAAGTTCTCACTCTGTGCATGTCTGGTTCTTTTCCTCTTTTAATAGTTCTAATGAGGCATGCTACAGCCCCCTCCCCCCTCACCCACCAGCTCTACCAGCATTGTTGTGTTAAGTTGTGCTTTCATTGTGAATGGACTTAGTTCCAGCCATATGGCATTCATGCAGTTTGACAGGAAATTCTTTATTCTCCTTACAAGTTTTCCTTAAAAGCAATTCAGACTATTAAAGCCATCTGAAATGAGATGCCTTATTAAATTAATTCACTTCTCTTCCAATGTGAGTGGCCATATGAATCCAACTCAGAAAAGAAAAGAAGGGACTTTAAAGCCACCCCTGGGGGTGAGCTACATGAGGTCCAATGACAAGATAGAATCCAGGCCTCCAGCCAGACCACCCCTAGAATGGTCATCTCTCCAAAATCATAAGAATATTTGCTATCTATACTCTTCACATAGCTTCTAGAATATACTTTCTTATGTTGATAGAGATCTGTCTTCATGCTTTGTTTCACTAAGCCTCTTGGTGTAGAATGAGCAATAGCTGAAATGCATTTACCAAGACTCTTCCTCACGGTGCTGTAGAGCACATGGGAGAGGCTAAGATACTAGAACTCCTGTTGTAGCAGAATTATATCTGAACCCAAAATTTTATCCCTATCATTTTAAAACCAAAGAAGTACATGGATTTTTCTCAATTGTGACTCCCACCAGGCCAACAATTCCTACAAAGGTCTGTATCAAAGCTAGTTGCTTTTATCTTATTGACTGTGTTTCTACTATTTAATGATCCTGAAAGTGAGAGTTTTAACTCTACTGTTACTAAAACTTCCCCCAACACACAACTGGAATGGCACTGATGCAGTTCTGGTCCCAGCTCAGAAAATACTGTCCCTTAGAAGTCATTGCAAACAGTGAGGATGAGGATGAAATTGCTCTCCTGGAATCCCCAGTATTATTCAATCAGCCTTTCATTTACTCCTTCCTTCCACTGTGGACAAAGCTCTCTGATGTACACTGTGAAGAACATGAATATACATGAGTAACCATGGGTAACATGAGCATAAAAACACAAAAGGGGGACTGGCGAGGCGGCTCAGCCGATAAGAGCACTGGCTGCTCTTGCAGAGAACCCAGGTTCGGTTCCCAGCACCCAGATAGCAGCTAACAACTGCCTATAACTCCAGTTCCAGTGGATCCAATGCCCTCTTCTGACCTCTGTGGGCATTGCGTGACACAAGCGCACTTACATACATGCAGGCAATACACTCACATGCATGAAATAATAAATACATATTGTTTACAACACACAAAAAGGTGCAGTGGGAGTTTCAGAGAGGAAGAGTTGATGCCTGGCTGGGGGCACAGGGGAAGCACAAGGGGGAGGGAGCATATAATATCAGTTCAGAAAACAGGAAGGAAAGAAACTGATTTTTCCTCTTCTATTAATGTTTGTAAGCTAGTCCTTGAAAATGCATTAAGTAACAACCAAGCCATTTTCATGAGAAAGCATTAGACCAAAGATCTATTACTGTAATCAACTCCAGGTTAGCTGCTGAAAGTACAAGGAATGGTAAAGGGGCAGAAAAGCCAGGACTTCCAAGGCCAAGTACACCTGGAATCATGGGGTCCACAGCAAGCCAGGATCTCTATAAGGCTTTGTTAGAGAGTTATAAAACCAATTAGAACTAGATTTGTTAAAATTCCTCATGAGAACAATGTTCCAAGGTAAGCTAATCTTTTTGCTTCTAAGGTCATTTTTCCAGTTCTATCGCCAAATTGACCATCCTATTTTAGGCAAAAGACCAATGCTAATGGGAAGGAGGAACCAGAAAGCTTCTTAGCTCTCATAAAGAAATAGAGCAGTAAAAGTAGAAATATAGCCTTAAACACATAGCCAGTCTTCTCCAAAGGAAACTGTTGGAGTTCTGGGCGAAAGAGTTCTACAAGAAGATCGAGACTTAGACCAAAAACTTCCGAAAGGCAGAGAGAAGAAAATGACAGCCTCGCAGAGCTTAAGAACATCTGGTGGACCCAGTTGCTCACTGCCTCAAGACATGTAAATTTGGAATAGAGCTCAGTGGTAGTGTGCTTGCCTGACTTACATGAGACTGTAGGTTCAATCCCCAGTACCACCAAAACCAATCAATCAAACAAAGACATGTAAATTTTAAAACCCTATGAGTCTGGAGAGCTAAAGGATTGAGTTAAACATTTCTGAAGGGACAAAAATCTGAATTTCTTATAGACTTCAGAGCTGAGGAGAAAACAAAACTTGGACAAAAGTCCAGGGACCTGCACTAGGGCCAATCCAAACATGGGCTGACTGGAACGACCAGACTCAGCCCTTGTTTGAACCTGAACCAAGATGCTAGCCTCTCTTCTCCACCTGCATAACAGGATAAAGGGCAATCTTCTCTGACAGAAGGCCAAATCATGTGTAGCCTACAGTTTTTCCAATCCCCAAGCACTGCATCAAGTCAAAATGTATTAGACTTGAGGAAAAAAATACATTTCATCATCTATCGTCAACAGAATAAAAGAAGGAATAGAAATAGACCCACTGCTGAAATAGATTTTGAAGTTCAGAAGTAAATAAATATGTCAATAAAATACAAAGTAAATGGACAAAATAAAAGAATGAGTAATTGCACCATAGCATTATAATCTGCTTCTTAAAAGAATCAGTACTCTACAATGAAAAAATGCAACATTTAAGATGTTGCATTAACTCTTAAGATGTTAATGTGTGACACTACATTAATTACTTCTCTTGTTGCTCCAACAAAATACGTGACAAAAGCAACTTAAGGAAGGAAGAATTTATTTTGGCTCACAGTTCAAGAATACAGTCCATCACAGAGGGGAAAGCATGGTGGGTAGGGCCATGAGCCAGGTGGTCACACACATCCATAGTCAGGAACCAGAGAGCACTCTCTCCTTTTCATTCAGTTTTGGACCATCGCACATTGAATGCTGCCATCCACATTCAGCAGTTAATATGATATTCAGTTAATATGATCTAGAAACTCCCTGGCAGATATACCCAGAGGCACATCTCCTGGGTGATTCAGGATCCTGTCAAGTTGACACTCAGGATGAACACATTAACAACAGATTAGATATAGTGGAGTCCAGAGCTGGAAAACTGGGAGAGAAACTAATTTTTAAAATATATGCAAACTGAAACACATGCAGAATAAAAATAGATAAATATATTAAAGTGAAAGAGATTTATGAAACCTGCTTCAAAATTAATCAATATACTTAGAGAAAGAAGAGAGATCATTGGAAAATAATATTTTATACTTGACCTTAGCCAAAAGGCCGAGAAGAGAGAGGAAAGAAGTATTCTGAGAGATACCATCCAGTTTTCCAAAGCTATTAAAGAATATCAAGACACAGATTCAAGAAGTTCAAAGCAGGATAAAAACAAAACCACACAGTGCACTCCCGAAAGGCACTATGTTGAAATTATGGTTAAATTCCTGAAAACAAAAGAAATGAGCCTTAAAAATAGCCAGAGAAAAAAATCACAGTATTTCAAAGGAGCAACAATGTGGTTTTCAACTTAGTTCTCAACAGAAATAATGGAAGCCAGATACATCAGAATAATATTGTTAAAGTGCCGGAAGAAAAGAGACGTCATCCCAGAATACTGTATCTGGTGAAAAATCTACTCTTCTAGCTGAAAACAAACAAAAGACAATGTCATGCAAATAAAAACTACGGGAGTTCATTAATAGTAGCTCAGTACTAAAAGAAAAGGACCTTTTCACACAAAGGGAAAAATGATTTCAGAGGGAAGCCTTGTAGGAAAGAGGGACAGAGAAGGAACCATCCATGTGTGACTGTAAGTGAATATTGGACATATAAAATGATTGTTTCTGTGATACTTACAGTACATCAACAACCAACATGTATAGCCAGTTATCTAAAGGGCCCAAGAATGTGAAATAGCAGATAAATGTGCTAAGTTTCTGGAAATATTAAAGAAGAGGCAACAGTAGCCATTTGTAATGTCAAGGATGATATATTGTGATTTCTGGGTTGATCATTAATAGAGTAATAAAATGCAAAATTAATAAATAAAAAGAAAATGAAATTATTAAATTAAATTACTCAAGACAAAGCAAGAAAAGAAAATACAAAACACCGAAAATAGAAAGCAAGTGGCAAGATGGAGGTATAGATGCAAAAAATATAGCCATGTATCCCCAGCTGGTCTGGAACTCACTATGTAGACCAGGACAGCCTTGATTTTACAGAGATCCACCTGCCTCTGCCTCGAGTGCTGGGATTAAAGGCATGTTCAAAGTAAGAGACTCACAGACCACAAATATAGTGATGTGCTGAAAGAAAGTTGGTATAGTCACACCATCAGGCATATCATAGAGGTAACATAAAGAGTTCATCACAAAGAGTATGACTTTTCTCCACTGATATTCTCTGGGTTGGCTTTTTAACTACATTATAACCCTCAGGGGAACAATGAGTAGTGTTTCAGCATAGTAGATGTTATTTTATATACTGTAAGTCACTCGTGGTTAGCCAATGTTTTAAGAAATGGTTTTGCATAACAATTATTTGACTATCCCTGGGCTACACAGCCTCCAGGCATCCTGGTGCCAGCACCTTTCCTGGTCCCCAGGAGCCCTCTGTGCCTGGTCCTGCCCTCACCTCCCTCTGCTTCCTGGGCTGCACAGCCTCCAGTGTCCTGGTGCCAGCACCTTTCCTGGGTAAGCCCAGCTCACCCACCATACCTTGAGCCCTCCCAGCCTCTTTCACCCTCCCAGCTCCCCCACTGCATGTCTCTCCTCCAAGCCTAGATACTGGCCCATTTCTTGTCTTGGCACCCCAGACACTGGGGCTAACCTCTCTGCCCAGAGCCACCACTGCTTCCTGATCATTTGCATCCAGACCAACCCAGTTCCTCCCAGTAGTCGCCAGGAGCCCTCGGGGCTTCTTCCTATCCCCAACTCCCTTTGCATTCCTGGGTGGCACAGCTAACAGCTTCCGGAGACCAGCTTCTTTCCTGGGCCCTACTCCCAGGCCAGCCCAGCCCCCAAATTCCTGGGGGCAACATCTTTCCTGGAGGGACCCAGACCTTAGGAGAAAGCCTGAGAGCATCAGAGCCTCATCTCACTTGGGCCTCTGTGGGAACTCCTGAAGACAAAAGCAATTAGGCCACTCCAATATAAAATTAAAAGAGAGAACCTGAAGCCTAGACCAACCAGCTTTTTACACCCAACAAGTAAATCACAAAGGCACATAAAGTTTACAAAAAGAAGCAGATCTAAACTCAGCAAAGGAAGGTTTGAGTCTCACACAATAATCAGAAACTACAAAATAAATTCACACGTCAAAGTCACAGGTAAAAAATAATAACATGAAAACCAAAAATAATATATCCCCACCAAGTACCAGTAGTCATCTAGAGGAGTGTAATGAGAACTCCCTAGAGATAACACAGGACATGGAACTCAGAAAAACAATTATAAATCTGATAAAAGAATTCAGTGAATTTAAAGAACACACAAAGAAATCAAAGATCTGAAGGAAGACAGGGATAAACTTCTGAATGAATTCAGAAAAAAGTTAGAAATATTGAAGAATACTCAGGCTGAAATGAAGAAGGAAGTGAAACACTCAGTAAGCCAATTAGAAATGACAGGAGAAAGCCTCACCAATAGGATTGAAATGGAAAATAGAATATCAAGACTGGAAGATGAAATAGACGAATTAGACCACTCAAGCAAAGATTATGACAAATTTAAGAAAACACAAGTATGGAATATGCAAGAATTGTGTGACACATGAAAAACCAAAAAAAACTTATGAATCATAGGCATACAGGAAGGAGAAGAATCTCAAGACAATGGTATGGAACAGATCTTCAACAGGATTATAGAAGAAAATTTCCCCAAAGTAAAGAAAGACATGCCCATACAAATATAAGAAGCACAAAAAGCACCCAGTAAAAATACAGAACAAAGAGACAATACTGAAAGCTGCAAAAGAAAAACAAGTCACATATAAAGGAAAACCCATCAGGATTACAGCTGACTTTTCAGTGCAAACTATGAAAGCCAGAAGAGCCTGGACCAAAGTATTCCCAATCCAGATTCCTTCACCCGGCCAAAATGTCTATCATAGTTGAAGGGGAAAGAAAAATCTTTCATGACATAAGTAGGCTGAAAGAATTCACGTCCACAAAACCAGCCCTTCAGAGAGTTTTTTTAAGCAATACAAAGAGCTGAAGAAAGGAACAACTATACACAAGGGGTGATGGAAAAAAATCAATGAAGGTATAATTGGAAATCCACAGCTATATCAAGAATGTGAACAGAAATAAAAATGACAGGATTCAATACACATCTTTCATTAGTAACATTAAATATCAATGGACTGAACTCCCCAGTCAAAAGAGACTAGTTGAATGGATTAAGAAACAAAACCCATCTTTTCTTGTCTGTAAGAAACTCATCTCACTTTCAAGGATAGGCACTACTTTAAGGCGAAAGGATGGAAAAAAATATACCAAGCAAATGGTACTAAGAAAAGAGCAGGCATTGTAATTCTAATATCTGACTGTGCTGGATAGCTTTAGTGTCAACTTGACACACCTGGGTTGAGGGAGCCTCAATCGGGAAATTGCCTCTATTGGACTGGCCTGTGGCAATGTCTGAGGGGCATCTTCTTGATGAGTGATGTGGGAGGGCCCAGCCCACTGTGGGTGGTGCCACCCCTGCGCAGGTGGGCCTGTGTTGCATGAGAAAGCAGGCTGAGCTGGGGCCAGGGGAGCAAGCCTGTAAGCAGCATTCCTCCATGGCCTGTGCTCCAGCTCCTGCCTCCAGGTTCCTGCCCTGAGTTCCTACCTTGGGCTCCCTGATGAACTGCGTGTGACCTGGGAGATGTAAGCTAAATAAACCCTTTCCTCTGCAGGTTGGTAGTGGTCAGAGTGTTTTGTCACAGCAATGAAGAATCAAACCAGAACACTGACAAAATAGACTTTCAACTAAAACTAATCAGAAGAGACAAAGATGGCCACTTCATTCTGATCAAAGGAACAGTAAACCAAGAAGATATTACAAACATTAACATACATTCACCAAAACTGCTATACCCAACTTCATAAAAACATTACTACAGGACTTTACGATCCAGAAAAATCCCAACTCATTAATAGTAGGGGACTTCAATACCCCATTTTCTCCATTAGATAGGTCAACAGGACAATTAACAGAGAGACATCTGAATTAAATAATACCATACATTAAATGGACCTAACAGGCATCTACCGAATATTCCACTCAAGCACCAAAGAATATATTTTCTATATAATGCCCCCAGGAACCTTCTCCAAAATTGACCATGTACTGGGACACAAAAAAAACCTCAACAAATACAAAAAGATTGAAATAATTCCATGCATTCTATCAGATCACAGTGTAATAAAGCTTAAAATCAACACCCGAAGAAACTCCAGTAACCACATGAACACATGGATATTAAACAACACACTCCTGAATGATGAATGGGTCAAAGGAGAAATTAAGAAAGAAATAAAAGTATTCCTGGAACAAGGACAGTACAACACAACAAAACCTCTGGGACATATTGAAAGCAGTCCTGAGAGGGAAGTTTATAGCTCTAAGTGCATACATTACAAAATCGGAAAGAACACAAATAAATGACTTAACATTGCAACTCAAGACAACAAACCCACAGCTAACATCATTCTAAATGGAGAAAAACTGGAAGCATTCCCATTGAAATCAGGAACCAGACAAGGCTGCCCACTATCCCCACTCCTCTTTAACATAGTGCTTGAAACTCTTGCAAGAGCACTAAGACAAGAGAAGGAAATTAAAGGAGTAATAATTGGAAAAGAAGAAATAAAATCATCCCTTTTGCAGCTGATATGATATTATGTATAAGAAACACCAAAAATTCCATCAGAAAACTCCAAGAAATTATTAACATGTTCAGTAAAGTGGCAGGTTACAAAATTAATAGTCTGTAGCCTTTCTATATACCAATAACAAGCAATCAGATAAAGAGCACATGGAAACAGGCCCCTTCGCAATAGCTGCAAAAAATAAAATAAAATATCTTAGAATAAACCTGACCAAAGATATTAAAGCCCTCTACAATGAAATTTTTAAATCCTTAAAGAAAGAGATTGAGGAAGACATCAGAAGACGGAAGGACCTCCCATGCTCATGGATTGGAAGAATTAATGTTGTGAAAATGACCATCCTACCAAGAGTCATATATAGATTCAATGCAATGCCAATCAAAATCCCCATGACATTTTTCACAGAATTGGAAAAAGCCATCCTAAGATTCATATGGAAACACAAAAGATGTCGGATAGCCAAAACAACCCTAAGCACTAATAGCAATGCCAGGAGGATTACTATCCCAGATATTAAACTGTACTACAGAGCCATAGTCATAAAAATCAACATGGTACTGGCACAAAAATAGACCCATAGATCAATGGAACAAAATTGAAGACCCAAATATGAGTACATTCAATTTCAGCCACCTGATATTTGACAAAGGG
Source organism: Nannospalax galili (assembly GCF_000622305.1). NCBI lineage: Eukaryota > Metazoa > Chordata > Mammalia > Rodentia > Spalacidae > Nannospalax > Nannospalax galili. Next base: position 4,864,825 of record NW_008333886.1, on the reverse strand, counting down.
GCCAAGAACATGCACTGGAGGAAAGACAACATGTTCAGCAAATGGTACTGGCAAAACTGGATCTCCACCTGTAGAAGAATGAAACTAAATCCCTATCTTTCACCTTGCATAAAAGTCAGTTCCAAATGGATCAAAGACCTCAATGTGAAGCCTGAAACTCTGAAAATGTTAGAAGAAAACATTGGCAATAACCTATAAGATATGGGTGCAAGAAAGGATTTTCTAAACCAGACATCAACTGCCCAGGAAACAAGGTCAAGAATCAACAAATGGGACCTCATTAAACTAAAAAGCTTCTGTACATCAAAAGAAGCAACCAAGGAAGTAAAAAGAAAAACCACAGAAAGAGAGAAAATCTTCACCAGTGACACATCTGACAGAGATTTAACATCCAGAATATAAAACGAACTCAAATAACAAAGAATCAAGAAAGGAAGTAACCCAATTAAAAGATGGGCTAAGGAACAAAACAGAGAGTTCACAAAAGAAGAAATAAAGATGGCTAAGAAGCAACTTAAAAGGTGTTCAACATCACTAGTAATTAGGGAAATGCACATTAAAACCACTTTAAGATTTCACCTTACCCCAGTCAGACTAGCTAAGATCAAGAGAACAAATCATGCCAAATGTTGGAGAGGATGTAGGGAAAGGGGAATCAGTTATACCACTCCTTGGCATATACCCAAAGAACTCATCCTATTTCAGAGATACTTGTTCATCCATGTTTATTGCTTCTCTTTTTGCAATAGGTAAGAGATGGAAATAACCTAATTGTCCCTCAACTGATGAGTGGATAATGAAAATGTGATTCATTTATACGGTGGAGTTTTACTCAGCAGTAAAGAAAGATGAAATCATGAAATTTTCAGGTAAATGGATGGAACTTGAAACTGTTGTACTAAATCAAGTAACACAGACTCAGGGGAAAAAAAAAAAAAAACGATGTATGTTCTCCCTCATATGTGGATCCTAGCACCAAATCCTGATAAGTGATTATGTATACAGGCACAACTACAAGAACCAGGATAATGAAAAGGAACTAGAGAGGTAAAGGAAAAGAAAGAATCTGAAAGAGAACAGTAGGAAACAGGTGTCAATAAGGGAGATATGGATTAAAATGGGGTTATTTTAAGGGTAGCTGGGAGGGAAGGTTATACAAGGAACCTAGGAGATAATGGGAAAGAAGGAGCTCAAGAGAGGTAGGACCATAGGAGAAGAGTATTATTAAGAGAGAAATGGGAAAAATGGGGGCACCTTAAATGGGGAAACCATGGTGGAAGGGCTAGACAATGCGAGATAAGTAATGCCTAGCTAGTTTTAAAAAGCCAGAGGGAACCATATTAGTCCAACTATCTACTGACAATACATACAACCAGATCAAAGAATGTAATATATGCCTAGGCAAGGTTTACCTACAGTGTTTGATCTTTGCCCAAGATCTATCTACATGGCACATGGTAACTAAAAGTACCAGAGTGGTATAACTAACCTTCTTAGATGTTTAACATCCATACTATGAGGCCTATACTAATTTGGACAGAGGGGCATAAAGGACAGCTTTTGCTCCTTTCCCTCCTAAGTCGACTAAGTTCCAGGGGACTATAAGCATCTCTCAAAATGTCCTGTAACTGTGGTGAGTCACCTGTCCTCTTGATCGAGGAGGCTGTGGAGACCACCAGATGGACCTGAACTGCTGTCCAGTCTACAAAGAGGGGGGTCAACACAGAGGAAACATTTCCTCCATGCTTCCAAGTGAAGCCAGCCATGGTTGAGTAGGATCTTTGACTTATCTTCACATTGTCAGAACTGATAAGAGGAGCCAGGGGCTCTTCCCAAGCCCATTGTACTCCTGAGGAACAGAGCCTCAAATGACCTTAAAAGTAAAAATAAATTATCTTGGCCAATTGTAGGATAATAATAAATAATAAATAAATAATAAATTATCTTTAAAAAAAATAAATTATCTTGGCCAATTGTAGGATCTTGAACACCCAAAAGGAAAGTATAAATAACCAAAGATTAATGGGGTCAATATAATTTTTAAGAGCCCATATGTATAACTAAAGGCTACATAACAAGAAACAAAGCCAGACAGGAGATACCTTCCTTTGAGTTATTGGCCAGGGTAGCCCCAAAAGACTCCCAGATAGTAACCCAGCACAAAACTGGGAAAATGAACAGCAGACCCCAATCTTATCTAAAGGAATATTGACAACTGATTGCTGCTAAATGAGGAACAGCTGACCCTCCTAAAACAAGGCTCTCTAGATAGGCTGACTAGACTCAGCAGACATACAAGCACTGGGGAACAGCTGGGGGTGTCGACAACACAGAGGACAGTAACAGGGATGACAGAGTATATGAGCTCCAGTGTGTGGGAGGGGGGAGGCTATTGGAGGGTGCCATTTGGGGAGTGGGTATAGAAATGAATAAGATTGTGTGGGATATTCTGTATGATAAACACATCAAAAAAATCAACAAAATTTTTTAAAAGACATATTTGAGGAGGAAGCATAAAAATTTACTTCATGTTAATTAGTAGAGGTGATAAACATTAGCACTGAAATCTACCTGATGATTTTATATCCATAGTCAGGTGCCAAGGGTCCAAGTGTAACTGACTGTGACTAGTAATAATCAGATACATAGAGATTAAAGACACACATGCAAACATCTAAGTGTTAGTAGCATCAAAAATGTAGGAAATGGCATATTTTAAAATGAAATGGAGATCTTCTTTAAAGAGTGAAAACTCGGCCAGGTGTAGCGGCACACACCTTTAATCCCAGCACTCACGAGGCAGAGGCAGGCAGATCTCTGTGAGTTCAAGGCCAGCCTGGTCTACATAGTGAGTTCCAGGACAGCTGGGGCTACAGGGAGAGCCTGTCTCAAAAAAGACCAAAAAAAAAAAAGTAAAAACTCATTCAATTTTATGTCTTACAGAGTTTATACTGAGTTCAATATTGTGTAACTATGTTAACTCAACTGTGAACCTAAAATTCACAGCCACTTTTGAAAGAGATGTATCCTTGGTCTGGAAATTGTTACTGAATGTGTTAGAGCTGTAATGAAATGCTTCTTCTAATCATGTGGTTATTAAATTTTTAAAAATCTAAATAAATAAATATACTTTAAAAAAATATATTTGACTATGGGGCTAGATAGATGGTTCAGCAGTTAAGAGCAGGTGCTGCTCTTGCAGAGGACCTAAGTTCAAATTCCAGCACCTCTGCCAGGCTGCTCACAACCTCCTGTAACTCCAGCTCCACAGGATCCAACACCCTCTTCTGGTCTCTGTGGGTACTACACTCACATGCACATACCAACCACATAGATATACACATACACATAATTAAAATAAAATATTTATTTGACTTGAAAGTAAAAATTAAAAATATATGCAGTGTGTATTTATGATAAATTCAGCCAAACTTCACATCTGTAGCTTTTATTTCTAGCATGATTCTTAGACCTTTAGGTCACCCCCACAATGCTTTTTTTTTTTTTTAAAGCATAGTTTCCATGTACTGCATTATACTCAGTATCCACCCTCCAAAAAAAATGCAACTCCCTCAGCAACCTTGAGGAGAAAAGAGTTGCCAGAGCCCAAAGGACCACAAAAGTAAGGCAGGAGACAGAGTGAAGTCATGTTGGAGGCAGAGACATACACTCCTAGAGTGAAACGCTAGGGGTTTGTAGAAAGGAAGCATTTCTTTAAAAACAAATTAAAAAGAGGCTCGTTCAGGGTGAAATGTCAAGAAATACACTACTTTAAATTTCAAGTAGACTTTCATATTCAAGATTGCACCTTCCGATGCCAGCAGAAGCAGATCAAGCAGATTGGGTGCGAGGCAAGCAGTTAATGGCAGAGGAGGCAGCGTTAATAAGCTCCAACGAGCCAGTTTCACCAGGACTGTTACCCTGCAGAAGCCTTGCTCACAGGACCTCACAAGATGCATTCTGTTAGTGTCAGTGTTCCACACCAATTATGAATTTCTAAAGGGCCACCCGTGCAAAACCGTGCCTTTAATATGTAAGCTGACAGTGCTGTAACTAAGATTGTAATTGGGCTGCGACAAATCTCTATGATCTTGATATTTGAAAATCCAACTAGATGGTCTCCATAGAGATGAATAAAAACATTTCCAAATTACTTATTCAGGATTAATCCACTGTAGCTCTGCAAAGCAAATACATTTGATGAGGCTCAGTAAAGCAGCCAATGAAAAATAAAGTAAGATTGACCAATAAGGTGACTCCCATTGCTAACAGAAAATATTCAGGCACATTTAAAATGTGGGTTTAGATAAAGTGTTATTTTTTTAATTCCAAGTGTATAAATCCACAAAATTAATTATTGGAAATGCTGTAAAGATTATAGGACACCATTCTGAACAGATGAAAAGAACAAAGACCATCTAGTCACTAGTATTTCTATCCAATTTTGAGTCTGCTGTACCCTACTGGCTTGATTTGGGCCAAGTAAACTCTTGTAAGCCTTAATGCCATCATCTGCAAAATGGAAGTGATGGGGCTTTGCTCTAGGGTCTAATCAATTAATTATACATTTTTCACATGGGGGAGATAAACAGGGGCATTCAAGACCATTGTTAGTAAAGAAATAAATCCATGAATCAAAGCAGGCCTTGCAGCCCCAATAAATCCTTTTGTATTGTGCTTTTTCTATATTCAAGCAAGGTAAACTGCAAAGCTGGGGATTCTCCCAGGGATCTAAACCAAACTTTGTTTTCAAATGTTCTGTTGATCCAAGTCTACAAATGTACAAAATAATAATGTTTTGGTTTCAGATATCTAGCATTGAATCAAATATTGCAGTATTTGAACCCATAGCATATGGTAAAATGGGATTTTGCCTGTAGTCTCAATTAAAATTTGGGCAAAGTCCTTGAAACTGTAGGTTTTTCTTAGCACAACAAAAAGAAAGCACCTAAATGAGTTTAGATGTGCTAGAGGTGTTCTGGGGCGGGGGATGGGGAGGGAGGCTCTTGTTAGGGAGAACAGGAGTGTATCTGTTATCTCAGGAGAACCTTGAGAATGTTAGATGGCCTGATCTCTATGGAGGAAAGCATGACGGAGGACTGGGTATGAAGATTCTGGGCCCACAACAAAATTCTTAGAAGTAGATCAGTGGGAACTCTTTGAGCCTAAATCACTCTTCAGAAAGGTTCTTCATCTAGTAAGACCAGTTCTTTTACTGCCCTAACAGACAGGTCTTTGTCTAGAAGCAGTCCATGGCTTTGACAGAAATTCAGCAATGGATTCAGAGCAAGGACCTGGGGCTGTCCATCAGTTATGTAGAACATCTGAGCACAGGTTGGACAGCTCCACTTGTCAAATTGGCACTCCAGGGGAGAGGTCATCTGAGGGATTGCCTCCACTGGATTGACCTACGGCTATGTCTATGAGGCATTTTCTTTATTGTTGAGTGATGTGAGAGGACCCAGCTCACTGTGGGTGGTGCCACCCCTGGGCAGGTGTTCTTCTGTTATATAAGAAAGCAGGCTGAGCACAAGCCAGAGGAGCAAGCCAGTAAGCAGCGCTCCTCCCTGGTCTCTGCTTCAGTGCCTGCCTCCAGGTTCCAGCCCTGAGTTCCTGCCCTGACTTCAAGGATAAACTATGATTGGGACATGCAAGCCAAATAAACCCTTTCTTCTCTAAAGTTGATTTTGGTCAGAATATTTTATTTCAGCAGTGGAAAACTAACTAGGACATGCCCTACTACATTAGACTATCTGTTAGAGAGTCACAACTCTAAAGGATTGGCCAAAAACCAGGCAAACAGATTCAGTAGCTATAACCTTCAAGTGCTTGTTTTATTTTATTGCATTTTGTTATTGGATCAAAGTCTCCCTCTGTAGCCCAAGCTCCATATACAATAAATACTTGAATGAAATATTTTAAATATTTAAAGGGCAGCTTTAAATCTCTTCTAAGTGTTAGGAATCTTTGAACAGCAAATTATTTAGAGAAGAAAAGGACATTATCTGGTCAAAGACTCTTTTACTAAGGACAACAGATATTTTTCAGGATGAAGTTTTTGCAAATTGAGCAATTCTTATTTCTTTTCGTGTTCATAGTGTGTCTGGTAGCTAAGGGATGTTTTACAGTATTGGCCAATCTGAATTACTCTTAAAATTGCATGTTGAACTAACTCAGTAGTTTTCAAGCAGGGACAGTTCTACCCCTTGGAGAATCCCTGACAACATTTAAGTGTCACAGCTTAAGAGGTTATAATTGGCATCAAAAGGGTGTTTAGTAGCATCCTAATTGGGATAGTTCAAACAAATAAAGTATGTTCTAGCCCCCAAATGCCAGTAGTGTCAAGATAAGAAAGCTTGGTCTCGTTCAGTGCAAAATTCATGAATTTATTCTGCCTGTTCCAAAATATACTCTAGCTGTTGCTTTGAAAGGTGATAACAATGAGCAATATGAGATATTACTGTATAGGATTCAATCAAAATGTATTTTATGTGTCAAGTTGCTAGGGTATGGCCCCCAGTTATTCAATCAAACACCAATCTTTTGATGGCTATTAAGGCACTTTTTTATTTGATTATAGTCTACAATGCAATTTTAAGAGTAATTTTATCTGATTTACTTTCAGGTAAAAAAAAAAAAATGGGTTTGGCAAAATGTTCCAGTGAGCAAAGGTGCTTGCTGTGCAAGCCTGGCGGCCTGAGCTCAATCCCCAGAACCAAGCAAAAAAAGGTCTCAGGTTGTCCGCTGCCCACCACATGTGCATGAAGCACGCCCCTTACACATCGTGCATACACATAAACAATAATAAATGCGAAATATAGAAATGATTACCCTACATATCTGAGTAGGTGTGATTCAACAAGATTAGGTGCCTTATGTAAAGGAAAGGGAGGAAGAACAGGAAGGGAGAAAAGAAATCCAACCCGAGCACTACATTTTTCTCTCGTGCCTGGGAGTTCCAGTCTCTTCAAAGACTGCTCTATGAAATTCAGACTTGCCTGTAGACTGTTCCCTAAGTCCCCACAATGTCATAAACCAGTCCATAGCAAATAACAACAGATCCATAAACAGACAGACACACACACACACACACACACACATGCATGCACACACACACACATACACATTCTGCTGGAGCTGTACTTTTTAATAGATATTCCCTCAATTCATATGTTGCATAATAATTTACGATATACAAATGCAGTATTGGAAGGCTATAAACCCTGTGCTTCTCCATCTAAATATGGCTTTAAATAGATTTGTTGTATTTTGTTTGTTTGTCGTCACAGGGTCTCCCTGTAGCCCCAGCTGGCTGGGAACTTACTATGTAAACCAGGCTGACCTTGATCTCATGGAGCTCTACCTGATTCTGTCTCCTGAGTGCTGGGATTAAAGGCATGTGCCACTATACCCAGCTGCTTTAAATTTTAAATGCACATTTTGGTTGCTATTGGCAGAGAAAATTTTATTCAAACTAAAATTCATTTTTAAAAACTATATAGGAAGCATAATGCATCAGAAAGTTGTATGATTTATCCTTTTTGACAATAAAACACAAGTGATCTGGAAATCTTTATAGCAATATATGTATTAATAACAAGATGAGGCTACTGAAATGAAATTAAGACAAAAAGACGATGAGATATATGTTGATGAATTGTACTTTATTATTTATTTATACAATGGTGATTCATTAACAGAATAAATAATTTAGTCATCTTGGATATTTTAATGACGTACATTTTGAAGCATTATAAAGATAAACTCACTAAGATAAAAATTAAACATATTTCTAATAATTTCATAGTGTTTCATATCTTTTACATAGTTGGACCTACCTTATGTGGCCTTCGTGTACCACGGATATTATGGACATGCCCAAAACTGAGATTTCTATACATTATTTTATTTTTTTCCAAACTTACCAAGCTCTCAAGAAATATCAAATGTTCTAGCCAAAGTGACATGGAAGAAACTCTAAAGTTGCCTACATTCCTATGAAGGATTAAAAGACAAGGAGTTCAAAGAATGCTGTGGAACTGAATGACAAGTGTTATAGAAGAGATACAAAATTACCTGAACAGGCCTGATGGAGAAAGGGTACTACAGGACTGGGGGTTTTGTAGCAGATGGCAAGAGCTATTCTACCGTTGTCTGAAAAATAAATTCCCACTCAGCAGTGGAGGATGGAGAACAACCACCATTTCCACTCACACTTAATAAGGCTCCCCTTCATCATCTCCATGGAGACTTCACCCTCCCATCTCCCAGTCCCACCCTCATCTAGCAGCAACATGTTTTCCCTCTGTCCAGGTTGGGGTGGTACCAGGGCAGGTCTCATGGGCAGCTAGAACTCACCACCACCACTACAAGACATCTTAATCAAACTTCTGAAAACTAATGCCAAACAAAATCTTGAAAGCAGTAAGAAAGAAATTAGATTTTACCTACAGGTGAAAAAAACTATTCAGCATTCTAAACCATTAGAGGCTAAAAGAAAATTCCTTAATACTTTTCAAATGCTGAAAGAAAAGAATTTTCCAACCTAGAATTCTATAATCCATGAGAATATCCATCAGAATGAAGGAGAAATCAAGATATTATCAAATAAAGAGAATTCATCACCAGTAAAGTTCTGAAAACAAACAAAAGGTAGTAATAAAAGCTGACCCATCAGAACATCAGGAAAAAGAAAAACAGTTAAAATATGGCAGTATACATTAGGATTTATTTTTCCCTAGAGTTTTTTTTAAATATATATGAGTGTACTGCCTGCATGTATGTACATGCACCCTTGTCATGCAGTGCCTATGGAGGACAGAAGAGGGTGATGGATCCCCTGGAACTGGAGTTAGAGACAAGTTGTTAGCCACCGTGTGGGTGCTGGAATTGGAACCCAGGTCTTCTGCAAAAACAGCCAATGCTCTTAACCACTGAGCCATTTCTCCAGCCGCTCTCTCAAGTTTTAAAAAGTATATGGTTGAAGCTGGGTGCGGTGGTGCATGCCTTTAATCCCAGCACTCTGGAGCCAGAGGTGGGTGGTTCTCTGCGAGATCTAGGTTAGCCTGGTCTCCATAGAGAGTTTTGGGCCAGCTGTGGCTACAGATAGACCCTGTCTCAAAATTATATGGTTGAAGCAAAAATTATAAATTATCTGACATGATTCTAAATGTAATAGAACTACAGTTGGCCAACAACACTGTAAACACGGAGAATAAAATACATGAGGAAAGGATTCCATACAAAAAGTGATTTTGAGAGTAAAAGAATGGAAAAAGATACGCCATGCAAACATGAATGAAAAGAAAATGGGACCCAGCACAGTGCATTTGATAGTACAGACTATAGAGCAAATACACTTACTACAGATAGAAAGGTACATTTTATAATTACAAAAAGTCAGCCTGCCAGGCTGGAAGGTGTATGTAACTAAAAGCCACAGCAGTAACATATATGAAGCAAAAAAACGGCAAAACTGAAAGAAGAAACAAATTCACAATTAGTTCAGACATCAACACTCTTGTCTCAGTAACTGCTACAACAACCAGGAAACAAACCAACAAAGATACAAAACAAATCATTAACACGATCAATTAGTCTGCAGTCTGTCTCAGCAAACCACATCAGAATATGATCTACTCAGTCCTTTAAAGCACCCGGAGAGCTATGCTGAGATGTGATATCCCCTGATCCATGACAGAGAGTCAATGGGAAAATCCCCAAACACTGAAAAGCACGCATTTAAGTAATTCATGACCAACATGAAGTCTTAACATTTTTAATATTCACATGTGAGATCATGAAATATTTTTCTGTTTGATTTATTTCATTTGCCATCAGATCCTGCAGTTTAATGAGGAATAAAGAGCAGAAATCAATGGAACAAAATAATAGATAAAATCATCTAAATAAAAAGATGCTTGTTTAGAAAGATCAATAACATTGATCAACCTCTAGCAATACTAATAAGAGGAAGAGGTAGCAGAGAGACAGAGACAGAGGAGAGAATTTGCCAATACCAGGAATTAAACAAGAAACACCATTACATAAATGCAGTGACATAAAAAGATTTTTATTATATTTGGTAAAATGGCAAATTTTGTAATTAAAAAATCATTGTCATATTTTTAAAAGTAATAAGAGGATAGTATCAACTATACACAAACAAATTTGACAATTTTTACAATTCAGGTAAAAGAAAGTAATTCCTTGAAAAGTATAAACTACCACAACTAGTGGCAGTTTGTACACCACCATGATAAACAAATAGATTAGCCCTACAACTGTTAAGGAAATTAAATTTCTAACTTATAACACCATGAAAAAGAAACCTCTAAGCTGAAATGGTTTATCTGGGGATTTTTTCCAGATATTTAGACAAAAGATTCAAAAATTCTACTTAATCTACTCAAAAAAAGATTGAACAAGAGATAACACCAATATATTTCATGAAACCACTATTACTCTAATACCAAAACCAGATAAAGTTACAAAAAAGAAAACTTCATGATCTTTCATGAACACAGACATAAGAATCCTTAACAAAATACCAGCAAATGGAATTCAGCAACAGTCTTCTTGATTTGTTGTATAGCTATAGTAACAAACACCGAGGTACTGACAGACAGATAGTCACACAGGCAATGAAGCAGAATACAGAATCCAGAAAAACCTACATAGTGTGTTCAGCTGACTGGGATTAAGAGCATGTGCCACCATGCCAGCTGTTCAGTTGACTTTTATAAAGGTGCAAAGGAAACTCAACAGAGAGTGGCAAGGCATTCTTTCCAATGAGTACTTGAAAGCTGGAGCTACCTAACATCCATAAGTTAAAAGAAAATGAGCCCAATCTCATAGCTTCTTTTAAAATTAACTCAAAGTTGTTCACAGGCTTAATTAAGTAGAAAACATTAAATGAAAATTTTCTGGGAGAAAATATTCAGGATCTAGAACTAGGTAAAAGGTCATTCATTTGACACCAAAAATGTGAAACAAATGGAAGCGCTGCTAGTTTAAATGTCAGAAAAGTGAACCTTCTGATTTGTGAAAAACTCTGTGAAGAGGATAAGAGAGCCACAGACTGGGAGAAAATACAGAGAACTAGGATCTAGAACAGAGAGCTGTTAAGATAATATACCTAAAAAATGGGTAAAAGACAGAGATATTTTGCCAAAGAGAACGCAGGGTGTCAATAAGCAAATAAGAGACACAATCCCATCAGCTATTACATAAATTAAATTAAAATCACAGTGAGACAACACTACACACCTATCACAAGAGCTAAAATAGAAAACACGTGAGAAGAATGGGGCATGGTCCCACACTGTTGGTAGGATTATAAACTGACAGAGCCACTCAGGAAAAGCTGAGCAGGTTCTTAAAATTCAAATATGAAGCAACAGTATGACATTTACATTCCTGGTCATCTATACTAGAGAAATTAATATATCTATTCAATCTCAGCTTGGGGAGCTGAGGCAGAAGGACTGCTAGTTCAAGACCTCCTAGGCCACATCAAGAGAACATGTGTCAAGAAAATAAAAAAAAAAAGGAGGGGAAGGAAGGAGAAAAATATGTGTTCACCATAGCCTGCTCAGAAACTTTTATACCAAGTTTATACATAAAAACCCAGTCCTAAAAAGAGTGAACATTTCCTTCAATAGGTTAATGATAAGCTCACTGTACTATATATCCATGCCAGAGAATACTGCTAACAAAAGGAGCTGCTGTTACACACAATAACAACAGAGCCCACAAAAAACTATGCTGAAAAAAAATAACAAAAGGTTGTTACTGTATTGTTTCATTTATAGGACCTTCTTACAATGACAAAATTGAAGAATGAATAACATATTAGTGGTTGTTCCATGTTAAGGAGGAGAGAGGCATGAGGGTCATGTGTATAATTATAAGCGGACACCATGAGCGATTCTGTGGGGATGAGAACACTCTCTACAGGTTGTATTCTGAGATTCCACTATACAGTTTGAGACATAGTTGTCATGAGAAACTAAGAGAAGAGCATACAAAACCTCTGCCCATTATTTCTTATATCTAGGTGTGAATCTACAAATTCCTCACAGTACGGTGCTTAATTTAAACAAATTGACAGTCTAGGATATGCCCAGAAGTAGTCAAAATTTCTTGGACTTAGCTAAGTCATGGTTATCTACCAGTAAATGAAAGGGGAGATGATAATGATGATAAGGACGCATTGTCAAAACAGCTGAGTAAAGTTAAAAAGAGAACAGAAAAAGAGAAGACCCAGGAGTGCCTTAAGCACTGTGCTATAATTTAAAATGTACAAATGCACACTTCTTTCATAATGCACATGCAGACCCAGAGGCTTTTCCTGGATTATCATATTCTGAGAGAGCCTGATTGGGCTGATCGCTGTGTGTACCATTTCCAGGTTGGTCCTGTAAGGGACGAAAATGAACTTTGGATATGACAGAGTGTTTCCTTTCTAGATTTCCAGAGCTTTTGTTTACTTCATTTTCAAGTATTTTACAATTATTTCACACATGGGCCTAATCCAGCAGCATTTTAGAAGCAACTCTTGGTTATCTCCCAAGGAATCATAAAAACCAAACTACTATACTAGTAATCCCTCCCCTGGGATAACTGCACTTAGTACATGACTCAGCTCTACTTCTATTGTATTTTTAAACTGAGATAAATTTTTGGACACATATTTTTATCTTTTCCCTATAAAGTATGTGTTTCTTTTACAGAAAAAAGTTGTTGAAAATGAATTGTAAATATTCTCATCATAAAAATTAGGTAAGCAGTTCTTCGATTTTGCAATAAAAATAGAAGTTGTCACTATACAGAGTGCTCCTTGGTCCCCTTTCCACTACCACAAAAAAATTTTCCAGCCAAGGAAATTGTTTTAATTTCTCCTTTTGTTTCATGTGTATGTGTGGTGTGTGTGTGTGTATGCATGTTTTTGCATGTATGTGGACACACGTGTAGGTACATGTGTGTATGTGTGCATGTAGAAGCCTTGGGTCGATGCCAGGAATCATTCTCCATGGCTCTTCCATCTTAATCATTAAGGCAGGATCTCTCAATCAAACCCAGAGCTAACTGATATGGCTAGTCTCACTGGCTTGCTCTGAGGATAGTCTCTACATCCTGAGGCCAGAATTACAAGTAGGCAGCAACACCCATTCAGGGTACATGTGGGTTCTGAGGATCCGACTCTCAACTCTCGTCTTCATGTTCACACCACAAGCACTTAATGACTGAGCCATCTCCCCAGGCCTCCCTCAAGGAAAATTTATTTGCTGTATTCTCTCATTGCACCCATAGAACTCTGATCCACCTTACTCCAACTTTAGCTCATGTTTGTGCTCAGGAAATATAAACCATGGCCAAAATAAAGCATTGAATGAAAAATATAATATATGGGTTTTACAAAATAAGCACCCTACTCTTTTATAGTACATTCTAAACACAAATATAAAATATTTGAAATAATTTGTAGTTCTGTTGTCCTAGGGTATAGTGAAGACTTTGGATTTGTGAACGTGATGTTTGGTTTTGATTATTATCTTGATTAGATTTGGGAAACACCTGGGAGATTGGTGAGACACACCATCTGGTGGATGGTACTATCACAAGGGCTGGGAGCAGGACAGAACAAACAGAGGAGAAGAGAAGCACACCCAAAGACAGCATTCCCTTTCTCTGCTTCGTGTGGGCCATGATGTGCCACTGTGCTCCACCATGTCCCCTCTGCCATGATGACAGTGAGCAAAAGAAATCTTTCCTCCCTTAAGTTGTTTCTGTCAGGCTGTGCACAAGTAACTCATACAACAAAACAGCCCATGTACAAAGAGGGAAACAAAATGAGAATATAAGAGAAATTCTGATTTGGTGAGTTCACCCAGTTGTTTTGAAATTGCTGTTGATCCCTATTTAAAGGTACTGAGTCACCCATGTTTGGGAAATACTATTCATGATCGCCTGGGAACTTCTGTCCTGTGTAATTCATTCATCCAAAGACAGGTTTAATAACAGAGTACCATGTATACACAAAAGAGGAAATTAGAACCATGAACATATGCACCTGAAGTAATGAAATATGTACATAAAAGATTGCTATCCTCACTCACATGGTTAGAAAAGCCTGAAGTTTTTATTATATTAGGTATCCATGCAAATATTTGTGTTAGTTACTGTTCTCATTGCTACAACAAAAACCCTGACAAAAGCTGCCTAAGGAATGCAGGGTTTATTTTGACTCACAGTTGGACGGTGCAGTCCATCCTGATGGGGAAGGCATGGCAATAGGAGCTTGAGACAGCGAGTCACATTGCATCTGCAGTCAGGAAGAAGAAAACGATGAACACTGGTGCTCAGCTTGCTTTCTCCTGTTTATTCAGTCTAGGACCCCAGCCCATGGGCTGACACTGCCTACATTTAGGGTGATTCGTCCTACTTCAATTAACCCAATCTAGAAATTCCCTCACAGACATTCCCTGAGATTTGTCTCTTTGGTGATTCTAGAGCCTGTCAAGTTGGCAATCAATATCAGCCATCACAGCAACATAGACCAACCGTTGGGGATTTACTTTAGGAATGGAATGTTTACCTATGAAGTGCAAAGTCCCGGGTTCGATCCTCATGACCAGAAAATTAAAAAGACAGTACAGTAGTTGACAGAATGAATCTGAAAGAACATTGGAGATGATGCTAACTGACCACTGGCCAGCTCCATGTTTAGTAATCTGGTTTCTGAGCCTGACTTTGACTTCCTACTCAGAGCATCAATACTTCTGCTAAAAATTACCTGAAGATGCTGACAGAAACAGAAAGTGCACGCAGGATGAACCCCACAAGGGAAGCTTAAATCTGAGGTTTAGAATTTAATTTTTCTAGTAATAGTGTAATTCTTCTCTCAAGTGAATCACTCTTTCCCCCACTTAATTTTGCACGTATTATCTCTAAGGAGCAATATTTAATCTATAATTATCTTACTACATCATTTAGACCTTGGTATAGCACAGTAAGATATACATTATACAAAGAGCCTGGTGCTAAATTGTTTTGCCAGGGTAGGGCGTATTGTTCCCATTTGTTTATAACTCTCTTTTTTTTTCTTTTTTCTTTTTTTTTTATTTTGGAGAGTGTTGCTCACTGAAGCAAGGTTATGGGACCTGCATGTAATAGTGGAAATATTCAAACAAGCCTCAGTAAGCTGCTCAGTCAAAGTGTTGGGAAAGGATGCTCAGAAAGTACACATCTTTCTGCCAAAAGAAGTTTAAAACATTTATCTTATTTCTCCCCCAAGAACTACAAGATAGGGAAAGCATATAAGTGGAAGTCAAGCCAAGTTGCCTGGGGAGCAACGGAAAATGGAAAAGGGGAGGTGGGGTGGGGAGGAGGAAAGAAACTCAAAGGAATTCTGAGCACAGAGAAGTGGCAGAACCTGGGAGAGGGCAGTGTAGAGAGAGCCGCACACAGCCTGCTCTTCAGGCTCATGTCTGTAAGAGGTGGCAACTCTCACCTCTCTGGGTAGCACAGCATGTATGTGCAGTTTTGTGCAGAGCCTAGCATAATGCAGAATCATGTTACAGAAGCCAAAACAAAATTTTTAAAAGATTTGAAATACCAACCTATGACCATCTTGTCTATTTTGTAGAAAGGGAGTTCTTCCACAGCAAAAAATGTCTTAGAACCCTCCACCCTATTTCTCTAGGTCCACAAATAAAAATGACCCCAAGGAACTGTGTTCCCCTGTTCTTTGTAAATTACATAATGAACAGAAGCCTGTGGAAACTTCATCCTTCTTTCAGGCCAGCCCCTCAGCTCAGTCACCAATCTACTGATGACACCTCTGCCTCTGAACTCCATTAAGTCTTTCCTTAGCTGTCAATTACCTTGGGAAGCCAAACTGACAGCACGTTCTAAGCAAAAATACTTGTCCAGATCTGCAAGTTTTGGTCCAACCTTCTCAAACCATCCAAAACTGTCTAACATTGAAACTCTAGTTCCAGTGAAGTGTATTAATGCACACTTTAATGAACGCAAACTGTGAGGTCTAGCAGTGTAGTAGAAACATTCCCTTTAAAACGAGGAACAGTTCAAGAAGATATATGAATTTAACCCACATCTGAAGTGTTGAGAAACTTATTCCTATGAATATAAATATGTCATGTTTCCTGAAAAATTAAGGTCACTCTAATTAGTGACAATGGGAAAATTGTAGAGTGCATCATGCCAGGAAAAAGAGATGGACAAATGTCACACCAATGGAAGAAACAGACGCTGAGTGTGTCTTGTAGAGTATTGCCCCATACAGGATTTTAATAGGGTCATTTATATTTTTAGCTCAAACAATCACCTGAAATTCTGCCACAAGATTTATAAATATTTTTTAAAAAATAATTTTATTCCAGTACTTGAATATTTTTGCTGCAGTTTGATCTTAAATGACCTCCAAAGGTCTTTGTATTCAAAACTGATCTGTAGCCTATGATGCTGCTGGGTTACAGTGGAAACTTTTAAGAGGCAGAGCTTAGTGGAAGAAGGTTGGGATCCTAGGGATTCCCTTGAAGGAGCTATTGGGATTCTGGTCCTCATTCTTCTTTCTCTCTTTTCTTGCTGGCCACCATGAGGTAAATAAGCACCATCCCCCATGGACTCCCACCACGAAGTACTATACTACCAAAGGCCCAAAGAACAACCATGTTCTGAAATCTCCTAAACTAGGAATCAAAGCAAATATCTCCTTCCTTTAAGTTATGACTGACAGCTGATTGGCACAGTTTTGATACTTGTACATGCAGGTAACACACACTTGGTGTGTTTTAAAAGTTCAAAAATGCCTTGATAATCATGGCACCCATAATTCACATCTACTGACTCAATAGTTGTTCTCATAAGACTGAGTTCATTGAGCTCAGGAGCTATGATGAATTTAGCCTTGTAGACCCAATGTCCAATATAACAGTGGCCATAGACTAGACACACAAGTATTCAGTTTGAATGAATGACTGAATCATAGTGTCCTTCCATTTTCCTAGATTTACAACATAATGAACTAGGTGCCTCTGACTATCCAAAACTAATATTTCATTCATAAGTCATCTCTGATAAACCACCTCCTCCTCATCCTTCTGTCTTGTTCTTACTGTCGCTTAAGGGCTCTACTCTGGTCACTTAGTTATCACCCAGCTCACCCCATCATTCACTGTGGGCCCAGACCTAAGCCCCTCATCTCTGTTTCCCAATGGTTCTATGCTCAACCCCTTCACTGACCAAAAATTCTTTCCACTCACCTTATTCTATAGTTTTCTTGCATGTTATAGAACATTTGTCTCCCAGTAACACATGCACACATTAGTAATTGGTTTTATTTGCAATGAAAATTGATGTGGACATCACAGCCAATGAATTAAAGAAGCAAATATTGGATTGAGGATATGATTCTGGGGTAGAGTACTTGCCTAACATGCAAGACCTCAGTTCAATCCCCAATTTAAAAAAGAGTCAAATAAAAGAAAAAAGAAACAAATATCCAGAAGTGTCTGTTACAGATTTATGTGCACATTTCTAAAGAGATTTCTCCTGCTCTTATTGGATCCTGTTCTCCTGCTTCTTGTCTCAGGCAATCTTTTCGCCAATATCCCATGAAACTACCACATGGTTACAGTGTGGGTAGCTGGATTTCAAATTTTACTTGTCCAACATCTTCACACTTTCATTTTCCATGAATTCTGCAAGGCCCATTTCCATGTTCAAAAATCTGACAGCTCCATAATTAATAATTTCTGTGTACTTAACACCATGATTTCCTGTGTGACTTCTCTCAATGAACACTATACCATTTTGAAGGTCCCCTTTGAAGATCCATATTAAAACTGATATAGCTTATTATCAATAACCAATACTAACTCTCAATACAGTAGTATGTTGTAATTATATACATTTGAAATGCTTTATTAATGTTCAATCTATAAAAAGTTGGTTTTTTTAATACTCCATGCATAGCATATGGTTTTCCCCAAGAATATCTCCTGACTTCTGTCTTCCCCCGTAGAGTAAAACTCCAGTGCTTTCTTCACTGTCAGCCATGAATAATTTTACAGCCTCCTCAGTAGGTTATGTGCTTTGGAATTTTTCATTGGCCTGTGAAACATTTATTATATTCTGAGAACTTATTAAGCATAGTATAAAACATGGAAAAGATATAGTCCTTATCCAGTGCCCTCTCCATCTAAATAGCACAAGCAACCAAATAAAAACAGCACGTCTCAAAGATTGGTTTCAATTTCCTTCATTTCTTTTTAGGATTATGATGTCATTTTTCAAAGCCCATGTCCACGAGCTTCAGTCTTAGGAGAGCCTGTGGTCATATGAGATTAGAGGATGGTTCACCAAAGAAATGAGTTTTGAGCAAGACCCACTGAAGCAGAATTTGGGCCATACATCAGGAGAAATGCTGAAACAGAGCTTAGCATAAAAGAACTGAAACACCAGCCTCTCGGGCAGAAGCATCTAAAAGCTAAAACTCCAAATTTAGAGTAAGAAATGCTTAAGCTCCTGGTCTTTGCTCTTAACAGTGCCGGAGTCTGTGATCTTAGGCAGATAGCTTCACCTTTCTCTGCTTATGTTTCCTTAGATATAAAAAGGGGGTGAGATTTTCTGGCTTGTATTGTTTCTGGATGTGATGGAAGCATGTGACACAAGACACAGTGAATATTTTGTGACTCTTGGTTGAAGGGAAATGAACACTGTGTGGCTGCCAACACTGGTTCTCCTCCCATTTAAAATGAGTAGGTGGATAGAGCGGCCATAATCCAGCAGCAGCCCTCATTTCCAGCTTGCCCTTCAACTCATGGAGGGGACCAGCTCTTTTGCTTCAGGCTTGGATCAATCAACAGCCTAGGGAGAAGGTGAGCATCTCTGCAACTCTGCAATGCTGTGCCTTTTACCAGAAAGAATGAGGTCTCTGTGAGATACACAGTAGGAACCCTGGAACCATGTGCTCCCGATGGTCATGTGCAAAAGGACCTGGTCATTTGACTAAACCACAATTACATCAGGTAGCTTTGAAAGAGAGCTTAACCATTTATCAACACTATTATGTTATTACATTGTTGCAACAACCCTGAGTCATCATCTAAGACCTATGTGCATAGCCCTATGGGGGCTGAGGGTTGAAATCCAGCTTGGCCCCTCACCAGTAGTATGACTTTGCATAAGGCATGCCATGTCCTTGGACCCCACACCTCAATCTTCAATATAAGGATTGCAAAAATAGAACTCTAGTAGGGAGTTTGGAATAATACATATGAATTTAAGTAAGGCACTTAGTGCAGTGACTGGTTCATGGAAATCACTCCATAAATGTTGGCTGTGTTTATTTAATGCATATATTGAACAGACATAGAGATTATGTAATATAGTGGTTAGTTTCACATATCAACTTGACTGAGCTGATAAAGTATTGTTTTGGGGGGGTTCCAAGCAAGATTAACATTTAAATCGGTAGATTGAGGGGGAAAAAATCATTCAATCCGCTGAGGGTCTGGGGGGAAAAACGCCAAAAGAAAGGCAGGTTTTCTCTCCCAGAGTTGAGTTTCCATAGTCTACTGTTTGCTGGCATCTGAGTGCCTGATTCTCAGACCTTCCAGCTTTGGGGTTTACACTGTGCTCCCGCTCCTAGTCCTGTCCTCAGACTGTGAGGTGTAGACTGACTTGCACTAGCATCTTCTATGGTTCTCTAAAGTACAGATGCTATATCATGGGGTTTCTCAGTCTCCAAATGTCAAACATACTCATTCCTATTATAAACACTACTTCTGTATCTCTTTAGATAAGAGACACTGATCCATCCTCTTGGTTCTGTTTCTGTAGGGATCCCTGAAAAGTACAATGGCCCATCTCTTACAGGTACTAATCAACAAGGAAGGACTTCAACTTATAGTACTGGCTTCAACACACCATGGTAGCTAGGCTGGGAGCCTGCATAGCTCACAAACTTGCTAGCACAGAAAGTGTGAGGTTTACTTACAGTGAGTTGTCAGGAGATCGTGAATGTGTCTTCTTTTGGAGATAAATTCTTATTTCCCTTAGGTAGAGAGAAGCCCTTCTGGAGCCTCCAGACACATGGACGTGGGACATTCTGTGACTGGGAGATAATTACAAGAGGTCTCTCTTTCACTTTTAACTCAAGACCAATATACTCCAACTCATTCTCTAGTATGCAGGGTATACCTGGGTAGATCCAGGGTAGGATCTGAAATTCTGGATTTTTAACAGTAATCCAAGTATGTTATGCTGCTGTTCACAGATCAGACTTTGAAAAAGAATGAGCACTGTGAACAGAGATGAGAATACAGTGGTGGCTACAGATGAGTCACCTGTTGGACAAAGGGACTTCTAAATCCAGAGGACAGTACTGGTATTTATGACAGTGTCAGTACCTGAGATCCTAACGAGCTGCCCACTTCTGTGGGGAGCAATTTAAGACTCTGGCTTCAAAGCCCACATGCAACTTTCTCCATCACAACAAAATCTTTACAAGAACACATATGAGTGATATCACATCAGCTGAGAGAACTCTAGTTGGGGGACAGGGAGGAAGCTAAACGAGAAGGAAAATAAGTCCTAACATACTCATAAGGAGGGGCATTAAAAACAGAAATTAACAAACTGAGCACTCCCACCACTGCAGTTTCTGAAGTTACTGAAGAGAAGTGTTTCCCATGTTTCTCGGGCTGAAAGGTTGACCCTTCCTATGAGAAAGAAGATGGAAATGATCACATGTTTCATTTGATAATTGTTCATGGGGTCATTATCATGTGTTAATTATTCCAAAAGGGAAGGAGCAGAAACTACTGTAGTCCTGGCTTCAGTGGAATGAATTGTTCACAGAAGACAGCTAAACAAGCGAAATAGTTGTGAATTACAGTAAATGTTACAGAGGGGAAAAACAAGGCCTGAGACAGAGAGAGATGGGAACATTCCTTAGGCTGGCCAAAGAAGGTCTCTCTGAGTAGATACAATTTCCACTGAAATCTGGAGAATAAGGCAGCTACTCAAAAATCAGAAGGGGACCATTCTAACATAATGTATGCCAATGTCCCTGAAATGACCAGTGAGGAGCGAAGGAAGTCTGAGTTTCATTTTAGGACATTCCTGCTACCTGTGAAGAACGGACAATAGAGGCACAAAAGTAGCAGCCTTTCAGAAGCCAGTGCAAAGATTCAGGGAAAGGATGATGGACTTCCAGGCAGATAGTCCTGAAATAAAGCACACAAAAAAAATGACCTAGCAGAAAAGGATCCAGCAGGGGTCGACTGCCCAAAGTCTTCCAGCTACTCACTGAGTCAGTCCACCCTAGACAGAACAACAGGCACAGCATGGAGAGAAAATACTCACCAGAAAGAACGCCTGCCCTCATGCTAAGAAGAACACATACGATCTCCAGATCTCCGAAATGATACTGAGACAACAAAATAATGCTCCGCAATGCTGCCTGGCATGATAACCACTGCAGCCTCATATGGCTATTAAGTCAGTGAAAATTTAATAAGATGAAACTTCACCTCTTGTGCTCACAAGTCACACTACACGCATACAGTGGCGTGTGTGGCAAGAGTATCAATTCATAGAACATTTTAATTATCCTAGAAAGTTCCATTGGGCAACTCTATACAAGATGGCTGAAATGTTGGTTAAAGCAAGGAAAAATAGAAGCTCACGAAATAGACTGTGAGGAAATATTTATTATTTTCTGGCACATGAATCATTTGGAAGCTAATGTGACCTATGTGGCGTCTGTTATCTAAGTAAGCCAGAGCGAAGCTGTGCTACAGGGTCCCATAAGGGGAAAGGAAGAAGAACAAGCACCGCACAGAGACAAGTGGGAAGGACACTGAGGATGCTGACGTGAGACTCATTTTGTTGCCTGATCTAAGGGATCCAGGCCCAGCAGGAACTTAATTGAAACCCAAATGAAAACAAACATATTCTAAGAACAAAGAGTTGTAGGGAGAGAGGAGAGCCGAGTTTTGGTCAGTGACGAATTCGGCGAGGGAGATAAGTGACATAGGGAATGCGGACTTTTTTTTTAAATAAATAATTTATTGAGAATTTCATACATGCATATAAGGTGTTTTGAACAAATGCATGCCCACTCCCTCCCCTCCAACTCCTCCCATATCTCCCCATCACTTTTTTCTGATAACTTCATGTACTCTTTCTTCTTCTTTTATTTATTTATTTATTTTTATGGCGATTTTTGCTACTCTGATTCCCCCCATCTGAAGAGATAACCCTAAAACCTTTTAAGGATTAGATACAAGCTCCCAAATTCTTTCAACATTTTTGGCCTTTGGAACAGAGTATGTTGCTAAGAGGCCCAAGGACATTTTGACTTTTAGCCAAGAAACTGGCTGCTTTTCTTTGGGATCTTTTTACCCTAACTGCCTAGACAATTCCTACATCCTATTCTTATCACGCCATCCTCTGAAGAGGTTACCCAAATTGCCAATAGGGGATACGGACACCAACCTCTCTGGCTTCTTCCATGAACAGGGACACAGGTGAGGCAATTGGAGTATCCTTCAGTGGGTCTATCTAAAAGACTCCCAAATTGCATAACTCTTATCTCTAAGTGGAAAAGAAAGTCCTTGAATCCTTTTACCTTAAGGTCATGCCTGTCCTTGAAGGTGAGATGGGTTTCTTGCAGACAGCAAAGAGATGGGTTTTGTTTCTTAATCCATTTGCTTAGTCTGTGTCTTTTGACTGGGGAGTTCAGCCCATTGATATTTAAGGTTATTATTGAAAGGTGTG
>NW_008333886.1:4794684-4841931 GCF_000622305.1 Nannospalax galili | reverse complement strand
CATTTAAATTTTCTTGTCCATCCGAGCAGCACTTTCTGGTTAGGAACAAAATCATCAATGAGAAATAGTTGTCTAAATAACTTTTTATATAGACTTAAGCCTGATGTCTAGGAAGTGTAATCCTTTGAACTCTTAAAGAAAGATACTGATGACTTTACTCTTTGGTTATACTTTCCTTTTGGGTGTTTAAGACCATACAGTTGGCCCAAATAAGTCAATTTATTTTTACAATTAAGGTCATTTGAGGATCTGTTCCTCAGGGGTCACATGGGCTTAGGAGGAGCTCCTGGCTCCTTTCTTTTACCAGTTCCATCTATATAAAGATAAGTCGAAGGTCCTGCTTGACGATGTGTGGCTTCACTTGGAAGCATGAATGAGATGTTTCCTGTGAGTTGACCCTCCTTTTTGTAGACTGGACACTGGTTCAAGTCCATTTCTTGGGGTCTCCATGTCCTCCCTGAACAAAAGGACAGGTGACTCACCACAGTTACAGGGCATTTTGAGCAATGGGGAATATGGACATTGAGTCCAGAAAAAGATATATCATGCTTCAAGCTTCTAGAGGAGAAATAGTGATGTTGAAGCCCAAGAAGTAGCTTTTCCTGTGGCAGTTGAAATGGGGCTGAAGATTATATTCAAGAACCACAAGACTAGGGTTTTGGAAGTTTCTAAAATGACTTATTTTAACTTTTGAACTTGTATTATGAAAAACATCAATATTACATGAAAATATTAAAAAGCATAATAAACTAATAGATTTTTATTCAGCAACAACAATTAGTATCATGTCAAATTTTATCAACATGAATTTGTGAGTGCTTGTGAATGTGTATGTATAGATATGTATGCATGTGTGTGAGTATGGTACATGTGGTATATGTGCACATACATCTGTGGCCTGAAGAAGACATTGGGTATATTATTTTCTAAGTCTCTGCCTTATTCCCTGAGTCGGGGTCTCTCACTGAACCTAGAGCTAGGCTGTGGCCAGCCAGCCCCAGTGATCCTCCTCTACCCTACCGCCCCACAACACTGGGGTCCAACACTAGCTTTTTATATGGGTGCTTGGATCCAAACTCAGGTCCCCGTACTTGTGCAGGTAGCACTTTCACGCACTAAGCCAGCTCTCCATATCAATCAACATGGACTTGAACATCACTGTTAAAGCACTGGAAGAGCTTAGCATGGAGCTGGGATGGTGGAAGCAGAAAATAAAAACAAAAAGTATGGGAGGTCCTTCTCCACTGCACCATCGAAGAGATGGAGTTCAAAGGGCAGAAGAGTGTTACGTGGGAACAATAGAACAGAAGCAACTAGCACAGCATCTGGCACACTGTGAAAACTCAATAAATAGGAAACAGGGAGGAAGTGACAGTGGCAAGACAGGACCATCCCGATCCCGTTTCCCTTCATCTGTGGGAAATTTAAGCAGCCAGAGATGGGCATGATGAAGAAACAAGCCTATTGGAAAAGGCTTCAAATTTTTAACAATCTGGGTCATAGTAATGGACAAAGTTCCCATAGCTTATAGCAATCCATCCACACCACATCCACACCACATCCACACTACATCAAACCAATAAAAGTGTTGAGCAAAAACGATGCAACCAGAGACAGAACAAACGTTCCCTATTGATATTTTAAAAACGAAGCCTGCTATAAAGATGAGTTTCTGGGACTGGAGAGTTGGCTCAGAGGTTAAGAGCACCAACTGCTCTCGCAGAGGACCTGGGTTCGATTCCCAGCACCCACTTGGCAGCTAACAACCGTTTATAACTCTAGTTCCAGGGGATTGGACACCCTCTTCTGACCTCTGCAGGCATTACATGACATGGGTGCATTTACACATGAGCAGGAAATATAGTCGTACACATAAAATAAACTTCTTTTTTGGTCTTTTTGAGACAGGGTCTCCCTGTAGCCCCAGCTGTCCTGGAACTCACTATGTAGACCAGGCTGGCCTTGAACTCAGAGATCTGCCTGCCTTTGCCTCCCTAGTGCTGGGATTAAAGGCATGCGCCACCACACCCGGCCCACAAAATAAACTTTTTAAAGGTCAGTTTCCATGAGTGTGATGCCCTCCTGTCCTCCACCATCCTTTGCCTCAGCCTGAAGGTCAGCCTCGTCTGTGTGACTTGTCCTCAATATGTACCAGCCTTCCAAGAACTAACAAGCTCCTTTTCCACATTAAGTGGGCATGGCTGCAAATGTGCAGCTCTTGGGGTGCCTCAAAGACCTTCCATAGTTTACAGTGCTTTTTCCCAATTCAACATAAATTTGCAGGGACAGAAGTCTACAGTCACATCAAAACCTAGCTTGAAAGTTTACCCCTTGGGACAGCCTCTCCCCTAAATCCCAACTGTGATAAGCAAAAGCATTCCTGTGTGTTTAAAGAAAGAGTTGAGGACTGGGAAGGTAGATCAGTCAGTAAATTGCTTGCTTTGCAAATGTGAAGACTTGAGCTGGATCATCAGAACCCTTTTTAAGGGGGGGAGGCAGGGTGTGGCAGCCCACTCCTGTAATCCCAGTACTGGAGAGGTGGAGACAGGTGGATCTGTGGGACTCACCCAGCTTAGCCAACTTGGTGAGCTACAAGCCAGTCAGGACCCTGTCTCAACTAACTAACTAACTAACTAACTAACTAACTAAATAAATAAATAAATAAATAAATAAATAAATAAATAAATAAATAAATATAAACAAATGACGGTGCCCGAGGAACAAAACCTGAGGTTGTCCTCTGATCTACACACACGTACGCCCATGTACAAGTGCATCAACACACAAAAGAACATGCAGACACACATCAAATCCACAGAAGAAAAGAAAGGGAGAAGAAAGAGAGAGAAAAGAGGACGAAAAGAAAGAATTCTACATTTACCTTCCCTTTTCTGGGGGAAATAATACTCTGTTCTCCTGACATGACAACAGTTCAATGTTTGGTTTCTAACCAAAGGCACTTCTGGTTGGATTTCAGTCTGTAGGTCTATTAACTAGGAGGACGGGTACCACTAATCCATGTGGTTTACATTAATGCTATTCAGGATGTTTATCCAAATTCTCTGCAGGAAGTAGCAACACCAGATGGTCCTCATGTTTGTGTGTTGCTAAAATACATTCAGAAGAAGAATTCATCAGTTGTGGCGTAAATAAAACACATGTCTCTGCATTTGTTATTGCAAGGGCCATTTTCAGGGCTCAGACACTACAACAGGACACTCACAATAAAAGGTTCAAACCAAACCTCCTCCCAAGCCCACAGTGCCTTTAGATCAGCTGATACCTGCAAAGCAAAACTATGAGTTTTGGTGGCTTCCAAGAGGAAAGCAAGTTATTCAGTGCAAAAAGGGTGAATCTCTTCAGCACCTTCCTGACTGTGAGGACGTTGTGTGCATCTCAGGCGGGTACTAAGTGATGCAGTAAAGCAGCAAATTAGAAGAATGTAAATTCTTTAGTGGGAATTGCACACGGGGGGAAATGCCTCCTAATGCTCATATTTGTTTTCGTGTAAATAATGTACACTCTTCCTAAAATCAGACTGGCCCAGTGCTAAGCAAGATATCAAAATCTACAAGAGACAAAGTGCTGGACCCCAAAAGGCAGGGACATAGTTATTATTTTCCTTCCTGGGTGCAATTCTTCTTGGCAAATAGAAAAGACCCTCAGAACACTGAAATCCAGCAGCCGCAGTCCTTTGCACGCTCTTACTCTGGGTGTGCGCGTGTGCATCTGTCTCATCCTCTTCTGCTTCTCTCTCATTTCTTATTACACTCAATTGCATGCTAATTGGTTGAGTGCTCCCAGATGACATCATTTCTATTTTAACTGGTGTAACTGCTGTTGTTATTTCTCCTCCATCCTTCTGTTTGTCGCCTATGCCCAGAGCTCTCTCTGAGATTAATGAGAACCTCACTGCCCCACAGTAGTTGAAGCAAGTGGTCTGTGTGCTCTATTGTTCTTACTGCTACAGACACTGGCTCATAGCCCCATCTTTGAGGTGTCTTTAATTGACTCTCATCCTTACCTCCACTTCTCTATCCTTAGCCATTTATGGTACTCAGAAACCCTACCTCAAGCTTTAGCACCTAACTGCAGCATGACTTGTCCTGTCCACTGGGGATATTATTCTCCAGTAAGTCAAGCTCACTTGCCCTCCAAAGAAAGCTCAAGGGTGCCATTGTGAATCACAAGGCACTCTGTTGCCTCTGGCTCTGTCCTAGCAATAAGGGCATCTGGTCTGGGTGCTCAGGCTGTTCACAGCCTAGTGGCCAAGACAAATGAGTGGGCAGGGTTTACAAAACACGGTTCAGTAGAGAAGTTAGCACAGGAGGTCCAAGATGTCCTATCAGGACACTTGCTTTTGTGAGGGAATTCAGACATTCCTGTATAAAGTGATATTTGATAGATCGAAGGAAACATAGCAATTTGTAGGAAAAGGATCAGGATGGAACTGCTCTTGGGCAGAAAGCAAAGAGCAAAGTCTATGAGGAGTTGAGAAGGGGAGCCCAGAGGAAGGCAGCAAAACCCAGGCCAGAAACAAAAGGAAGCACAGTCATCCACCAGTCTCCATACAAGATTGGTCGCAGGACCCCACAGATACCAGTATCTGCAAATGATCGCCTCACATAAAATAGTATAGCATTTGCTTATAACCTACGCCCATCCTCTTATGTGCATTTAAAACATCTCTTGATTGTTTATAATAGCTAATACAGTACAAATGCTATATAAATAGTTGTACTGCTTGGGAAATGATAGTAGGAAGAAAAAACTCCATGATTCAATTAACAGATTCAATTGCAAATGTTTTTTCTTTTGTTGTTGGGCCTGAAGACATGAATTCCACAGATATATGCCAAGACTCTAGGTTCTATGTGTTTAGGCTGAATCTTATAAATTTACCAACCTTCAACTAGAAATTTCACACCTAAAAATATAGCTTTTCATGCATTATGAAATTGATATTACCGTTGTTGTTGCAGAATCATGCTTCCTGTAGTTTACTGTAAATATTTCCTTTGGTTGGGTATGGTGGTACACACCAGCACTCAGGAGGCAGAGGCAGGTGGATCTCTGTGAGAGAGAGTCCAGCCTGGTCTACGTACACAGCCAGTTCCAGAGGCCAGCTGAGGCTACAGGGAGAAAACACTCATACACATAATAAAAATAAATAACAAAATACTTCCTCAGAAGATGATGTGTTAGGTAGTTTTAGTGTGCCAGGAGGGAGGGAGGGAGGGAAACTTCTCTAAGTGAGAACACTGATTCCAGAGGTGATTAGATTTTAGGAGACACTAAGGAAAGCTTCACCCTCTCCATGAGGCTCTGCAACACTCCAACTCTCTTCATAGATGATCAACTCCAGAGACTTCGTTAGCATCACCGATGTGAGAAACGGTTTTTCAAGGGCAAGATGAGTGATGATCAAGATGTGCTTATTGACCAAAATACTGCACAGGCCTTTGCACTCATGCATGAGCAGGGTGTGAGAATCTGGCAAGCCTCATAGCCCACACCATTAGGAGCAGTGCCCGAGGCTTGATTTGGAAATTGTCCTGAGTCCAGCAGCTGACTCAGAAGACACTCCCCTGTCTGAATCTGGCTGGAATGTTAGCTAAATCCCGCTGCTAAACTACTGCCTCCTTGATGCTAGTGAACCATTCATGCAAGGAGCTGGTAGAGCTCTCAAGGTGACCTAGGGCTAGGATTTTATCCAGTTTATAGGAGAGGTTATATCACCCCTTTGGAGCCTCTTCACTAAAAACTGTCAGAACCTGAGCCAAGCCTGTTAAAACCTGTGGTTGAGCTTGTCCCCAAAGAGATCTTTCACCCTCACAAACTTTCAGCTGTGAGGCCACAAGTATTTTCCCCCAAAAGCTTAATGTAAATAATCAAATTAGCTTAGGTCAATTCACAACATCCCTCTAAGCACAGAGTTAGGTATGAAGTAGTTAGATGAAATTGCTAATTAAATTAACATTTTAACATAGCCTGATTTAGGCTAAAAAGATGCATTAGGCTTAAAAGAGGGAGTTGGAGGTATTTGGAAAAGGCACTTGCTAAGTAAGCATCAGAGATGACAGCCAGTTTCTTCTCTAAGAGGCCCCTGTTACCAAAACCAGAATGAATCCCAGCCCTGACCAGGTACTACACTGTGAAACTGCATCCTGATCTTCAAGTTTATGAATGATTTGTTAATGTGTCCTTGGGTACATGGGGTAAAAGTTCCTTTCCCAACCCTTCAGTTGGAAATAGAGAACCTGAGGCCTGTAGATATTTCTTTGATCATATGACCACAGTCACAGAGATGCTACTTGAGCATGTTCACAGCCCAGGTTTCCTGGGTCCTGATAAGGTATCTCTCAACATGCACGTACATCACAATCCTCTGGGTAGCTTATCAAAGCACAGGTTGTTAGCTCCCATTCCTGCTGAGTGATTCAGTAGGTCTGATTCAGCAGATCAGTTGGGGAACAGTGTTGAGATTTTGTATGTTTAGCAGCTTTCCAAGTTAAGCTTATTTTGCTGGTCCATCGAACACACTAAGAACTATAGTACCCCTCCATACCCTTTCCTACTTTTTTTTTAATCATCTTTGCTTCCTCTACACCCAGAAACATCTGTTCCTGTATGATCTGGGTCAGCTCTGCTTATGGGACCTGCAGCCATAAACTGCATCAAATATCCCCGCACCCAGTTCTCCATCTACCTGACGCTCAGCTGCAGGCCTTCAGATTTCATCTGGGTTTAACAAATGGTCAACTTTCAGGGAACCTCAAGAGTGCGTTTTATTTCCTTTTCCTTTATTTTCTTTTCCATAAGATGTCTGAGAAAGTGTGATATAAGTGGGCCTGGAAAAGCTTCTTGGGACCAGAGCACAGAGGCTCTGGTCGACTACATCAAGAACCACAAACTGCAGTTTCAGCACTACCAGCTTTCAAGTTGCTGGGAACTCTCTCAGCACCAGGCAAACCAGGATAATTGTCCATCCTCTAAGCATAAAGTTTTATGTGTGGTTTTAGACAGTGGGATCCTTCCTGTTCTTCATCATGCCTGTGTAACCGTGTTCTATTCCAAAAGCCCAAAGCCAAAACAATCAACAAGTTTCCTTCGGCATAATCTATACTTTTAGTGTTCCTGCCCCACAGGTATAGAAACAGCATTATGCCTTGAAGAATTAGGAGGCCAGGGAAATTCAAGGAAACATATTTTATAATAAGGAAGCCCAAATAGGTTCATAAGCAAGAAGGTGGATAGTAAATATGAAGAAAGTTCTCAGGGAGGAAGAGTTAAACAGCAGAGTGAGCTGGAGAGGTTTGGGATTTTTATATATCACATGTTCTCTACTTTCCCTCCATGGTAAGAGTCACCAGCACAGGGGTAAAGAACCAGAGGCAGAAAAGAGAGAAGGAATAGTTGATAGGTATATCCCAGAAGAGGCAGAAAGAGAAGGCGTCTACAGTATAACTGGAGGGGCTGTGACTCAATAAAGGGAATTCTTCACTTTCGGAGGCCAGAAGAGGGAATATGTTTCTTTGATGTTCCTGATCTCTCTGTTCCAAGACCGTGGCTCCCCCTCCAACTCTAGATTCATTTACTCCTGCTGACTAAACTTGAGGAAATCATTTCACTGTCACAGTTTACTTACTTATACAACACAGGAGGCAATCATCCCTACAAAATCCCCAAATGTTGATCTTTCAGTGACTTGTGATTCTTAACCTTTTGAAGAAGCCTAGAGAGCTACCAATATGCCTCCCTTCAAGAAAAATCCTTCTGGGACTGAGGACATGGCCCACTTTGTAAAGTACTTGCCTACCATGCACAAAGCCCTAGGTTTGACTCCCGGCCCTGCATAAACTAGGATAGTGGTGCACACCTGTGAGCCCAGCACTCAGGAGGCGAAGAAGGGGCACGAGTTAAAGGTCATCCTCAACTATAGGACATGCTTGAAGTCAACCTGGGCCACATGAGACCCTGTCTCAAAAGAAAAAAGGAAGGAAAGAAAGAAAAGAAAAACTGCTCTTAGTTTTGAAGGAGTTGACTCTAGAAATCATCTCAGATTTGTCCAGATTAAAACCATCAGCTTTAGAATAGGAATCTATGAAGAAAAAATTGATTTGCCACACAGTCCACTGAGGATTGAGAGAAGTATATAATACATACATATATATACATATATACACATTTATAATTCTATTGGGCTTTTGGTATTAGTATATTATATGTACTATATACTGTATATATATACACATACTATATGAATATTTTAAGGTAAAGTATACATATTTGAATCCCTCTTTAAATACACTGATGACCACAATTTAAATTATTACCCACTCAAAATAAATTCATATTTTAAGTGAGAAAAGCTTAAGTAACAGAAGAATTACAATTCAGTGTCCAGAACACAAGGGGACACTAGCAGGCAGGAGAGATGTGAAGCCTTCCAGAGATCTTTGTGGTTTACCAGAGTCTACCCTCACTAGGCAGCTGCCTGTTCTTTTTCTGCCCAGCCCTACCACCGTGAGGAAGAAAGATTAGTATTATCCTAGCCCACCAAGACGAAGAGAGAGGATTTATTGCTCTTCAACACTTCAGACCTCCATACCTGCGAATATCCATCCATCCCCCCTTAAACAAATGCCGGTTGTCACCACATGATCATCATTACTATGCAGGGAAGCTCCTCTGATGGATCAAAGCTGATGAAACACTCCTCTCAAAGAGACTGAACTATTCCCAGGTGGCCTGATTTATTTCCTGGAAGTTGCAGTTTTCCAAGTGGAACCTGGATCTCTTAAAAGCATTCCCTCATTGCGTTGAGGTAGAAAGTTAACCTTAGAGAATATGCCTCCGATGCAGAAGCTCGGGGGTGCTTACAAGAGAGCTGCACGTGACCAAAGAATGAGATTGTTCCTGTATCTTTGATAGAGACATCCTCAACCTTGACTGAGAGTAAGAATTTCCTAAAGAACATGTGGACAGTTTCATCTTCACCCTCAGAGTCTCAGATACCGCTATTCAGAGTGACGTTTATGGATTTGCAGTTCTAATAAACTCACAAATGGTGTTTGTTCTGCTCGGGCAGCAATCACTCTCTAAGAGGCAAAGCTTTACAGAATGTAGTCAGGCCAGTGTTTACAACTTCTCCAGTGGGCTCTCCCCCTGGGCACTGCTTGCTTCCACCTCTGCCCCTTGATGGGTGCTAAAAGGATCTTTCTAAACTTGAGTGTATCATTCATTAGTTTGCTCAATATGTTGACTGTGGCCCTGTTTGATTCTAAGTGGCTTAACATAACGCTGTCCATTAGGGCTGTAATATATATTATATTGGTAAGTAGTCATGTGCTTTTTAAGCTCACTGAGAGCTGACCCTAAGAGCAAAGCTCCCTTATCTCTGATCAAGTATGTTTATATCATGTGTCCTGTGAGAACTCTTCCAGGGCAGGCTGGGCTCTGCCTCTGGAGACAGGCTAACAACAGGCAGCTAAGGATGTTAAAAACTGTATCCTTGAGAACAGTTAGAAGGTAAACCATTTCCAGCAGAGGTTACTGCTATTATCCCATAGTATGAAAACGCCTGCAGGGGGAACAAAATGCTGGACGCTCTGCTCTGCCTGGAAATGGCTCAGCCAGGAACTCCAGCATGAAGGTTTCAGCTGGGTCTCCCCAGTCATCCCTGCACTCACCCAGTTTGGTGCTGTTTTGCTACAATCTCTTGCTAATATTTATGTGCTGCTTGCTATCGATCTGTTCTTTTGCTTGCTACATAATAAACTCACTCAAAATCAAAAGTACAGCCACGTAGAACATGGCTGTACTGTCGAGCAGTCTCCCTACAGAACAAGGCATACCATGCACCATATTTGTTTTATTTTGTGTTGCAGTCCTCAATGGTGCCACTAAGACATGTCTGCATCTCTCTAGGCACACTAAACTTTGCCCTTCTACTAGAACTAACCTGGAGGTGCTCAGGGCAATGCCAGGCCATATGAGGTAAATGAGGCAATACTCACAAACCACATACTCTCTCCTTGGTCCTCTGTCATTAAAACACCTGCCCACAGCACACACCACCATTGGTCTCCACAGAAATGGGATGTCCCAGCTCTATGATTTGCTTCTTCTCTTAATTGCTTTTGATAAAGTAAAATAATTTCCTTTCCCAGAGGGTGGTAAAATCATGGAAGGAGAAAGGAATGTTTCTCTTTAATCTAAGTCATCTTAAACAAAAGCCACTTTTTTCTAAGCAAAGCCAAGCAGTACACTGTGAGAACGTTTGATGGTTTGGTCTTAGTACCATAGCTACACTGCTACAGGCAGTCAATGGGCATCAGTTACACTGTATCTATTGCCTTGTTAACGGTTTTACTGTGCTGATGTTGCCAGAGAAAGGCCTCACTTTGGAAAGCCCCAACAAACTAGGTCTTCTCCCCAAAAGAAAATGGGAACAATCTAACAATGAACTAGAAAAAGAATTTTAATCAGCAAAGCTATACAAAGACCAGGAGACTAGTGTCCTTGGTCATCTTCAGGGTTCTGACAGGAGCTTCAGGCTCAAATAAGGAAAGAGCTGGGACAGGGGTCAAGTAGTATATGTCATTAAGCATTCTTATCAGACTGCTCTGGTTCATAAGGATACCAAGTCTAGTACCGTGAGGTTCTGGAAAACTCATTTTTTGAGGAAACTACTTGGTTGCTATCATGAAATCTGCTCCTGATTAAGAGGCAGCCTCAGTTGCCACCATGGGATCATTGCTCCTGTTTAGGAGCGGGGGGGGGGGTGTCTCATTGTAAGGTGATCTAACCTCAAGGTTCACTGTTCCTGGCAGTTTGAGGACAATGTCTGGCGCCTTCTGGGCACTACTCAGAAAGCCCAGAACAAAGCATTATAAAAGGTTAAGAGTTGACAATCTATTGATTCCTGATATCTTGAAAATATCTGTAACTCTTAACTTGGTGCCTTTAGCCTTAAAAGTAAATTAGAGCTAATAAACCTTGTAACTTAGGATGAATAAACCTTGTTATGTGGGAATAATAAACCTTGAATTATCAGTTTTATACAGATACTCCTGGAGTGATTGACATGTCTATGTATGGGCAGGAATCTAACCCAAAGTTTAAGGTAGTAAAGGAGATAGTCAAAATGAAAGCAGAGCTGTCAGGTTTTCATCTTGCTTGCAGTTGCTGGGTGATCTTTCATCTCCAGTGCAAAGTCAGTGCTTTCAGCAAATACAGCCTCCAAGTGTTTGTTCCACTGAGTAAGAGAAACTAAAATGCACTCACAATTATGGAAGACAAACTACTTTGAGGCAGTCCACCAAGGCCTATTCAAGGAATCCTGCCCAAAAGGTTTTCACTTATTGTATCAGTTACTTTTTTCATTGCTATGACAAAATGCCTGACAACACTTAAGGAAGGGTTTATTTTGGCTCACAGAGTACAGCCTATCATGCATGGGAGTCACGGCAATAGAAATGTGACGCAGGTGGTCTCATCGTACCTGCAGTCAAAGTGCAGTACGCAGTGAATGCACAAAGCTTAGCTCACCTTCTACTTTTGATTTGGTCTGGGACCACAGCCCACAGAACATTGCCATCGCATTTAGGGTGTCCTTCCCACGTCAACCCAATCTAGAAATTCGTTCACAGATGCACCCAGAGGTTTGTCTCCTCGGTGATTCTAAATCCCATCAAGTTGACAATATTAATCATCACACTGATAAAACTTTGTAAAAACTGACAAAAGAAAACCAAACTGTAAATAAACAAACATATGATTGGGAAATTAGATTCTCTTAAAGAAAGCCCAAGAAATAAGTCCTTGCTAATGTATCCTTCCTGAGAGAGTGCTTGAATGCTCAATCTACATCCCCAGCTGAGTCCTGTCTCAGAACCAGCCTTTGCCATTCCCTGAATTTACAATCCCAAAGACCACCATATTCAGGAACTTAATTAAGACTTAATTCTTAAGTCTTAGAAATTTTATGTCAAGCACATATTGAGAACATTTTTTTAAATATTTTATTATTTTTATTTTATGTGTATAAGAGTATCGCCTGCATGTATGTGAGTGCACCTGTGTTGTGCAATGACACGGAGGTCAGAAGAGGGCGTCGGATTCCCCCGGAACTGGAGTTAAGGACAGTTTGTAGCTGCCATGTGGATACTGGGAATTGAACTCAGGTCCTCTGCAAGAGCAGTGCTCTTAACTGCTGAGCCATCTCTCCTGAAGCCAGGTACACACACATACATACATGTATTCATACCTATATACATATATTCACATGCATGCCTTCATACACACATATACTACATTTGGTCTTAGCCAAAAGACTTGGAAGCCATACATTTACACACAGAACCTAATGTGTTTGCTGTCCCATCAGTCTCCCTGGAGCGGTATGCCTGGAACCCTTCAAGTTCTCACAGAGTTTCTCAAAATGGGCCTTCTCTATTGAGAAGGACTATAACATGACTCAGCCACTTAGTTATTCTGACTAATTAGCATTCTGTCTCCCACTAGCAGCATTAAAAACAGCCACTGGAGCTCTAAATGCTTCTTGGACTTCCAAACAAGCCTTTTCAGTGTCAAGGGCATTTGTTGCTCTCTGACCTTGATGAACTTCTTGTCTAGTTAATCCCCTACAAGATGCTCTTTTGCCTCCCTGGACAGAAAAACCAACATTTCATTTGACCTCTAAACTGCCAGTCTCCAAAACTGTACAACCTTTTCAAAAATACAATTTCAAATTAAAATTCTGTGTCAGAAGAAAAACATTAACTGAATTGCAAGTGTTCTTTTGAGCCTCGTTTAACACAGGTGTATAAAGTTGAGAAGGCAAATTTACATAAGGCTTATTTTAAGTTTGCATGACTAGGGAGATAGGGGACAAGAGTCACACATTTATTCGTTACTATGAAAAGACTGTAACTAAAATTGAGATACAAAATTACTAAATTTCAGTAATTTAGCATTTGCTCTAGGGCGGTGAGGAAAAATACAAAGCTAGTTAAATACTGAGAAAGCATAACACATGGACTGTGTGCCCTACACGCTTACCAGGTGTCCTCTTATTCAAAGAGAGAAACCCTAACATCAGTGTCACTGAGGCGATTATTCAAAGCAGCCTTTCCAACATCTCCATTTCCTAGTTTGTTTCAGATGCACCTTGGATGTAAGTGAGGTGGGGGAAGCGAAACATCGCTCATCATTTACTGATTCCATAAACAGTGTTTCTGCAATTTGTCCTGCTTGTGTGCCAATAATAATAGAGGAATTCGTGATTTCTGATATTAAAGAATTCTCCACCGAGGAGAAAGACAATTAGGAGAAGGGGGGCATAGACTAAAGTGAGCAGATACAGCCAGAGAAAAGAGGAGGCCCACCAGCAAGCGAGGGAGTTGGTCAGAAAAGGGTTCCAGAACAGGTGATTCAGGAAATGAAACCTCAGTGCTCCTTTCTTTCTCCTTTTTGGCTAAATGAGCACTTTGCTTCTATATGTGCACATTTTCTTCTCCTATAGGTTACTTTTTTAGTAGTCACTGTATTAGCTACTTATTACTGTAACATAATGCCTGACAAGAGCAACTTAAAGAGAAAGGGGTTGCTTGGGCTCAGAGTTTGGGATGAAACAGTCCATCATAGAAGGTAAGGCATGGTGGCAGAAACAGGAGGTAGCTGGTCACATTGCATTCATGCCAAGAAGCAGAGAGAAGAATGCTTGTACTGCATTTGTATAGACATGCCCAGGATTAGACTTCAAGCCTCCAGGACTGTGTGATCTGTTGTTTGTTTAACCGCCTAGTCTGTGATATTCTGTTAATTCTGCCCTAGCAAACTAATATGCACTTTTACAGATAAGAAAAAGGAGACTTAGAATAGTTGCTCCAAGAAAATACTAGAACCAGGATTTGAGACTAGATTTCTATAATCCAGAGCTCCTCTAAATTTCCATATGCAACTGCAGCCCATGGGGCCATGCCTATCCACTGGTGCTCTGAAACCCACCAGGAATGATTCCCTTTGTACTGCCTAGCTACTTAGCTCCTGCATGCTATGGTCTATAGCAAACCTGATTCTTATTAAATAGGAACCTGGACCTGCAAGGTACTCATGACTATGGTATGCTCTGTGAGACTTGGGGTCAGAAAAAGACTGTGCCCTGAAGGGGATCATGAGCTTGTGAGAGCTGAGAAATAGCCATGAAAATAGCAGCCCCCCAAATCAAGTAGCTGAGTACTGAGCGGCACAGGTAACAAACACCTGTGGACCCAACTGGTCAGCAGGCAGAGTAATAAGTGCCTGTGGAGTGCTTAGTCATTATACCACCCACCCTCCCTACAAATCTCATGAACATCATGGAGGAAGGGGTGGAAAGATTATAAGAGCCAGAGGCCTGTCAGGGAGGACCTGGGTTTGTGTTCTGGACGTGACAAGACCACTGCACCCATGAACTCACAGCAGCTGTGACTGCCTGCACTAGACCTGCACATGATCAGTCAGTCAACATTTCAGTGGATGGGGGTGGGGGGCTCACTAGACCCCCCCCCGCAAGCTGAGACACTATTCATAGTTGATGACTGCTCAAAGGAAAAGTCAGTTTTCTTTAGGTAAGGGTGCGGTCCCTTACAGGTTTTCCATGCTGCAGTGAATGGTCCCACACTTATGCATATATGGGAAGCCCTAGCTGGATTTGGTGGGTTATGAAAAAAAAAGAAAGAAAAGGGGACATGAAGATGGGATGTAAGGATGCATCCGAGAGATGTTGGAAGTGGGAAGTAGGGTGAAGATGTTCAAGATACATTGTATACATTATGAGCCCCTCAAAGAATAAACTTAAAATGTTATATTTTAAGAAACGTTTTAGATATTTTTAAGATATTTTTATTGTTTCTTAGAGAATCTCATAGAATACATTTTGATCGTACTCAGAACCTCTCCCCCTCTTCTCTCAGGTCCGCCTCTACCTCACTGTCCACCCCCAATTTCATGTCCTTGATTTTCTTAATTTTATTTTATTTATTTATTTATTTTTATGTTGTGTGCATGAATGTTTTGCCTGCATGTACGTAAGTGCATCATGTGCACAAGAAGGAAGCCAGAAGAGGGTGTCAGACCCCACTGAACTGGAGTTACAGAAGATGGTTGTTAGCCACCAGATGAGTGTTAGGAGCCAAACCTGGGCCCTCTACCAGACCAGCCAAGTCATCTCTCCAGCCCCTTCTGTTGTTTTTCTAAAGGCATATCAAATCTAAATTGTGTCCCCCAAATGCCTATTTGGGTGTGGGTCCATCCCCTGGAGCCTGGTCAACCTACCCTTAAAGAAAGCTGCCTCTCCTTCTCCCAGCAACTATCAATTGTCAATAGTTCATCAGCTAGGGCTGGGGCTTCTTGCCCACCTCCTCCATCCATGCTGGGTTTCTGTCTGGCTTGGTTTTGCACAGGCTCAGGGATCAGTTCAGAAGAGAGGGGTAGAAAGACTATAAGGGCCAGAGGTGGTGGACGAGTACAAGGAAACCATGTTTACTGGACACAACAGGGCAGCTGCACATATGAGCCCACAGTAGTCATGGCTTATGGCAGCATGCACAGAATCTGTGCAAACCCAAGCCAGACCATTTTTTTTAACTAAAGAGCTATGCACCCCCCACAATCACGCCCTCCCTTCCTTCCGCATCCACTGTGCTTATCCCTGTTCCCATCACTAATCAGAAACTGTCCTTGTCAAGCTCTCCCAGTTTCTGAATGCAGCATTCACTGTGTAGTTACTTTATATGGACACACTGTAAGTTTGAGGCACTCAGGCGTTCCTTCCTCCTGAAAACAGACTTCTCCCTTGGTCTCATTTGACAGGGTTCTCAGATTTTCCTGCTGCCTGTCTTACTGCCCTGGTTCAGAGATTGACTCAGCAAACTCACAGAACTGAGACAGGAGCCAGAAGATCTTCTAACTGTCCTCTCCCTGGGGAGTCAGGCCCTCAACAGTGCAGTATGCTCGGCGTGTTGCCATGATGAAGCTCATCCAAAGCTTTGACACACAGACACCTCTGCGACCCGTCCAGAGGTCAAGTTTATGATCCCTTACCATCTAGTCTCTACCATAAATTACAGTGTTAACGTGCACCTGTCTGGCTTGGTCCTGGGTCCTGGACAAAACATAGACATCCTTACTGGATCTAAGGATAACATCCCAGGAGCTGGTCAAGGGACAAATCTTTTATTACAAGAGATTCATGAATACATATGCGTAGCACAATGCCTGGCACCAGGTGCTCAAGAAATGTGCGTTGCTGTTCATGTCTCCTCTGCAGTTCTTTATCCATCCTGTCCGGTCAGTTTCCAGGTTCTCCCAATACCACTTCTGTTTTCTTACCTCTCTCCTCTCTTTTTCACGCCACTAACTTTATGCAGAGTAGAGGAAACAGCACGGCAAAATAGGAAATCATGTTAAAAGAAAAAGTCAATTTGAAGAAAAAAAGAAGTCTAAATTAAACTTCTCAAACTAAGTAGTCTTTGAAATTAGTGGATGTCATAAACAGAGTGGACAAAGAGAGAAGAGCAAGACCCCAGCTGTCAACCAGAATAACAGAGCGAGGTTCTCCAAAGAATGACAGTCTTCATTTGAGAATGGAGGCGAGCTGCAGTGGAAATACTATGCCACAGCGAGGCAGGACCTCCTCAAAGAATCACACAAGCCACCTGGACGTCATTGACCTTGGACACCAAAGACAGGAGTGCACATCATGGTAGAGGTGATGTGTCCTAAGGAGAGCATCTTTTCTGAATACTTTCAGTCTTGAAAAATGTTCAAGATAAGCTATTTTTTAAAGGAATGTGTACATATGTATGAGCATGCAAAGCACGGGGTGCGTGTAGAATGTAAAAAAAGCTTTCGTAGATCACTAAGAAAGCCCGGAAAACTATTTCTCTCAGACAGGCAGACGTCAGCCTGCCCCATTTGTTCCTTTCCCGTTCTAATTTTGTCAGGGTCTGACAAGAACAATTTTATCCCGGTATCATCAACTTTCAAACAGCTTTAATTATAGACTAAATTTTTGCACATTTTCAAAGGAAGCAATGCAAAGAAATTGTGGCATTCTTTGAAGATTAAACTCAAAAGGGAATACAGAAAATCTGTGTTTTTATAAGTGTATACTATTCTAAAGTTAAAATAATGGAATTAGATTTACATATATGTTTGTGTGAAAATATAATTCATAGAATGAAAAACAGAAATAAAATATTCTGTAAACTTCTAAACTTCAAAATATAGCACAGCGTAGTTTACATTGGAAACATGTAAACCTGATGTAAAGAATGCACCACAGCTGTCAAAATTCTTAGAAGAGGAGGCGTGAGGAAGGTACAGTGAAGAATGGGGCGTAAAGCTTTCAGCTACATCACTAGTGTTGCTGGAGAAAACAGCAAATAGACATTGCCACTAGTTCTGAAAACTCATGTTCTCAGTTTAGGTCTCCCTCATCTTCTGCCTGTTTATCTACCAGAGTTTAACTAGCAATGTCATCGCTAAGCACAGATCCCATAAGGAACTGATGCCAAAATTCATACCAGCATTATCTACGATAGCCAAAAGATGGGAAAGTGCCCATCATGTGACGTAGTGTGCACGTGCCCCCCCCCACACACACACACTTCATAAAGGAGTAAAGCAATGATATATGCTATGACACATGAACATTGGAAACCTAGGCCAAGTGAAATAGTGATACCCAAAGGACAATGATTGAAAGATTCTGCTCATCTGAAATATTTACAATAGTCAGGCTCGTGAGTGTGGAGAGCAGATGAGCAGTTACCAGGAGCTAAGAGGATTGGGACATAGGAAGTTGTTGCTTAATGATTATAGCATTTCTTGTTCCGGGTGATGAAAAGATTTGGAAAAAGATAGTGATGGTATTTGTACAACACTCTGAACATAAGTGCCACTGAATTATACACTTTAAAATGATCAAAACACAAGGACCAGGGAGATGACTTGGTCAGGAAAGTGCTTGCCACTCAAGCATGAGGACCTGAGTTCAGCTTCCCAGCACCACCTGAAACACCAGGCATGGCAGCATGTGCCTATAATCTCAGCCCTGGGGAGGAGGAGACAGGAGGACACCTGGTGTTTGCTGGCTAGCCACTTGAGACAGTCAGTGAGCTTCAAACTCAGTGAGATACCCTGTCTCAAAAACTGCAAGCAGAGAGGTGATTAAGGAAGACACCAGATGTCAACCATCAGCCTGTGCATCACGTGCTTACAGACACACAAAGAGACAGGCAGATGCACACACACACACACACACACACACAGACGCACACACATGCACACAGGCACACACGCAAATCATCAAAACAGCAAATACTCTATATGTATATCTTATCAGACTCTTGAAATTAATTATGAAATATGCCAAAAGCATTCATTCACATATTTTAAAGGGATAAATTGACATATGGATCATATATTAATAAAAATTCTTAAATTTTTAAATTTATTTTTATTTTATGTGTATGAGTGTTTTGCTTGCACTTGCGTGTACAATGCCCACAGAGGTCAGAGGGCATAGGATCCCCTGGAACTAGAGTTAAGGATGGTTGTTAGCTGCCATGTGGGTGCTGGCAACCAAACATGAGCCCTCTGCATGAGCAGTGCAGCCAGTGTTCTTAACTGCTAAGCCATCTCTCCAGCCCCATGATAAACCTATTTTGAGAGAGATTTATAGCTAGAAATTGACTTATTCAACTGCAGAGTGGACTAGGCAAAGTGAGGGCTATCAGGACAGGTCTGAACTCTCAGATGCAGACTGAAGCTGAAGGCCACAGAAGGAACTTCCTCCTCAGCAAAGACTGTTAAGGCCTTTCAAAGAACTGCATCAGGCCCACCCAGATTACCCAGAATGACTGTCCTAACTTGAAATAAACTGATTTTAGATTTTCATCATCCTACAAAATACCCTCACAGCAACACCTACATTAACTGTTTTGCAGGGGGAGGAGTTTTGAGTTATCTCACTCTGCAGCCGAGGCTGGCCTGGAACTCATGGCAATTATCCTGTCTCAGCCTCTCAAGTACTGGGATTACAGCATGAACTACCACACCTGGTTTAGATTAATTTTTGACTGAATAGCTTGGCGGTAAGCTGAAAGTTGACAAAAAAAGCCAAACATGCCATTGTGGGTTTCATGATGGATTTACAACCTGTCCATAGTTCTCACGCCTTCAAACTGCCAGGTTCCAACAGGACCACAAAAACATTCTGAAACATCTATTTAACATGTGATATGAAAATTAGGAATGGAGTGATAACTGAATGGTCTATCTGTCCTTTGAAAAATCAGCCTATGGCCTGGAGAGATGGCTCGGAGGCTGAGAGCACTCGCTGCACAACCTTGAGGACTGGAGTTTGGATCCCAGAACCCATGGAACAGCCAGGAATCCTGCAAATGTCTGGAACTCCAGCTCCTTGGGATCCACCATCTTCTGGCCTCTATTAATACACAGATACATGCACCCACACACACATGCACATACATTCACTTAGATACTCTTTAAAAAATATATGAAAAATGTAAAAAGTAAACTTATCTACCAGACACTGAGCTTATATTGAGAACATTAAAATTAAGGTATAAAGCCTGACCTCGGGAAAATCACAGATTCCTCTTGTTTACACAACAATAAATCATGATCCTTCCCCTACCAGGAGAAGACGAATTCCACTTACCCCTGGGTTTACCTGACCATCCACCCTGGTTCTGATATCTGTTAACAACCTTCACCAACTGGCTTCCCAAGCTCTGATGGCACAGTGTACCAATTTACTAGTCAACACAAGGCTGGGGCCTGCCACCCACCACCCCAGGTTTGTGTTGACTTTTTGATTGATACACAGTATCACCTGAGCTTTGGAACCCTAGGCAGCTGTTTGCTGTGGAATGGGGAGAGTTGAATTTCTTTGGGGGAGTGACTCTAGATGGGCTGGCTGGATCTGATGGATAGGCTTCCACCAAAGGACATCTGGGTACAGATGCTTGCCCCCATAAACCTTGGCATAGCATGTGTGTCAGAGTACATGAAATCTGGTGGGGGGAGACTGCAGGGGGTGTGGATGGGGGAGAGGGTCTAAATTTGATTGAGCTCTGTGTGTGAAATGTACAAAAACTCTAAAAAAATACACATAAAAAAGAAAACTCAACACCAAAGATGAAAATAGAAGAATGACTATAAATATCCACATTCTGTATATCTTAAGCTAAGGTAAGGATTTTGAATGTTTTTACCCTATAGAAATAGTAAGTGCTTGATTTAAATACCACCTGATATAGACACATATCAAAACATCACATTACTGGGTGTTCCATTAACAAGCACAGTTTTTATGTTTCTGGGAATCACCTGAAAATAAGTTTAATCTAAAACAATAATTACAAAACAATAACAATGAGGCCAGAACTTTTCTAAAGAAGAATTAAAGCACTTCCCATTCTTTTAATTTTTATTGAGTTTTTGTACACTTTGTACAATTCTTAACGAAATTTAGACCCCCTCCCCCAAAACATGCCACCCCACTGGACCTCATGTATTCTGCCATACATGTTAAGTCCTATCCAGTCAAGCAATACCCAGACGTCCTTCAGTGCAAATTCAACCACTAAAGTCTAGTCAGCCCATCCTACCTAGAGATCATAAGGTCTACTCTCCTCACCTAGTAGTAATCAGTCTCCAACAGTTCTCAGACTTCAGCTGGTCTGCCACCCACTTCCCTAGCTTCACTCTGGGCCCTTGTCTGATTGAGGGTCCTGTGTTCGATGCCAACATTGCCACAAGTTCACATATGCAAGCTAAGCCTCACTTGCCTTTTTTTTTTTTTTTTTGAGACAAGGTCTCTCTGTAGCCCAAGCTGGCCTGGAACTCTCTCTGTAGACCAGGCTGGCCTTGAACTCAGAGATCCGCCTGCCTCTGCCTCCCACGTTCTGGGATTAAAGGTGCATGCCAACATGTTCAGCTTCACTTGCCTTTCTTTCAAGAATATTAGAACCATTTCTTTCAGATACAATTCTCTCATTAAAAAAGCTTCAGAAGACAGCATCACGAATCTCCCAAGAGACTGGAAGGAGACCCTTGCTGAATGGAAGGAAGATCAGTCCCAGTGCCCCGAGGTCCATTTCCCAGTTTATCTGCTCTTAACCACTTCTCCGGTGTTCTTGCTCTCTCCCTCCACTCTTCTCTGTCCTTTCTGATTGTTTACTTTGGCTTCTCACAGCTGCTTTGGTCACCATTTAGCCCTGTGGTCTCACTCAGCGCTAAAGGGAACTCCGCAAATTCAGGCTCATTCACTCCTGTGTCAGCAAGATGCAAACATACAATGGAGCTGGGGAGATGTTCAGTTAGTGAAGTACTCTCTGTTCAGGCATGAGGTCCTGAGTTTCATCCCCAGAACCCAGGAAAAGCAGCCAGGGGTCATGCTGAGGAGGCAGACAGGTGGGCTCATGGAGCTCACTGTCCAGATAGCCTGGCCTAATTGGCAAGTTCTAGGCCCTGGTCAGTGACCCTATCTCAAAAAATAAGGTGGACA
This sequence comes from Nannospalax galili, assembly GCF_000622305.1. Taxonomy (NCBI): domain Eukaryota; kingdom Metazoa; phylum Chordata; class Mammalia; order Rodentia; family Spalacidae; genus Nannospalax; species Nannospalax galili. The sequence continues at coordinate 4,820,345 of NW_008333886.1, read as the reverse complement.
GTGCCTGAGGGATGGCACACAAGGTGCACCAGAAGTCTCCGCATGCACAGAGATATGCGCACACATATAAAAAGAAAAACCTTGTTCACGATGAAACAGTGAGAAATGAGAAGTTCTAAGTTCCATCTCCTGTGTGTAGTGGTGTACGGTTCAAAGGAGGTTCCACAATTCCTTCTTGTCCATGATAGCGGCCTGCCAATCATTTTGCACATCTAGGAAACATTCCGTCATGAAAAGACAACCACTTCTGTAAGTTGCAACCTGTTTTTTTTAAGGCTTAGGGAAGTTTTTCCCCTTCATTTTTGCGCCTTTAATTCTTGAATGTCATTTGAAAAAGAAAATCCATAATTTTGCAAACAGAAATTGCAACCTCCACCCTTATTGAGCATCAAGTAGCATGCAGTCATGCGTGCAAACTTATTGTGGAAAAATAAATCAGAATCCTGTGAAAATTAATTTAATTATGCTCTCAGAGTTTTCCTATTGACAGAATGTGCACATAACTCCTTTAGGACAATAACACAGTAATGAAATCTAGTTCGTGTGAGCAAAGGGCTTGTTGCTGTGATTGTTGTTTAGTCATTTAATTTCTCATTCCTCTCTGGACCATTCCATCTTAGTGAATAGTTATGCTATTACTTAAAAAGAGAAACTGAGGCAAATACACTTCTAAACCAGGAGGCCTTCCGAACATTGTAAAGTATTCCTATAACATTTTCTTCCTACGTATCAGAACATCTGTGCAACGTGCCTTCTGTCCTGTGATGTAGAATCCCAGTACTGTGTATCCCTGACTTTTCAGTGGAGCAAATACCCAAAGGACCTTCCCAGGTGGACATAACTTGGCTTTAGGCAATTAGTGTCCAAAGCAACATTAATGTTGTCTTCCTGAAGCTGCAACTTGACAGCCTGATAAACAATAGCACTGAGAGAGGTGTGAACTTCCACTATTTATCTCAATGGGCTGTTAACTTTGAAACCTAATTATGATCACTTAAATGCCAACACTGTTAATCATTTCACTGCTGATCACTGTACCAGAAACATCCAGCCACAAGCAATGTGCTTCCCCCCAGGCCTGCCAGGTTCAATTGTCCTGATGGGCCTTTTATGAATGGCCTCTTGTTATAGCATCAACCTCAGATGAGTAAAATTGGTACACTTAGCACTGGGGCCCCAGGCTAAGCAAGACACCTTTACCCGTGCTTGAAACAAAGACAAGGGGTAAGGATCTGTTGCTGATTTGTTTCTCTGTTCTACTTTTTAATAATTTTTATTTTTTTATGTGTGTGTTTATTGCCTGCGTGTAAATGCACCTGTGTCATGCAACGCCTGAGAAGATCAGAAGAGGGTGTCAGATCACCTAGAATTGGAGTTACAGATAGTTGTTAGCCACCATGGGAGTGCTAGGAACCTAACCTGGGTCTTCTGCAAAAGCAGCCAGTGCTCCTAACTGTTGAACCATCTAACCAGTATCTGTTTCTCTGTTTTAAATACTGAACTTGAAGTGGAAGTCAGACCCTAGGTTCAGTTACTAGCACCCAAAGCAAACAAATACTGAGAAGGATAAACTCTTTAATGGGAATTTCTTAAGTTCCATGAGTCCCTATAAAAATCCATATCCTTTGCAATATGACTGCCATCGCCGAAGATAGTGTAAAACAGGAGCAGAGAGCATCACTTTCCAAAAGTCACTGATGTGGACTTAAGATATAACTGAATTTGAAGAATTTCTTGAACCACAGATGCCAACTTCCCATCTAACCTGGGGAATCTCCCTACCTAGCCTACCACCTACCTCCCTACCTAGCCTACCACCTACCTCCCTACCTAGCCTAACCACAACAATGCAGCATGTCTAAATATCTTCAGGGCTAAGGTGTTTGCTGTCTCACATCCAAACCCATTTAACTGTTTGAGTCTCACTTTTAGAAGATTCCTTCTTCTCTTCAGTGTACTTCTCCCATGTATAACTTCAATGTTTTAGCCTAAATCCACTTCTCATGCAGAAAAGACCTATCATGTTACCTATCTTCAGATATTTTAAACAGTTCTATATAGTCTGTACAAAATACCAGCAGTTTGCTTAAATGTCTTCCTTTATTGAACACTTGTTATGAGCCACATTTTCATACATCACTGGGATGGTTAATGTTGACTGTCAATTTGATGGGATCCAGAATCAACTAAGAGACGTGTCTCTAAGTGAGGGGCGGGGGGGGCTGTGAGGGTCTTTCTAGACAAGATTACCTGAGGGAGGAGACCCTCTCTGAGAGTCAGTAGCACCTTTCATTGGCTGGGTGTCCCAGATGGAAAGAGCTCCTTGTAGAAAGCAGTGTCCCCTGCCCTGCCTTCTCTTCTTCCCGATGCGCGCATCTGTCTCTGTAGCTGCTGCCGTCCTCCACTGGCATTAGACTTGGCTTCTTCGCCTTCCAATGTGGACTGAAGATCAGCAGGTCTCTAGAAATCTTCCAGGCTTTCCGCACCAGATCAGGATTGTTGAGGAGTCCAGCTTTGTGGACTAATCAGCCTACTCAGCTCTCAGCCTCTCCAGCGTGCAGAAGACCATTGTTGTACTGTCCAGCCCCTATCATGTACACTGCTCTAACAAGTCCCTGTTTATAATATTCATTCTATTGATGCAGTTGCTCTAAAGAATGCTGTTCAATAGTCACTCAACGAGCAAACCTTTCAAATATATTGCCACTTTACAAATTAGGAAACTATGACAGAGACGTGAAGCATGGGGTTACTGAGTGCTAAAGGGAAGGGGTTGGCATCCCGCTGACTTGTATCCTGAGTACACTGATTTCCAGCCAGTATCTTCAGTATTTTTCAAATGCAGTAGAATACCTCACATCCCCTGAGTTCTTTCCTGGCTTTACGGAGAGGTGGATTAGCCCTTTTTACAATGAAGCAAACTGTCATGGTGGGCTTTGGTTGTGAACTTTACACATCTGGGAAAAAGGACTCTCAACTGGGGAATTTCCTCATGGGACTAACCTGTGGGCTTGTCTGTGAGACATTTTCTTGCTTGTAGAGTGATGTGGGAGGGCCCAGATCATTGTGGGTGGTGCCACCCCTGGGCAGGTGGTCCTGGGTTGAATGAGAAACCAGGTTGGGCACTGGCCAGAGGAGCAAGCCAGTAAGCAGCGTTCCTTCAGGGTCAGTGCTTTAGCTCCTTGTGCTAAGTTCCTGCCCTGACTTCCCTCAAAGATTGACTGTACCTTGAAAGACTAAGATGAAGTAAAAACCCTTTCCTTTCCAAGCTGGTTTTGGTCAGTGTTTTATCACAGCAACAGAGAAGCTAACCAGAACACAATCTGAGCCTCAGAAAACTAGATGCTCTTCTTATTCTGATAGCAGTGTTTCAGTACTTCTTGACTTTCCATGTGGAAAGGTTTCATCTTTTCTTTACATGTACGATATTGGACAAATATCAGATTTGGCCAGCCAAGGGTCACATGCCACCCTGTTGCTCTGAGGACCAACAACACAAACATAACTAATCCATGGTGGTATTCTTCCCCGCTGAGCTGAGACGGAATCAAAATCTCTAGATCTGGGGCTCAAGACAGCCACTATGTACCTATCCTAGACTAAGGAATAATGCACACCCATCTACTTGTATTGATATACTAAGCTGAATCTGACAAACTTGTCCTAGATGCATAGGATGAGAAGATGTACAAGAACAGTCAAGTAAAAGAACACCAGTATATAAACAGCAAACGCAAAAAGTACAAACTTAAATGGGATAACAGCCTTACAGTATGCAATCTGTTGGTGTGCAGCCCTCAGAAATCCAACAGAGACCGAGATCCAACGAAGTGGTTCCTTTCCACTCCAGAGGGAGTTTCAGTGGTTACCCGTTTGCAGTTTAGAAGAGGTTTATATAATACACATTGATTTTCATCCAGCAAAATCACCCCAAGATTAGTAGGTGTTGCTTTACAGGCAAAAGAAAGACAATAAAGGAAGAAAAGAGAAATGCAGGGCTCCAGTTCCAGCTCCAGCTATATCCTGAGTCAGTTTGACTTATGTAAATAATAGGATTTTTAAAAATCAGCACCAAGTAGATTTCCTTAGAAAAGGTTTCATCTTCCATAAGCAAATATGGGGGGGAGCCTAAATATTTTTTTTCTAACTTGTGGTGCTGGTATCTCACACACAATAGGCATACTTTTGATCACCAAGGCCCACATATCCTCTTCCAAATGATCTCTCCATCTCAAGCCAGTGGCACTGTTCATAGGAACAGTCTAGGGCAGTGGTTCTCCAAGAGTGTTTCTCAAAATGTAATTCCCCGGAGCTACTGCAGACCAAGTGAATCAGACCCTCTGCAGATGGGCTATGAGAGCAAAACAGCAAGCCCTCGGGATTCGGATGCTTGCTGAAGTCTGAGAACTACTGATCTATGAGAAGCCTAGACTTAGACCAGCACCAGCCCGGCTGTAGCCAATACTGTCATTATTAGAAACCAGCCACCTATGACTTCTCTGTCTCCATCCCCATTAACTCTGCTGCAAAATTAAAAAGAAGAAATATCCATGTGCCTGTATTTGAAATCTACACTCCCTGACCAAGCCCTGCCTGGGAGCCCACATATTTTGACTGTGTTTTGTTTGTTTGTTTGTTTGTTTGTACCCAGTGTCCTAAATAAGCCCCGTGTCTGAGCTGATTAAGCAGAAATTTAGGGAGAAATGAGAAATGCACATGAAATTTTAAGTAGTTTTAATAAAACATTTGGATTCAACCTTTCTAGTATACGATTCTTACATATAACACAGGGAAACATTTCTAAATGCACATGAGACATGATCATATGACCAAAATAAAATGTTGATGTGTGATGGTCGGTATTTATTGTCAACTGGACAGAATTTAGATTTGCTGAAGCGATAATCTCTCATAGACATGCCCAAAAGGTTATCTAGAGTAGGTTGATTTCAGAAGGAAGAGCCACCCTAAATGTACACAGTGCCATTCTAAGGGTTGAGGTCCCAACTGAATAAAATGAGAAGGCCAACTGCACATCAGCCTTCATCTCTCTCTGCCTCCAGCTGCTTCAAGCTCTTGCCACCTTGACTTCCCAGCATGATAGACTGTATCCCCTGGAACTATACACAAGAATAAATCTTATCTTCCTTAAGTTGCCATTGTTTGTAGGAGGAAGGTGCCCAATGGGGAAAAGGGCTCCCTCAAGCCACTTATTTCAGATGTCCCCCAGACACTCTGGGGCAGGGATGTCTTAGAAGATATGGGGGTACTGCTCACGACCGATGATAGATCCATGCTCAGTGAATTCATAGATCCCTCTGCACTGTGCCTACACCAAGCATGGATAAACCTTGCAAAAACTACCCCCAATCCTAAAGGCCACTGTTCAACCGGAGAGCTCCAACCTGTCCCCCTTTCCTGGCTCTCCGACGCCCCAATATGGGTTGAACAGTGGCCTATCATTGAACCTAAACTCTCTATCCTTAAAACTCTGGTGGAGGAACAGCTCAGGTTGGGACACATTGAGGCCTCCCTAAGCCCTGTCTTTGTTATCGCAAAAAAAATCAGGCAAGTATAGACTATTACAAGACCTGCAAGCAATTAATGCAAATATGAAAAAAATGGGTACCCCCCCAGGCAGGCCTACCACATCCACAAGCTATTCCATCTGAGTATAATGTAATAGTTGTTGACCTTAAGGATTGCTTCTTTAACATCCCATTGCATCCCGACCATAGGGAAAAATTTGCCTTCACACTATGGGAGCCTAACTTCCATTGTCCTGCACAGAGATATCACTGGAAAGTCCTTCTGCAAGGAATAAAAAATAGTCCTACCATATGCCAGTTATACGTCTCATCCATCCTCCAGGACCTTTGAGCCTCAGTCCTCTTAATTCATTATATGGATGACATTCTTATTGCCCACCGCTCTCCTCATGCCCTCAAAATTATTTTCAATATTATCATGTCTCGCTTCAAAGCGACTGGCCTCCCTGCTGCCCACGAGAAAATACAAAAGCTTCCCCTCTTTTCCTTTCTCGGCTATAAGATAACTGATCATTTACAACCAATCTCCCCTAAAATCGTGGTCAACCCTGTCTAGTCCCTCGCTAAGTTCCAAGAATTGTGCGGAACCATTAATTACCTTTCTATTCCTGGTAAGAAATTACGCAGGCTCTTCGCCCTCTTGGAAGGTCATAAACGTCCCTCTGACAAAACCATCCTTCCACCAAAGGCTTCTTTGCTCCTTGAGGATATATCACAACAGCTATATCAGGCCTCGCTGGATCGCTATGACCCTTCTTTACCCCTTTTGGCCCTGGTCCACAAGACCCAGGAAGGGGTCTTAGGATCCCTGTATCAGAAAAAACCACTGCTTTGGGTTCACCTCTCCCGGTCCAACCTACATAAGATAACCTCCTACTTTGATATCTGCTTTGGCCTAGCCATCAAATTATGCAAGACTTGCGGGAGAATCTTCAATAAAGAACCTGACCAGATTATTCTCCCCTTCTCTCTCCTCCAATCCCAATCCGTATGGGCAGATTCCCTTTTGTTTCAAAACATGACGCGGGATTCCCGGGAGACTTTGAATGCCACTATGCAAGCGACCAAGTCCTCCAGTCTCTGCCCTTGATATTGCCCGCTCACTCCTGCCCTTCCTCCGCCCTGCTCCCCCTGGCACCCTCGGCATTTACGGATGCCAGTAGAAAGTACTTTGGGGTTCTCATTCAACAGGAAAACCACGAAGATCTTGTTATAAAACATCCAAACCCCAGCTTAGTCCAGTTGGGGGAGCTCTCGGTCATTTTGGTGGTATTACAAAAATTGCAGACCGTCCCCGTTAATATCTTCTCACAGCGGATACGCTGTACAGGCCTGTAAAGCATTACCCTTCTCCCGAATCAGGGACGACCTCAACCCGGTGTCCACCGCCATGATGGCCATACAACTCCTCTTGGAAAATAGACAGGCCCCTTGGTATATTTCCCATATAAGGTCACATTCCAACCTTCTAGGCCCCTTGGCCAAAGGAAATGTGGCCATAGACCGCATTATCTTATTTGCAGATTTGCCCTTACTTGAGCAGGCCAAATTTCTACACCAACAATTTCACCTATCTCCCCACAATATGAAAAAAACTCTTACCTGAGCTTACTATACCCCAATGTAAACACCTATGCCACACACGCACTACCTGTGCTCCTCTCACCCCTACCTGCCCACTTAATCGTCTGGGCACCAACCCCCGCATGGTCTTTGGCAAATGGATTTTACACATTTCCCCAGCTTTGGCAGGCTTAAATATATCCACATGACTATAGACATATGTTCGGGATATATACATGCACTGGCCATGACAGGGGAGACCACTTCTCATGCCATCAAAGCCATTAAGGCATCTATGATGGTTATGGGAGTGTCATGGGAAATAAAAACTGATAACGACCCAGACTATACTTCCCAAAAAAATGATATAATTCTTATCTTCCATGAGAATCCGACATACTCATGGAATACCACATAATCCCCAGGGCCAAACCATTACTGAAAGGGAAATTCAGTCCCTAAAACAAAAATTGACAAAAGTCTCCTCTGAGGCAAAAAGTGACCCACACTTGGCAGTAATCAAAGCCCTGTTCCATCTCAATTTTCTCTCGTTCGATGATAAGGGTTATAGCCCCGCATATAAACATTGGGCGGAGCTACCAAGACACCCTCAAGCCCCCCTGGTAAGATGGAGAGATCCTGCCACCCATGTTTGGCAACCACCCGCCCCCCTTATTAACGCAAGGGCGAGGATATGCTTGTGTTTTCGCACAGGATCAGCCTAAACCAATATGGCTTCCTGTGCGAGATGTAAAGCCTGCCACAGACCAACCTTCACTGCCGGATTCCTGCTGCTCAGCATAACAGCAAGTACCTCTCTTGACCTCTGGGCCCTGGTTCCCCTCCCACCAATTCTCATGACAGTTGGTATTACTTCCCCTATCTTCCCAGCAGTTTTTTCACCTAATACCTCTTTACATCTGCCCCACATGACAATTTCCTCAATGGTTACCTTAACCTCGGGAAACTGGAACCTTACCAATACTCTCTGCTTTGATCTCGATGCCACTAATGGCCCATGTGTAAGTTTGGTAAGAAAAAATTTCACCAACTTTGGTGCTGAAGGTGAGGAGACTGGCAGGTCCTGGAGACTGCCAGCCACCCCACAGTGAGGCTGGATGACTCTGTTACTGAGGAGAGCGGAGGTGGAAAGTTTTCAGGAACCTTCCTCCATTTCTATACCACGGCCTCTCAGAGTATCACCAATAGCACCTGCTCTATTTCTGCCTACCTAGACTGTTCCCCACTCTGCCCCCCCCCCAGGGAAGATAATGTCCTATACGACCATCCACTTTGGCAACGTTGCTTGGCCTCTTCATATGCCCATCACCTCACTAATTTGGACCTCTGGGGACCGCCTCCCAGGGGCCACCATCTACTCGCCAAATATTTGATGCATAACTGCCATATCCCTATATTCCGGGACTGGAGCCTATGTGGACCCAATGCCTGCCTTGACGACTTCTGTCCCTTTCTCTTCCTAAAGTCTGCCCACCTTTCCAATGGGACCTTTGCTGCCACAGGCAACTGGTCTGATCTGACCCTTACAACAGCCTCACACATTAAGTTTAAAAAGACACCAGTTTGTCGCTGTACTCCCTTCTTCTTTATTATCACTAATTCTGATGCTAGCCTAAACTGCTCTGAGGTCACTTGCCTCTTGAACGCCTGCTGGAGACCACCTCAGTGTCAGTGTCGAGTGATTATGCGACTCCCCTCCCTTGCCTGGGTACCGGTGAGTAATTCTTCTCATTACCATCAAATTACATTAATAGAACTAACGAGAACTAAGAGGGATTTTGGAATTACCATTGCAATCACAACAGCCATATTAGCGGCGATTGCTGGGGGGACAGTGGCCACGATGGCCTTAATACAAAATGGGGCAACAGCCATGGCATTAAATGATGCGATAAAGGCATCAGCCCAGGCCCTTCAGACCCAACAGCTCCTTAACAATCATTTTGAAAGGGCTATCATGGTCCTTCAGCAACAGATCAATCTACTTGAGGAAGAAGTGCAGACACTCCACTTGCTGGCTATAAGCAATTGCGATCCACAATTTCAAAATTTCTGCCTGACCCCATATCAGGTATCAAGTATCACACTGGCCAGATGACAGCTAGCCAATTATGTTCAGGGCCCTTGGTCAGCAGCCTTCAAAAATTTTTTCAATGCAACTGAGCCAAAATATCATTATCCTCAACTATACCCAAATCACTCCCATAAAACTAGAAACCACCTTCTTTCAACAGGTTTGGAATAATATTAAGGGACTCCTAAACCCTTCTTGGATGGTTACTTGGATTATTTTGGGAGGAATTGCTTTTATATTACTACTGTTGCTTAAGTGCCTATTCCAGCAGATCCACAAAGATCGGTCTCCAAAACAACTCTCCAGATCCTCATGGCCCTGCAGCAGCTGAACAAAGGGCCACCCTGATAAGAGGTGCACACATCGCTCTCTTATTTAGACAAGGTCACCTCCTATAAAACTAGCCCACCACCCAGGCATACCTCCTGTCCACACACCATGAATAAAGCTGTTAATCAATGACAGGTAAGATCCTCCCACGGTAGACCAACCTAAGACAGAATGGGCATGGGACTAGATGCACGCTCCAGTGACGGGTAAGGCCTACATGTGTGGAGGAAAACCTAAGACAGATGCAGCTTCTACGGTGTCACTCATAGAATAGTTAGCCACTGCCTCTCCAGAGGATGCCCATGTTAAAACAAAAAAGGGTGGATTGAGGGAGGAAGGCCCACCTGACAAATGGTGCATGCGCAAGGCAGTTCCTGGTCTCAACCACAGAAGTAGCCAAACTAAAATCTGCCTGGTAACCTAGAGACTGACAATGAGATCACAGCACCAATGGGAGAGTGACAACTGGACACTGGGACACTGGGAACCAATGGGGGCCAGGGAGCAGGTATATAAGGCAGCCCTTTGTTCACAATAAACAAGCTTACTGGCAGACCGCCCAGTTTGTTTCCCGTGTCTGTGTCATTGACTCTGCACCTACTCATCCCCTGCCCCCACAGTGGGAGGGAGGTCAGTTTAAACAGCAACAATTGTTAGGTATTTTGTCACACCAACAAGACAAGTAACTAATACATTGTCCATTTAACATTCTTCTAGCACTCTCTCTAAGCCAAGGAAGAATAGCTTTTCCCTTAAACACCTAAACTTTTCTTAACAAGTGTTTCTCATTCAAGAATCCCCTTTCTTCAACTCCATGAACTCCTGTTGGCAGTAGACAGGCTCTGCTCTGAACAGATGTCTATCAAACTCTAAAATGATAGAAAACCCTGATCGCATGATTATTTTTGTTCATTTTACCCATCAAAATGAAACTATAGCCCCCAAAGCAACCAACCAAAACAGCCTGATAAGGAGCTCTTCTGTCTCAGACTTAATTTAGAAGCTCAGCTTCAAGGTATTCCTCACCAGAACTACTACTGAAGGCTCATTCTCATTGAACTGTTCTATTCATTCTCTAAGAGGGCAGGGGCTGCCTCCAGGGAATTACTACCTGGTAACTTCATCGAAGAGATTTGGATCATTGGAAGGCAGTAAACTCTCTCCCAAAATGCTACACTCTGGTTCTGTGTACTTGCTGGACTGGAAGGTGAGAGAACCACATACTCCCTATGTCAACAAATCATGGGCTAAGAAGAGATTGAGATTTTAGTCTCCTTGCATTCTAGCAGGTTAGCCTGCCACAATTTCAGATTAAAAGGCATGGCTCTTGGATTTATTACTCATTGCATTAGCAATAATCAGAAGATCTGCATTTACACCCACTTTTCTAATCTCAGTTTGGATAACAAAACACAGCGGCCAGGTAATACCTGCATGTGGGCATGGGGGTACGCGTGCACACGCGCGCGCGCACACACACACACACACACACACACACACACACAGGTTGGGTTGAATTTAAAGGATTATGAGCTTGGGGACCCTGAATCTTTTATAATAAACAGTAAGCCTGCTCAACTTTGCCCCAGAAACAGAGACAGAGACTTTCTCTTATACTTTATGATAAATCAATCTACCTTTTGAGTTTCAGGGAGACATTGCTTTCTGTAATTCTCTACTATAAGAACTCTGAAAAGATCATTGAGAGGAGGATGGGTCATTCCTTCCACTAAGACAGACAAAAATGCAAGAGAACCATGGAGAATTCTCTCCCAACAGTAAGTAGAGACACTGGAGGAGTCCGTTCTCCTGGGTTCAAATCAGACCCCTGGGCACATTACTTCTGAGTCTACCTCCTAAACTAGTAGGAAAAATGGGAGGAAACATTTCAGAGGTTAGCGTGCGAAATAAGTGATATACACATAGACTGTTTAAGACTGTTTTATACAATATCTGATATGAGTTAAGCATTTAAATATTAACTGTTTCAGTCATCATCACATGAGGGGAATTGACAGGAGTATCTGTTGTCAGATGTAACAGAGCTCCCGATTCTAATATGCTCTCAAATTACCCAGTTTGAAAAATGAAATGCAACTATATAGAAATAATAACACATATTACGAGCTGTACAGAACATTTATGTTTATTCTTATATGGAAGCATCACAGAGAATACATTTCTTAACCAAAAAAAAGTCATGCTGTGGAAAAATCCAAGCCTATCAGTCCAGATGGCCCACTTTCACCCCCTTTGCATTCAACGTCCATATAATCTTTGTCTCAGCATAGCTGCATCTTTGGAGCTCAGCCTGATATTTAGTTGAGCCTCTCATTATAGACAAGATTTAAAAATGTGGACTTGAGGAAAAAACACAATTCACTGGATTTATAGAGACAATGTCGTTTGCTAGTAGATACATGGGAGTTAGATTCGAAGTCTAAATTCAGAGTTTACCAGCTATGTTGCTCTCTTCAAAGATTAAATGTAATAATGTGTGCATCGAGTTTTTAAAGCACTAAGTACATGCGCATGATAAATGTTTAATAATTGTTTTCCTTCCATTCCTCCAATTAATTAAGCCAAGTAACTAATGGAAAACTCCTTAGGGTTGAAGGGTTTTCTCCCTGTTCTCTCCACATGGCCAGTCAATTATTTGGATGAAGGTGTCAGTGATATAACTCTTACATTCACAAATGGCACAAAACTGGAAGAAACAGGCCATCTATTGATCAGATGAACTAGCTTTCCAAAAGTCTGCATAGCCTAGAGATTAGACTTAGTTCAGGTTCAAAATCTCATGACACCATTTTAACACAGATTAAATGCAAAGTCTTCTACCTGGTTCCAGGTTCCGAAGTCAAACTCCATAAATCACAATTTAGAGAAACTCAGATTTGTATTAAAAAATGAATATGATCCAGTGATTTTCAGAAAATAAACTGTGGCACTTTTAAAATACCAGGCTTATTGGGTGTTGATGCAAAACCCAGCTTTTACCTCAAAGGGAATAAGATACAGTTTATTCTGGAGATAAATATGAGTGAGCCAAGAATAAAGATTTGTTTACTCCAAATAGCATGGTTTAATGTGTTAACATTTTCATTTAATTTTTATAGTAACAGAACAAAGACAGTCATAAATCAAAGCACCAGAAAAATACGTTACTGGGAGCATCAGGTAGGTACATTACAGCAAAGTGGGGAAGTCCCTGCTCTAGACCCAAGATGCTGTCTGATGACATTGTCAGCTTTAGGGTTAGTAAAGTTAGGGGTCTGTTTGTGTATTTCAAAAGGATTTAACTTGTAGTCACAAGGATGTTGGGTCACACATAGAGGTGGGCAATAAATGACTGTTTAGGGGGCTAAGAACAGCCCAAGATAATTTGGCTTCCAACTTGTAACATTCCGGTCCTCCAAAGTCATTGAGATTTTAATCAATTGATCAGTCTTATTGAATGTTTAACATATGTGAGACTTTTTTTTCTAGAAACTTCAGCTCACAGAGAATGTGAATAGAGTCCACTCTGTCGTCCAGATTTCAACTTTGCTTAAACCCTAGAATTTTGTAAGCAGAGAAACTATCTGATATTATTGTTGCTACGCACACTTTCCATTTCCTAAAAAGCACTTGGTGCACCATCCCCTTGCATTCAGATGGGGAGACTTGAAACAGGAGGCCTTGCTAAAGGGTTCCACAGGCACCAGACAGCGTCTCTCCCTGGAGAGATTTAAGGCACCTTCCTCCCCCTCCAAGTCTGAAGGCCTTCCCACAGCCCATCACCCCTTCCCCTGACACTGTTCAAAGGCTAGTCTTATGTTCTCAAGTGATTAAATTTCACCAAAGAAATTAAATTACATTTAAATTATTGATACTTTAAAAGACTTCATGTTAATAATATCAAATAGGAGAAAGAGAAAAGGACATACTTAAAAACCAATTATCTTGACTGAATTCAATCTTGCAGTTGGCCCGTGACTCATAACCTGCTTCCAGCTGAGTTTCTTCGGGTTTTGTTGCTAGGATTTCAGCAAACAGCCCCCCATCCTATACTATGTCTTTCTGGATTCCCCTTAGGAATCTTTATAGAAAAGTCTCCAGTTTTTCCTCCTGAAACTTTAACATGGTCACATGATAACTTCAAAAGACTGTGGAACCAGTGGTAGAAATGCAGGGGGCAATGGGCCTGCATCTCCCCTTGGAGTTCAGGAAGTGCTGACTTCAGATCCTAGATCCCAGAGGCAGGAAAGCTGCCTGGCATCCCTTCCATTGCCATAAATCCTCTCTGTAGTTTTGCTCTTCCTGATTTCCTGCTCCTCTCACCCTGCCAGCTCCACCCCCAAGTTCTGCCACTCTAAAACTGCAGGCTCAAAGTCTGGATGCCAGTGATTATGTATCAGATCTAGGGATTGAGAAATCTTATGATGGTGCTGGGAACACATCTTAGCACACTCTGACTTCTAGTCCTGCCAGGTCCTGGGGCAGAGCAGGTGGGCTCCAATCCCCACATTCTCTTATCCTGGAGTCACTATCAAGCCACTGTTTGGACCCCCTGTCGAAGAAGAGTAGGTCAGAAAGTGAGGCCTGGAAAACTAAAGGTGACTAGATTAGCATATGAGAAAAACCAGTTGGCAAAGAGGCAGGGCTGGACGCACACACACACACACAGAGCACATATATATACCACACAATATTCTAGTCTGCCTTCGATTGCTGTGATAAAACTGACCAAAACCAACTTGGGGAGGAAAGAGTTTATCTAGCTTAGAGCACAGTTCATCATCAAGGGAAGCCAAGGCAGGAACTCGGGACAAGAACTTGGAGCACAGACCATGGAGAACACTGCTTACTGACTTGCTCCTCTGGCCCATACTGAGCCTGCTTTCCTGTGTGACACAGTACCACCTGCCCAGGTATGTCACGACCCATAGTGGGCTGGGCCCTCCCATGTTACTCAATAATCAAGAAAATGCCTGACAGACATGGTCACAGGCCAATCCAATGGAGGAAATTATTCAATTGAGAGTCCCTCTACCCAGGTGTGTCAAGTTGAAAACTAAAGCAACCCAGTGCACGTGCACGCGCAAAACACACACACACACACACACACACACACGCACGCACACTCAGAGACCAAGACTGCCTAGAACTGGCTGGAGCCATTGTACATGCCAGAGGGACTGAAGGGTCTAAAGGTGACCTATGGCTCATTGTAACACTAAAACAGCACATTCCTGTGTGGAGATTTAAGATGCATGAAATTATATGTAGAACTACATGTAACTTATATCATACATGAGAAAGCTCATGTAGTGCAAGTGAGCCAGAAAGTCCACACTATGCAAATAACCACAAAAAGCGAAAGAAAAACCCCACATTAGAGCCCTGATTCTGTGTACACCACTGTGTGAGCAGGGAAACTTTCTCTCCACCCTGGCCTGCCCCCCTCCACATACACTATCTCCTATGCATCTGCTGCAACTGTGCATCCTGCCGATTCCCTGTTCACAAACAAGAGCCTAGGACCACTCCTGATGGGTGCCACCAAACCGCAATGTCACTGTCTGGGTACGTGTCTTCCTTGTGGATTCCTCCTTAACTGGTCTCATCTTCACTTAAAAATTCAGTCCCCACGAAGGCCCCAGAGTTCTACCCTCAAACCCTTGAGAGTAGCAAAGGCTCCAAGGAGGCACACCACAGTCTGCTCCCTCCCACCCCACACCACCACCCCTTGTATCTGTTCTTTGTTTTTTATTAACAGCGGCTTACTAAAAAATAAATTTATTTAGACAATCCTTAGCTGTAATTCCAGACCAAGACTTCTTGAACTCTCTCCACTCACAAGCCTCCCCTTTTTAAATGTGCATATATGTATATGTATGTATGTACGATGTTGAGTGTAGTGTATATGTGTGTTCATGTTTGTATATACATGTTCCAGCATGAGTGTGTGATCACGTGCTACAGTGGGCATGTGATCAGAGGACAATCTTGAGTGTCAGTCCTCATCGTGCACCATGTTTGAAGCTGTTTCTCTTGTTGTTCAGCAATGTATATGCCAGGCCAGCTAGCGTGTGAGCTGAAATTCTCATCTCTCATCATAGGTGCACTGATTATGGATGTGCACTACCACATCTGGTTTTGCTTGCATTCTGGGGATCTAAACTCTGTTCCTCATGCTTGTACAGCAAGTGCTTTATCTACTGAACCATCTTCCCATTTTATGACCTCTTTTTGCCTGAGGAATTTCTACATAGGAATACAAAACATGTATGCAAATGGAATATTTATTAATAATAAATCTTAAAGAAGTTTATTTTAAAATAATTCTTTGGTATGCATATGCTTTTACCATGCATTAAAGATGAAAGAAAATTTGCATACTAATGAGATGGTTATGCTTATTTGTCTAACACAATGCAATCCAAAGTTATTCTAATTTGATACTTACATGCTGAGAAATGACTGTAGGAAAATATTAGAAATTTTTGCTTTCCATAATTTAACCATTATGTCTCTATAAAGAACATAAAACTTCATATTTACAGTAAAACACTGAAATTCACACTACACAACAGTCTCAAATCTGAGCTGTTTCTGGAAGAGTCTGTTGGCTTTGCAAGGCATGAGATCATCTCAGTGTCAGTGCTGCGCTATGTGTTCAGAATCAGGGCTTCAGCGAAGGCTCGCAATGCAAACCCTGCAGCATGGCCAGAAGCACTCAGACTCCTAAAATGTTTGATGTTGAGTTATTTTTGGCTACTGTGTTCAAAAACCTTTTAGTGTCATCAGATGTTTTATGACCCCATACATTCAGGTATGTGACCCAAAATGGAGTCACAACCCTTAATTTAAGAAGCTATATTTTAGTGGTCCCTTTACTTTCTAACATTGTTGACCACCTCTTTCATGATCTCCTTCCTACCAAAGAGGTGTCTTTCCAACACCTAAATATATATTCCATTATTCAGCTATGGCAAAAACTATCATCTTATGCACCCATTAAAAATTTTGAATCCTTCACTGGGCATGGCCTTTAATCTCAGCACTTGGGAGGCAGAAGCAGGAGGCTCTCTGTAAGATCAAGGTCAGGGAACACAAACCTTGAATCTCCGAAGAGTTCCTTTCGCTCACTCCAGCCCTACGTTCATCTGTCACACATTCTGTGAATTCCATGTGCTAAGACCCTGTCCTCCCATGATTATCCCTGCCACTGTCTCAGTGCAGCTCTCACAACTTCTCTTGGACCTTTACCAGTGCCTCATACATCTTCTCCCCAGGAACCATTCTCCATGCCACTGTGAAGGACAATGTCCTCAGTTGCAGACCATACCAGGAGGACATCTATATTTTGTAGGGCCTAAATAGTCTGTTGTCGTTTTGACACAGGGTCTGTTATGTCCCAGGTTGACCTCAAACTCACTAAGGATGGTCTTTAACTTCTGTTCCTTATGCCTTTACCCTCAAGTGTTGGGGTTACGGATTCGTACCACCATGTTCAGCTTTCACATGATGGGGACTCTACCCAGGATTTCCCAAATTCAAGGTAAGCACTTAGCAATGGAACTACATTCCCAGTCCTGGGCTTAAATACTGCTCACTTTTGAGGACTCCCCACTAAATAGGGAGTTTAAAGTTTCTCAGTTTTGCCAAACCTGTGAGCATGGAAACACGTTACTCGAGGTCTCCCAGGGTTTATGAAGAACATCTGCCATGAGGGACTCTGGGGCATTAATGTCATTAGTTTCTTGGTTAATATGTCCAGCAAATGCAAATTCCATGATTAAAACTGTCAGTGGCTCCACACCAGCTAGAGATGGCATCAACAGTTTGATAAGCACTCAACTGGTTATCACTAGAGGAGTGTAGTTTCTATTCCTCTAAGTATGCAAAACTACAAACTCTATAATTCTATAATACAATCTCTATACATTCAATACTATAAACTCTATGTATTCAACACTACAAACTCCATACATCCTATAACTCTATACATCCTATACTACAAATTCCATACATTCTACATTACAAGCTCTTAGGATTGCCATCCTCCAAATACAAGGTATTTTCAGCCCTTCATTCTCTATCATCAGAAGTTCCTGTACCTGTAATATTTTCTCCTTCCTCTCAACCTGGCCAAATCCTATGAACATTTCAAGAACAAGCACTTTTACCTAATTTATCTAATATGTGATGACTTCCCAGTGCAGCTGAGTTGTTTCCTTCCTCCAGACTCACGCAAGTTTACATTTATCTCTATCTTACACAATCCGTTGTATTGCAGATGCTTAAATTTTGTGTCCATCATTGAGTTGTTTTAAAAAGAAAAAAAGCTGTGTGTTATTCACTGAATATTTATAACATTTAGTAGGGCGGATATTCCACAGAAGACCCTTAACTAATGTTTAATGAGTAAGAAAAAAATTCTAAGCCTGAAGGTGCTTCAAAACTTGTGCACACAGTGCTCTGTGCTGCTCACATAGGACTGTATTAGTTCCTTTTCTAAACCTCACTGTGACAAAATACCTAGCATAACCTAAAGGAGGAAGATTCATTTTAGCTTGTGATTTCAGAGGTTCTAGTTCAGAGCGACTTGAATCCAGGTGCTTGGGTAAAGTCATGGCAGTAGGAGCGTATGAAAGGGAAGTGTTCACCTTGTGGCAGACAAGAAGCTGAGGCAGGAGGGCAGGAAGAGCTCAGGGACAAAATACCCTCAAGGACTCGCCTCTGGTGACCTACTTCATCTAGGTCCCAATGCCAAAATTTCCAGAATCTCCCAAAATAATGCCACCAACATGACAATTTCTTTCTGAACTATCCCAACTTCCAGAATTGACACCTGCTGTCCCGCCCGCTGCCTGCCATCATGCCGCTTAAATGACTTTATCCTCCTAGACGAACTTTCTACTGCTGACCCCTCTGTTCCCCAAGCAAATGCTCTAGCTCAGAGATCTTTTTACATGTATGTAGCAATATTTTTACTGGGAGCTAGTTTCTAGTCTTTATCCATTGATTATCTTCAGCAAATGCCTCAAGTAAGAGAAGGGAAATAACTTGAACATCACATCATAGTAACTGTGAGTTATTGTTTTGAAACCATAATAGGGACAAGTTTAACTATTAAAGGGGAAATAGCTGTATCCTGCCTAGGACATAGATATCTTCTACTTTAGGAAGTTTTCTAGAAGGGGATCTTGAATAGAAAGATCTGATGAGAGGAGAAGTGAGGAACACATGTGACATGAAAACAGAAGCTGGGGCTATCTAAGGGAAGGAAAAGAATTTGCCAGGTGGGGCAGGGCACATGGAGGAGGGCACCAAATAAAACCAAAATACAACAGCATATATGTATGGAAATGTCATAATGAAGACTGTTACTTTGTATTCTAACTTTTAAAAAGTAAAAAATAAACTAAAAGAATAAGATTATACTAGGAAAAAGAACTCAACAAAATTTTAAAAATGAAAATCTTTCAAAAAGTTTTTTTAGTAAAAACAGGTGGAGGACATACACCCCTGCTCTTTGCCCATTGACTTTTCTAGAGAGTATACCATTTCCTGGTCTCTTCTCCCATGCCTGGTCAGGAGCATACTGATTGACACTGGGTCTAATGGCAGTACTATGTGACTCCACGTTTCCATGACAGCATGACTCTAAGCTTCCATTTTAGCCAAGAGAAACCCAAACTTTTCCAAGGACTTTTCCTTCAGATTACTCTCAGAACTCTGCTCTCCAACCAGAGCTCTTTGTTTTATTGAAAACAGCACAGTGAGCATGAGATGGGGAAAGAAAAGAGAAACTCATCAGAGGATCATGTCCTTTCTGACCCCTATTGACCTGAGACAGCACATACAACCACAAACAGATGTTATCAATTTAATCTATCTATTGTTTGCAACACAAATGGGATAATCTACTGCTTTGAATAAATCTCCACACTGTGTAGTATTTGATATGCAAACACACACATTCATTCATTCATTCATTGTTCTTTGTCAAGGGCAAGGAAAGGTCATGAGGGATTAAGGCTCTACATAGGTTACAAGAGAAACCTGAAGCCTCACAGACTTGCTTACATTACAAACAAGATAAAATAAGATTAACTTTTTGGTTGTCGGGTTACGTAAAAGTCATTTGTCCAGATTATCCGTATTGGTAAAAGCCATTCCCACAGGGTATCCTACAGCTTGATCCTTGGAACTGCTACATTCACATATAAACATTTTTGAGAAACAATTAGTTTTAAACTGCATAATCACAAGGAGCAGAGTAAAGACTAGACATTGCCGGCTCCAAAGAGTATATCGGCCTGACCATCTGGAGTCTCGGGGTGCTGTCTACAAGCCATTTAGAATCTTAACAGCAACCCATGGAGCTGTGTTAATATATATCTGTAGGAGAAAGTGCGGCCTGAACAACCTGCACATGCATGCTGCAAACACACCAAAAACATCTGGCTGAGTCAAACCTGTGTTCTGCCAAAAGACATAGAGACAGCTGATGCAAAAATGGCCTGATACAGAGAGCCAATGAGGAACAGACATGACCTATCAATGGACCAATGGGACACTGGGAGGGGGGATATAAGGGAGCCCCATATCCGCAATAAGCAAGTCTCAAGCTGCTTGCACTGCCTGCTTCTCACCTGACTCCTAGAGTCTGTGTCGTGATTCTACCCCCGCCCGGAGGGCCACAGGACACCCACAACATATATCAAAGTTTTGGGACAAATTGTTTAACCTCTCCAAGCCTATTCCCTCATCTAAAGATAAAAGAGATTACATAAAACTTTCAACATAATACATGTAACACTAAGTTTAATGGATGTTATTATTAACCCTTATGCTCTTGGCTAGAGCCTCTCTCTCTCCTCTTCCTGCCTTATAATTATCTTAAATGTCTATCAAAAAATTCCTTTATTCAGAATGAAATTGAACAAACTTATACAATTTAAACATAGTGCTATTGATTTTAGCACCAAAAACTATATCTGAAGTCAAGTTATAGTAGTGTAGGAAATGATCAAATATACAATTGTTCATATTAATCATCAATATAAAGTAAATTTTTGTCTGAATATAATTGTTAGACTATGTTTTTATGAACTTCTATGCAACAAAATTTGGCAACACTACATTTGGGTTCTGAATGCAGGATGGGATGCTTGCTACCCTGCCCTATGTTTTCTCTGACAAATATACTGAGAAAACAGAGGAGGAAAGGGTTTATTTGGCCCAGAATGCCAAGTTGGAGAAGTCAAGCCAAAAACTCAAGAAGCTAGTCCCATCACACCCACAGTGTTCTGTAATAAAACACTGACCAAACCAACTTGGAAAGGAAAGGGTTTATTTGACTTACAGTTCACAGTCCATCATCAAGGGAAGCCAAGGCAGGAACTCAGGGTAGTAACCTGGAGACAGGAACCTGGATGAAAAAGCTGAAACACAGACCATACAGGAATGCTGCTTACTGGCTTGCTCTCATGGCCTGTGCTCAGCCTGCTTTCTTGTACAACACTGAACCACCTGCCCAGGGGTAGCACTGCCCAAAGTGGGCCCTCCCACATCATTCAATAATCAAGAAAATGCCTCACAGATACGGCCACAGGCCAGTCCAATGGAGGAAATTCCTCAATTGAGGTTCCCTCCACCCAGGTGTGTCAAGTTGACAACTAAAGCTATCAGGCTCATGCAACCAAGAGAAAAGAAGGGCATCCTTGTCTTCCGGCTTGCTCTTCACTAGCTTTCTCCTATCTTATACTGCTCAGGGCCCCCTGCTTAGGGAATGGTGCCACTCACAATGCCCTGGGTCTTCCTCCATCAATTAGCAATCAAGACAATCCCCCATAGACATGCCCACAAGCCAACCTGATATAGATAATTCCTCATTAAGACTCTCTCCTTGATGATTCTAGGTTGTCTCAGGTTGACAGTTAACACTAGCCAGCACACATTCACAGCAAGGTGCCATGACTAAGTGCAGTTAAGACAAAATAACAACAGATGTTTTTCTGCCTATTCAAGTCTTTTGCGCCTATCTCTGTGTTTAATTAGAAATGCAATTGCCTACTTTCTTTTTCAGATTAAAGCAAAGTGCTTTATTACATTTTACCTATGTATACTCATTTTCGTTGCTTTTCATTTTTGGTTATTACCTATTTTATTTAATTACTTTAATTATACAACTTTATGAAGTGCTTTGTGATAATTTCATACATGTATAAAGTATATATAGTGATCAAATGGGGTAGTTAACATTTTTATCTCCTTCAATGTTTAGCATATGTTAATTGCATGAATTTATAGGTGAGCGTGATATTTCAATGCAAGTGTATGATACAGCACTAATCAGAGCAGGGTAATTTACTTTTCCATCGCCTTATCATTATTTTCTGCTTAGCACCCACAAACTCTTCTAGTTATTCACAGAAAATAATAAGACTAGGTTATTGTGAACTGTAGTCTTTCCACCACAACCATTACTCTGAAGATACTGGAACTTATGACTCCTTTTTAAAAGAAAGGGTGCATGTGTGCATGCGTGTGTGTGTGTGTGTATGTGTGTGTACGCATGTGTGTGCCACAATACATGTGTGGAGATCAGATGACAACTTGAGGGAGCTGATTCTCTCCTACCATGTGAGTTCCAGGGTTGGAACTCAAGTCATCAGGCTCAGTGGCAAGTGCCTTTACCCAGTGAGCAATCTTTCCAGCTCTAGAACTTGTTACTTCTATATAACTGTGGTTGTGTCTGCTCTAGAACCTTCCACTGTCCCTGCTGCCTCTTACTCTTCCTAGACTAGCAATCATTATTATGCATTCTGATCAACATTTCTCTACATACATATCTTGGGAAGCCATGACATATTTGCCTTTCTACATTTTATTTCACTTAATATATTGTCTTCTAGTTCAATCTATTTTGCTGCAAATGGTAGGATTTATTCTTTTTGGCTGAGTAATATTCATATATTTATATATTTATGCACACATTCATTCTTTAATGGGCATCTAAGTTGGTTTCATATCTTAGCTATTGTCAATAATGCAACAACAAACATGGGTATGTAGATAACTTTTTGATATGTTGACATTTCATTTGGCCTATATACTGGTTATTTTTTACTGCCAACTTGACACAAACCTAGACATACTTTGGAAGAGGGAAATTCAGTTGAGGAACTCCCTCCATCAGATTGGCCTGGGGCATATCTGTGGAGCATTTTCTTGATTGCTGATTGATGTAGGAGGGCCCAGCCCCCTGTGGGTGGTGCTACCCCAGGCAGACGGTCCTGGGTTGTCTAAGACTGTTCTCCATAGCAGTGGTAGCAATTTCCATTCCTACCAACAGGATGAGAGCTGCCTTTTCTCCACATAGTCACTGGAATTCTTTATTATTTTGTTTTATTTGCTTTTAATTGTGAATTTATTATTTAGTCTTTATGGTCCTTTCTACAATAGCCATGCTGACAGAGGTGACATGTTAGCTCGGTGGGGCTTTGACTTGCATTTTCTGAATGACTAATGGAATTGAGCAATTTTCATGAATTAGTTGAACATTTGAATTCATTCTTTTGAAAAGAATCTGTTCGTATCCTTTGTCAACTTTTAATTGAATTATTTGTGAGGGGTTTTGTTATGAAGATTTTCAAATTTCCTTATGCATTCTGATATTAATCCTCTGTTGGATGAATAATTCGCAAAGTTTTCTCCCATTCCATAGGCTATCTTTTCCCTCTATTGAATATTCTATTTCTGTTCAGAAACTTCTTAGTTTGATATCACATTTGTGTGTTTTTTGCTTTCATTTCTCATATTTTGAGGATTTTATCCAAAAAATAAAAACCATTGCCTACATTGATGTTATAAAGTATTTCCCCTATGTTTTCTTCTAATAGTTTTGTGGTTTTTTGGTCTTACATTTAGGCATTTGATCCATTTTTCAGTTTGTTTTTATACAGAGAGACAGATCCAGTTTTGGTTTTACTGAATGTAAATGTCCCATTTTCCCAGCACCATTGACTAAAGAAGCTGTTCTTTCACCCCGGTAAGTTTCTGGTGACTTGGTCAATAATCACTAGGCTGTGAATGCTTGGGGTTATTTCCGGGTGCTCAATTTTTTTAATTCTGATACATTTTCTTTTGATATATTTCCTTACTCTGTATAAAGATTGTTGAGAGAAAATTACAATAAATTTGTATAGTTGTGTGATACATTTTGCATCCAACTAGTAAGTTCTGTTATACGTATTTTACAATAACAAAAAAAATCTCATTATGAAGAAACAAATAGAAATTTGGGGGATGTGAGACATTCTATAGGAGCACTAGTCTAAACTGTTCAAAAAGATAAAGTGTTATTGTAGAAAAAGATGAAGACAATTCTAAGATGCTAAAACCAGTAACAAAACAAATGCAATCTGTGGACTTGAATCCTAGACTTCTTCTTAAAAGCTATAAAAGAGTGCTGGAGAGATGGCTCAGTGACTAAGAATGCATACTGCTCTTGCAAAAAATTCAGATTCTGTCCCAACCACCACTATCTTCTGGCCTCCACAGGAACCTGCTCTTATATATGTACTCTCACACAGGTGCACGCAGGCACACACACACACACACACACACACACACACACACATACACACAATTTTTTTAGTTATAAAAGAGAGGCTGGAGAGATGGCTCAGTGGTTAAGAGTGCTGACTATTCTTGCAGAGGACCTGTTTTCGAATTCCAGCACCCACATGGCAACTAACGACAGTCCATAACTCTAGTTCCAAGAGATCTGACACCCTCTTTTGTCCTCCACAGCTACTGCATCACACCGTTGCACTCAAATGCATGCAGGCATAATATTCATACACATAATTTTTTTAATTTTTTTAAAGTTATAGAAGATGTCTGGGGAAACCAGAAGATGAGCTATGCATTAGATTACAGAAAACTCTCATCTACTTTGTGACAATGTTACAGTTGTGAAGGATAGTATTCTTTTTTTTCTTTTCACATTTTATTTTTATTTTTAATTATTTATTTAATAACCACATGATTAGAAGAAGCATTTCATTATAGCATTAACATATTCAATAACAATTTCCAGAGCAAAGATGCATCTCTTTCAATATTGGCTGTAAAAATTTTAGGTTCATAGTTGAATTAATACAGTTATACAATATTCAACTCAGTATAACTCTATAAGACATAAAACTGAATGAGTTTTTAACCTTTAAAAAAGATCTCCATTTCATTTTAAAATATACTGTTTCATACAGAAAAACTCATTTTAATGCTACTAATGCTTAGATGTTTGCACATGTGTCTCTAATCACTATGTATCTGATTATTACTAGTCACAGTCAGTTACTTTCTGCAATCCACCTGAGCATGGAAATAAATTCATCAGGTAGATTTCATTGGTAATGTGTCTCACCTCTACTAATTAACATGGAGCAAATTTTTATGCTTCTTCCTCAAATATAACTCATTTTTTTAATTTGTTGATTTTTTTGTGTGTATTTCATACACAACATCCCAAACAATCTTATTCATCTATATACCCACATCCCAAATGGCACCCTTCCATAGCCCCACCCCGACCCCACTGGAGCCCATATACTCTGTAATCCCTGTGACTGTCCACTGTGTTGTCAGTGCCCCCAAGCCTTTCCCCAGTACTTGCCCATCTGCTGAATCTAGTCAGGCTATCTAGAGTTCCTTGTTTTAGGAAGGTCAGCTGTTCCTCATCTAGCAGCAATCAGTTGCCAATATTCCTTTAGATAAGATTGGGGTCTGCTGTTCATTTTCCCAGTTCTATGCTGGGTTACAGGACAGTATTCTTATACTTCAGCTGTGTGCTCAAGTATTTTTGAGGTAAGCTTTGTATCTACTACTTATTTTCAAGTAGTTCAGCAAAATATTCAATCATAAAGAGTAGGGAACAAGTTTGTTAACTAATGTTAACAACCATGGACTCTAGGTGAAAGGTATACAAGTAGGTAGGTGCTGATAAATTACTTAAACTATTTTGAACATGGGAATTTTTGAAGATTAAAGCTTTGCTTGAGGAAAACAGTTCCCTTCATCATGGTCAATGGGACTGAAATAGGGGACCATCTTAGTCATAT
>NW_008333886.1:4781443-4794667 GCF_000622305.1 Nannospalax galili | reverse complement strand
ATATACATACATACATATATTCATTCTAGCTTTTTTCACCCTTAACATGGCTTGAAATAAAGAATAATTTCTAAAAGTGGACAGAATTCAAAGGGCAACTATTAAGAGAATATAAATTGAACAGCTCATGGGCATCCGAACCAAAAAGAGATGTGAGGAACTGGAGTTCAGGGCTGCTGCTAAGTGAGGAGCTGGCTCATCCTTTGGAAGCGGTTCATCCCACTAGAACCTAGAGAAGATGCTCTTCTACATGAAATTAAAAAATCACAAGCTCAAAGACTGCACAGCTGTTGCTGCCTGCTCAGAGATACGTGTGGAAAAGGAAGAGGAGAAGTCAGAACACCAGCCTGGTCCCGTGAGTGGCTATGAGCCAACTTCGCACTGGCCCGGAATCAGCAAATCCCAGCAAAAACAAATGGGAATGATGCCCAAAGGAGGAGCCCCCCCCCGCCCACCGCCAAGCCAGCCTGGACAGAAATGAAGCAATTTGTTGCTACTCTGTTTGGCTCTGCTTTAAACAAAAACAAAAACAAACAAAAATGCCATTCAGCTCTTAGCTGAATGCTTCTGGAATTATTCTCTCCTTATAGGAACTGGCGGAAAGAAAGATATTTAAAGGCGTCTGTGGTCTTTCCTCCCCAGTCCAGCCTCTGAAAATATATCTTAGATTGGACTGAGGTGGTGAATCAGCCATAAATTGTTTGTCACACAAGCTTGAGGACTTGAATTCAACCCCCAGAATCTATGTGAAAAGCCAGGTGCTTATGATCCTGGTTCTGGGAAGGCAGAGACAGGCGCATCCTTGGGGCTTGCTAGACCACCGGTATAGCCAACTGCTGAACTCCAAGCCAATTAGAGACTCTGTATCAAAAAGTAAGGTGCAGAGCAAATTGAGGATAACACCAGATGTCAACCCCTGGCCTCCACTAGCAACCCAACTCTCTCTCTCTCTCTCTCTCTCTCTCTCTCTCTCTCTCTCTCAAATATATTTTAAATCTAAGCATCAATTTATTCTACCTATTCTTAATAATAGTGTTTAATAGTTTAATTGGTGTCTGATTGTTAAACAACTGGCTTTCTAGGGGTCATTGTGTTCTCTACTGGGAAACAGGTGCTAGAGAAGCTTACTGTTGACTAGCTTACTGTCACCTCTGGGTTGCTCAAGTCTTGACAGAGAGGCAGCCTCTTTCCCTGCTTTGATTATACATTTTTCAAAGTGACTTCTTCCCGGAGAACTTTCTGTCTTTTATGTTCCAGTGATTTACTGAGGAACTTACTCTTCCAGTTCAATGGCCCTTCCCTCCCTTGGGCCATTTGCCCTCGTCACTGTTATATAGTCCGCTAAGGGCTGTTTGCGTCTTCTAAGGTCTGAGTAGAATAAAGGATATTTATGCACACACATTTAAAAGAGCACCATTTTTTAATTTTTTTATAATGCTAAATATTGACTTGATTGAAATTGTATTTTAACTGTAAAAGGAGGGAGATTGATCTTAGAGACTGATCAATGACTCTGATGACTGCATTTGGCTTTTCTCCTTTCTCTTTTCAGTCATCTCTTAGCTCATGGCCCCCTCTGTGATCTGTACTTTTTCCCACATCAGTTCAAACCATGAGAACATCACAGTGGCAGGAACCTATCAGTACAGAATATGCTCCCTCACTAGATGGTTATAATTGTATAGAAACACATCTTTGAAGTCAGGTGAAAACTACCGTTCCATAATTTCTGGCACTCAGACCCAATTCTGTCTTGCAGTGGTGTACTCAGTCCTTTTGATGTTCAGATTCTTTTTCTGCACATTCACCTATTCCTTAAAATTTAATTGTAACTCCTAAATCTGTGTCCATAGCATTTTTGCAGTCATTTGTGGACATACAGAGTGAAACAAAGTCACTCCCTGTGGCTGAGGAGATGGTTCAGTTGGTAATGTGTTTGCCTTGAAGACCTAAGCACGATCTCCAGTATCAACATTTAAAAAGTTAGGTGTGGACTGGCGAGATGACTCAGCAGTTAAGATCACTAGCTGCTCTTGAAGAGAACCTGGGTTTGGTTCCCAGCACCTGCATGGTGGCTAACAACTGTCCATAACTCCAGTTCCTGGAGATCCAAGGCCCTCTTCTGGCCTCCACAAGCATTGCACACACGTACACTTACATACATGCAGGAAAAACACTCATACACATAAAATAAAAATAACAAGATTTTAAAGGTTAAAGCCTCATTTAATTTTATGTCTTATAGGGTTTATACTGAGTACAATATTGTATAACTGTAATAATTCAACTTTAAACCTAAAAATTTACAGCCAATTTTGAAAAAGATGCATCTTAGCTCTGAAAATTGTTGCTGAATATGTCAATTCTGTTGTAATGAAATGCTTCTTCTAAGTATGTGGTTATTAAATAAATAATTAACTGGGAAAAATAAACAACAAAAAAAGATTTTTTAAGTTAATGTATGGTGTCATGTGCTTGTAATCCCAATATTGGAGAGGGAAAGATGGGTGAATTCCTGGACCTCTCCAGCCAACCAGTCTAGTCTTCTTTACAAGTCTAGGACAATGAGAGGTAGTATCAAAAAAAAACAGGTGGAGGCTGGAAAGATGGCTCATAGGTTAAGAGCACTGGCTGCCCTTGCACAGGACGCAGGTTTGATTCCCAGCACCCACATTGTGGCTAACAGTCATTCGTAACTCCAGTTACAGGGAATCTCATGCTGTCTTCTGATATCTGGGGGCATTGCATGATGGGGTGCACTTACATAAATGCAGTCAATACACTTGAAAATAATAATTTTTTTTAATTTTTAATAACTACATGATTAGAAGAAGCATTTCATTACAGCTGTAAAATATTCAGTAACACACTACAGAGGAAGGATATATCTCTTTCAAGAGTGGCTGTAAATTTTTAGGTTGACAGTTGAATTAATGCAGTTACATAATATTGAACTCAGTATAAACCCTGTAAGACATAAAATTGAGGATTTTTACCCTTTAAAGATCTCCATTTCATTTTAAAATATGCTGTTTCCTACATTTTTAATGCTACTAACACTTAGATGTTTGCACATGTGTCTTTAATCTCTATGTATCTGATGATTACCAGTCACAGTCGGTTACAAGGTGGATTTCAATGGTAATGTTTATCACCTCTACTAATTAGCATGATGTAAATTTCCATGCTTCCTCCTCAAATATAATACATTTTTTTAATTTGTTGATTTGTGTGTGTGTGTGTATGCGTATCACACAGAACATCCCAAACCATCTTATTCAACTATACACCCACTTCCCAGATGGCATCCTCCCATAGCCTCGCTCCCCAAACTAGAGCCCTTATACTCTGATTTCCCTGCTACTGTCTACTGTGGTGTTGTCGGCACCCCTAGCCATTCCCCACTACTTGTCCATCTGGTGAATCTAATCAGCCTACCTAGAAGTCTTTGTTTTAAGAAGGTCAGCTGTTCCTCATCTAGTGGTAATCAGTTGTCAATATTCCTTTAGATAAGATTGGGGTCTGCTGTTCGTTTTCCCAGTTCTATGCTGGGTTACTATCTGGCAGTCCCTTTGGCCAACCTGGCCAACAACTCAAAAAGAAGGTATCTCCTATCTGGCATTGTTGCTTGTTATGTAGCCTTTAGCTATACATGTGGACTCTTAAAAAATTATATTGGCCCCTTTAATCTTTGGTTATACTTTCCTTTTGGGTATTTAAGGACACACAGTTGACCCAGATAAACCAATTTACTTTTACTCCTAAGGTTGTTTGAGGATCTGTTCCTCAATAAAATATTTTTTAAAAGAAGCAGCTGGACAGCACTGGAGAAATGACACACAGGTTGTCCTCTGGACTTCACATGTAGATGTGTGCATGCACACACACACACACACAGAGTCATGCAACACACAGTCTCAGTTGAAGTTCAGCAGGTGACGTTCTGTCTTCCTGTTTCTGCTGCACGAGGGCCCTTCACCTGCATATTTAGTTCCACTTTGGGATGTTTTTGTGCTTTTTGTTGCAATGTCGCTGTTTAGAGTGTCCCCCACAGTGCAGTTGTATTTTCTAATGTTGCTGTGCACAAAGAGGCCGCGCTGGTCTATGGTGAAAGCAAGCGCATTGCGTGAGCCTCATTCAGGAATAAGACACAGTAATGTTGGCCATGACTTCAATGTTAGGAATTAACGGCACATATTAAATAACAAAAACCCTCATAAAATATATTAACTGACAAAAGTGTTTTGGCCAAAGTTTCTTTTTTTAACATTTATTTATTTTTATTTTTATGTGTATGAGTGTTTTGCCTGCATGTGTGTAAGTGCACCCATGTCATGCAATGCTCGAAGAAAACAGAAAAGGGCATCGGATTCCCTGGAACTGGAGTTACGGATGGTTGCTAGCTGCCACGTGGATGCTGGGAATTGAACCCAGGTCCTCTGCAAGAGCAGCCAGTGCCCTTAACTACTCAGCCATCTTTCCAGCCTTAAGCAAAGACTCTTGTGCACCTAACTCTATATATCCTGTAGGAGTAGTGGTTCAAGATTTGCTAATTCAGGGTTGGTGGTAAATTTCTAAAACATAGCTACAATGACTAATGAGAACCTACTGTACTTCTTTGTGCTGACATGTAGTTCACCAGTTATGTGTGAAGATAAAAACAACTGCGAGCTTCACTGTTTTATGGAACAGAAGGGAACAGAGTAGATGGATATTCCTGCAGAGGAGTAGGGAAAGCCATGGATAGAAGCTACCTTTGAATTTTTCCAAGTTCTTGTTCAATATAAGATTGCTCTTTCAGGACATGCTAAGAGTCCGATGATCATTAAACTCAGAGCATCCCAGCAGTACCCATCATAACTATTTCACTCACATGTCTTTAGTTTTATGAAATGTTATCACAGATGTTATTTCACTTACTTTGTATTTATATGTGAGATAAGGAAGGTGTGATCCTTATTCCCAAATGAGGTGCTGTGGACCTCAAAGACAAAGCAGCCAGATCAAGCCTCAGAGCTGCCCAATGGCAGAATTGGAACCTGACCAGACCTTTGACGCAGCCTATTCCTGCCTTTTCCCGACAGCTCTTTGTCTCCCTTTCTGCTCCTCCCCTTTATTAGCATCTTTCTAAACCCTTGACTTCATAATTCACTGAACTAGTATTTGGTTTCTATTGCTGTTGTTGAGACAAGGTCCCCAGTTGCTGGGGCTGGCCTTGAACCTGGCATGTAGCAGAGGCTATTCTTGAACTACTGCTCTTCCTGCCTCTGCTTCTTGAGTGCTGGCATCACAGACATGTGTGTCATCCTGGTAAACCAGGTATATTTGTTAAAGAATTATTTATTTGTATTTGTGTATTTGCCTGCATGTATATATGTGCATTACATGCATGCCTGGTGCCAGCCAAAGTTAGAAGAGAGGTTCGGTCTCCTGGAGCTGTAACTACCAAACGTGGACCACCATATGGGTGCCAGAAACCAAAGCCAGGTCTGCTCTTAACCACTGAGCAATCTCTCTAGCCCCTAATCCAGTGATATCCAAGTGTCCAGATGATGAGTCCAAGTAAGCTAAGAGCCTAGGGAGCTGCATTTTCCTGACAACTCCCTAAAGCCAGTCAAACTTAGGGTCTGTGCTCCAAGGTAACGTCGTGTTTCTGTAACCTTTGAGAAACAAAGTATTGGTTGTGAACTGAGAGGCTGCAATGTAAAAAAAGAAGTTATTCTCAGGAAAAGGCGGAGCCCTGTGGAATTGTGTTGAGGAAGGTGAAGTGCCCAGTCCTGACTCATGAGGTACCCCAGTGGCTCTGAGCCCCAGAACGAGGTAACACTAATGAGACAAGACTCCATTCAGGGGGTTTTGCAAAGCCCAGAGTACCTGTCCAGTGGTCTGTGGTCTCACCCTCTGGGCTACTTTTCTCCAGCTGTGACCAAACATCACCCTCCCCCACCCCCTGAAGAGAATAACTTAAAAGAGGAAAGGTTCGTTTTGACTCACAGTTTAAGACATTTCAATCCATAGTTCATATTCATTGGTTCTAGGCCTGTGGGGAGGCAGAACATCACAGCGGTGGGAACGTTGCCCACCTCACAGGAGACTGGGGAACCAGTATTATTTTCTAAGGCAGGAATCCAGGGATATACAGCCTTAAGCTAGGCTCTGCCTCAGTTTTCACAAGCTCCCAAAACAACACCACCAAATGAAGACCAAGAGTTCAACACAGGAGCCTGTTGGGGATATTTCAGATTCAGACCTTAACATGGACTGTACAAACACCTTGCAGAGCGGTGCCTTTCAGATTCTGGTCACTTTGGAAAAGCATCACCATGGTTGTTTCCATAAGGAGAAGAGGGAGGGGAAGGGGTAGAGGTCAAGGACATGAAAAATTACTGCAAGTCCATCCTCCGATAAGCCTATTACATCCTATCGTGCCTAGTTGTCTGTCTTTTTTTCTTTTTTTTTTTTTTCTTCCTTTGGTCTTTTTGAGACAGGGTATCCTGTAGCCCCAGCTGGCCTGGGCCTCACTATGGAGACCAAGCAAGCTGGCCTTGAACTCTCAGAGATCCGCCTGCCTCCGGGCCTCACAAGTGCTGGGACTAAAGGCATGCGCCACTACGCCCAGCCTAGTTTTCTTTTTTTAAGATTTATTTTTATTTTGTGTATGAGTGTTTTGTCTACATGTATATAAATGCACCCATGTGGTGCAATGCCGTTGGAGGCCAGAAGAGTGTCAGGTCCCTTGGAACTGGAGTTTCAGGACCTTTGTTAGCCAACTTATGGGGGCTGCGAACCGAACCTGGGTCCTCTGCAAGAGTAGCCGGTGCTCTTAACCACTGAGCCATCTCTCCAGACCCTTGTCTAGTTTTCTTTAAACTGAGAACTGGATGAAGAGCAGGAAAGCTGAACAGACAAGTAAAGCCCTCTCTCTACTTTCCCTCTGCCTGCGAGCGGTCTGGTCTCCAAAAGGTGGTCAGCGCACCCATATTATTCAGTTTGGCCTGAAACTTCCCACTCAATAGCGCAAGGACTAGGAGACGAGAAAGGGAAAGACTTCTGAGCTTTCAAGGAGAACGTTTAAGGCACTTTGAAGAATTAGAAGATGGAGAAAATGGCCCGGCTAACAGACACATTGACTGTGCTTTCATAATTGAGAAATAAAATAAGGATTCTCGTCAGAATTAGTGCCGCTTTAAAGGGCAGGGAAATGGAAAAGCTTTACCTTGCTTCCCCTCCTGGTCTACCGGCACAGATGAGGATGGGGACAGCCAACACCTCTGAGCCGAAGGTATTTACCGCAACAGCTTCTGTACCTATTGATATCATGAACAATCTACCTCCTTCACACTGGAAAAATATATTGACTCCTTCACCTCATCAAAACTGTTTCGAACGTGCAAAGCCATTAGGGAATAATCAGGGGAATATGCCCCGCTGAATTCTTAGTGCTTTCCTAACTGTAACCAGAGACGTGGGCTTGCATTTTAGGTAGGAATGAGGCTGGGTTGCCAGGTCTGCCCCTCCTGAGGGGGAGAAAAAGGAGGAGGAAGAGTGAGCAGTGGGTCACTCATTTTTGCCTTTCTGGCAGAATGTGACATTTATCCTTAGCACTCTGCCAGATGCCTGAAATTCTCGTGTCTTTACAAAATATTTTTCTATTTAGTTGAATCAGGCGGCACAACCACAATACGTCTTCTCCCTGTGACTGCCTTTCACAGCCTTTGCCTTCACGAGACTTAGATGAGGTTTGGGTGATTCATGGCGCTTAAACTTCTCCAGAGCACTTTTTCAATTGGAAAATTCTCCGAAACTGGATGCATCATCAGCACGGGTGTCCATGCATAAAAGAACTACAAGCAAAACAATGAGCCCCATTTTTTAAAACCTACGCTTAAGCCAAGAAAAACAGTTATATCACAAAATGTTAAAAGACCTTATTTTTCAGTTTCCAGGAATCTTTCATGGAGAACATGGCCCATCTTTGTCTTAGGGTCCCTTATTCTGGGCTTTCTAAATTACAAATAAAAGAAATAGTTTATATTCACTTTTGCTTGTTTTCACATTATTAACATGATACACAGCATCTAAGCACTGCCACCTGCTATGTTTATGCAGAACTGATCACCCTTCAACCACATTAGTTCTTTTTTTCATTCTTGGGGAAAACACTTGGAAATTTTTTTGTTGTTTAGGTGCCTTTCTCATTATCTTTATGTATTAAATAAGAGAGTTATCTAAATTGTTTTCATGTGGAAACTTTTAGAATTTTTTCCAAAAATATAAGTTGTACTAATGAAACACATATCTTCTCTGGAACTTCAAATTAAAAATACTTCCCTAAGGCGTGATACGCTAGTGCATGCTGGTAATCCCAGCATTCAAGAGGCTGATGCAGGAGGATTGTGAGTTTGATGCCAGACTAGGCTGTAGATCCAGGACATCATGGAGTATAGGCCCTGTCAAAACAAACAAAAAATCTTGCATATATATGTTTTAATATCTATTGTGTATATTCATTGTACATAGTATTGTGTTATGTGAGGATATTTTCATATCAGCATAGACTGATATTAAGTG
Organism: Nannospalax galili; assembly: GCF_000622305.1. Taxonomy (NCBI): domain Eukaryota; kingdom Metazoa; phylum Chordata; class Mammalia; order Rodentia; family Spalacidae; genus Nannospalax; species Nannospalax galili. The sequence goes on along the minus strand of NW_008333886.1, from coordinate 4,786,096 downwards.
TCTTCCTCTCACATCTCCTTAGTCTACCTTCTCTCATCCCCCATTAGTCCCCTTTTCTCCCCCTAAACAGTTTTATTTCTACTTTCATGTCCTATATGCATATCTGATTTTATGTATCTGTATAAAATATATACTTGCTACATTTTTGGCTCATTGCTCCCCATTGTATAATGAAAAGAGTGACCCAATAGGAGTCAAGAGATGCAGTCCTGAATTTATCTTAATACTGACCTGCTTTCCCCAAATGTTGAATGGACATCACAAAAATTTCCCACCCTCATCTTACCCAAGAGAGTGGGACGCAGTACTATAAGTTCAAGGCCGAAGTGGATAACATTGTGAGCTCTCAAGGGAAAGAAATATTTCCCACCCCAGTCTGAGATGTTTACTCTTTTAACAAGTATTAACTGAGTATAACTATAAGCCGGGAGAAGTGTAGGGTGTTAGTTAAGCGACAGCTTACCTAGGTCTGAATTTCCATAGCATCATCATTGAACAACAAATGTGGGCTCATTTCCTCACCAATAAAACAGTACCCACCTCTTAGGAGTATCATCATCATTAAACTAGTTAAGATGTGAATCTGATGCCAAGTGTGGTGGCACATGCCTTTGATCTCAGCACTCAAGAGTCAGAGGCAGGTGGATCTCTATGAGATCAAGGCTAGCCTGGTCTACATAGGAGATTCTAGGCCAGCTGGCACTACAGGGAGACCATCTCAAAAAAAAAAGAATCTGTGCCTGCACATATAGTAGCTCTCAACAAACATTATGGACCGTCCATGCTATTCTTACTAACTGCTGGAGATAGAAAGATAGAAGCATAAAATACAGTTTCTATCTTCAAGACTCTTACAATCTAGTGACAAGTGGATATAAACAGAAGAAACCAGTGGTGGAATTCCTACAACAGAAAGCCATGTAAAATGATGTGAGGTGAATGTTTTATATGCTCAGATCATTTGGAGAAATTGCTCATCCAAAGTTAGACTTGAATCCATAGGGGTTAAACACGCCATTCAGGGGTTAAACATACACCATTGCACTGTCTTATCCTTGTAAAACTGAGTATTTTTCACACCAATAAAAATGTTAGGAAATTTTATTATAGGACTTGAAATCAGAAGGCATGGATATATAAGTTAGAACTCTTCTTATTACATGGAGAAGAAATTCAAATCAAAGTCACTTAAGCAAAAAAGAGAATTCGTTCATTACCTCATGGAGCTGAGAAATCGGAGTTCAGCTAGCTTATCAAGGTCAGTTTCTCCCTCACTTTTTCTCTCCCTCCCTCCAGTTTCTTTTTTATATGTAAAAACTTTTTAAGGTTTATTAGAAATTTTATAGCAAAACAAAAAGTAGCCCTTCCCTTGAGCTTCTATGTGTGCCCCATTCTCTTGAATAGTATCCGGACCCATGAGCTTCCAGTCTCTCATCCTCCCACTGACTACCTTTGGTGCAGACAGAATTCTTCTTCCCCTTAGGCTCCTGCAAAACTCCCTGTGTGAGTCTTACTGATCAACTTGGATGTCAAGTCTGTTCCAGAACCAATGAGCAGATGGATCTCCCGTCCACATGCTCACATTTGAACTAGACATGGAGTCAATTCCATCAGCACCACAGGAGAAGTGGGTGGTTCCTACCAGGAAAAGGATGGCAGGAAGAGAAAGGCCAATAAAATGTACATTGAGATTCCATCTGACCCCTGTCAGCATGACAGTCATCAATAAAACAACAGCAAATGCTGGCAAGAAGTCAGACAAAGGTAAACATGTCCACACTGCTGCTGGGAATTTAAACTAGTACAGCCACTGTGGAAACCAGTATGGAAGCTCCACAAAAGACTAAAAATAGACTTTACCTACAACCCAGCCATGCCACTCCTGATATTTACAGAAAGGACTCCAAGTCAACACATCTCAAGTTTGTTGCAGTACTGATCACAATAGCTAAGTTATGGAACCAACTCAGATGTCTCCAACCAACTACCAAGGGATATATAAAGAAAATGTGTTTTATATATGTGCTGGATAGCTTTAGTGTCAACTTGACACACCTGGGTTGAAGGAGCCTCAATTGAGGGATTGCCTCTATTGGACTGGCCTGGGGCCATGTCCGAGGGACTTCTTCTTGATGAGTGATGTGGGAGGGCCCAGTCCACTGTGAGTAGTGCCACCCCTGGGCAGGTGGGCCTGTGTTGCATAAGAAAGCAGGCTGAGCAGGGGCCAGGGGAGCAAGTCAGTAAGCAGCATTCCTCCGTGGCCTGTACTCCAGCTCCTGCCTCCAGGTTCCTGCCCTAAGTTCCTACCTTGGGCTCCTGGATGAACCATGACCTGGGATATGTAAGCTAAATAAACCCTTTCCTCCCCAAGTTGGTAGTGGTCAGAGTATTTTGTCACAGCAATGAAGAAACAAACTAGGACAATATATATGGAAATTTTTTTTCAGATATTAAGTAGAATGAAGTCATGCCATTTGTAAGAAACTGGATGCAACTGGAATTGGTCGTATTAAGTAAATTAAATCGGTCTCCGAGAAACAAATATCACGTTTCCTCTCATTCATAGATTCTACATTATAGACACATTAAATCATATATGGACAGATGACATGAAAGAAGAAGCAAAATTGAATCAAAGAGGACTGCTGGGAGGGGGAGGAGAAAGGGGAGGAAGGCTATGAGGGGTAGGGAGACATGCTCAAAGCATATTATATTCTTTTTCTTTATTATTTTCTTGAAAAAGAACCTTTGATAAAACAAAGAAAAACAAAACAACATAAAAGGACAGCAAAGCCGACACTCAGTTTGAGAGTTTGAGACTCAGCTAAGACTTCAACAACAGCTGTGTAAGCTTGGTAGAAGTTACCTTGAGTCTGCCATTAGCGCTCTTTCTTTCTGTGGCTCTACATTTCTAGGAAAATGACTAGTACATGGTACGCTGAAAGACATTTGATTCTTAGAAATGAATTATTCTATAAGAGGAAGTTTTTATGCATTTCCCAAAGTGGAACTGTGGCACGGAAGACTACAGATGAAATGAAGTCACATCAAGGTCTCGAGGCGTAACTTCCTCCTAGGAATACCCGAGACACGAGCAAAACATGACTCAATTCATGTTAGATTATTTCTTCTTCTCAAAGATCTGCTGAAAATAGCCCTATAATAAGAATTAAGCAATTTTCACAGATTCTTTCTGGGAGAAAATGGATGAATCTGACAGTTTACTAATTGTACTTCATAAAGACAGAAACTAAAACAAAGTTTAAGCTGTGATGTAAAATGTCAATAGTGTCAATGGTGTTCCAGTTAACTCCAAAATCACCAGCTGACTATATCTCCAGCAAAAGTGACAGAAAGACATTAAATTGTCAAAGCACATTACACGGGATACACCTCTCATATGGTGTCAAACACTGTTAACAGTCTCAAGGGCGCAACAAGAGCAAGGAGAGACAGAACAGACTTGACATCCAAGTTGATCGGTTGATTCCATTCTCCACGTTTTTTGTCATCCTGGATGTGTTCTGGCTCAAATCCACCAACTGAAGCCTTTCGGCAGAGTGTAAAACCCTGTCACTCAGGCAAGAATAGCCACATAATCAAGGAAGCGTTTTTCCATTCTTCAGTTTGTTTCATTGTTTACAGTGCATCACTTTCCAGAATGTATGCCCCCCAAATTCCGTAGTTTCTAGACTGATTTCCGTAAGGAACTGTAGACAACTGAGTTCATTCTGTGAAAGGTACTTCCTTGTTCAGGACTTGCCTGCCATTTACCACCCTTTTATGATCAGACCAAGTCCCTTTTCTTTCCCAGGAGCACGTCCCCTCTACCTAAACAGACATGGGAATCTCAGATGTGCTATTTAACCATTTATTGTCCACAAATACATCTTAGTTCATGGGTTCAATGGTACGGGAATGAAAGGCCAGCATACTCCCCCACAGGTGCTGATTTGAAGAGCCAGAAGGCTTACCATATTCCATGGCCATACAAAGGATTGTATGAACAATTTAATCCAAGACCACCTGAGCCTGAATCCAAGACCAACCTGAATATGATCAGTTCTATGTAGTCTCCAAGTACGCCAGCATTTAGGAATCCCTCCAGATTGTGACTCACTTCAGACAGTCCCTAATTTGGGTACAACTTGCCCCTCACATACACAGAGAAACCGAAGGGCAACAGAAAGTTTCCTAACCCCAAGACATCATAATAGAACACTGAAAATCTTTCTTCTTTTGGGAATACATATTTGCGGTGAATTATTTCTTTGAACAAAGAATTTCTCTCTCTCTCTCTCTCTCTCTCTCTCTCTCTCTCCATATGATGCATATCTAAGACAGCCTTACTATATAATGCAGGCTGGCCTGGAACTTGACCTCTTCCTGCCTCAGTCGTCTAAATACTGGGATTACAAGCATGTGCTACCATATCTATACCACTAAAGAAAAAAGATATGTCCATTTATGCCTACAATAAACAAACAAGCTTAGCACCATCTCTGGAGACAGATGTCCCAAAGCTACTTAAGAATATTAAGTGTAGGCTTTTCAGAAGGGGGAATGTTAGAGTAGCAAAAAGCCCTGAAAGAAAGAAAGAAAGAAAGAAAGAAAGAAAGAAAGAAAGAAAGAAAGAAGGAAGGAAGGAAGGAA
>NW_008333886.1:4777933-4781368 GCF_000622305.1 Nannospalax galili | reverse complement strand
ATGGGAAGATATGGGAGGAGTTGCAGTGGGGGATTGGGCATGGATTTGATCAAAACACCTTATATGCATGTATGAAATTCTCAATACAATTTTTTTAAAGTTAAAAAAAATTGTAAGCGTAAGGACTGGAGAGATGGTTCAGCTGTTAAGAGCACTGATTACTCTTGCAGAGGACCCCGCTTTGGTTACCAGTACCCACATGGTAACTAACAACTATCCTAACTCCAGTTCAAAGGGTTCCGACATCCTCTTTTGACTTTTGTGGGCATTGCACAACACAGGTGCACTTACATACATACAAGCAAGACACTCATATACATAAAATAATATAAAAATAATAAATTAAAAATATTTTATAAAAGAATATTAAGTGTATGGCATAATTAGGAAGTAGGAGAAGAGACAGAGCAGAGAAGGGAAAAAGAAAGGAAGCTGGCCGGCTTTCTCTATGTCTATGAAAAGCATCAACAGTGCCATCTCTGACACAATCAAATTGGTCTGCTTTTGTTAGATATGTCAAGGGCCTACTAGAAGATTGGATAACTACATTTTTCCATGTTTTCTTTTTAGTTTCATTACTATTCAGACCAATTATTTTAGGTTGACAAGAAGTTACTATATATTTCATCGTGGTTCATAGACGTGTGGCTCACAAGTAATGTAATACTTAACTTCTGGCAAAATCCAGTCACCATTTTATTTTGCTAGTCTTAGGACTATTGGTTTGAACAGTCTTTAGAAGATTTTCTGAATCTTCCTCTTCTGATCATGTGGATAGCATGAGAGTATTCCAAAGGTCATTAATGGCATTAATATGATTAGCATGTTTAGAATAATCAGGAAACAAATGACCCCTGATATCCATAAAACTCTATAGTCTGAAAGTAACTACTTGCTGAACAATTCATAGAGACTTCTTATCTGGAGGCAAAACTAGAGGAAAAAGTAGTTGTAGAAACTTAGCTACATTTTCCTAAGCTGACCTTCACATACTTATGCCCAAGTTCTTACCATACAACACAAAATTTTTACCCTTTCATTGCAGTTGTATAGAGAAGTCAGTATGATGTGTGTGAATAATACCCTTGAAAATATAACGTGCTTCCAGGTGATTATTCAGTCATTAAACAAACATACTGAATTCTGATCTCTGCCCAACACTGTGCTAAACACTAGGATACCATTGATGAAAGGAGACCATCCCTCTTTAAGGTGCTCGCAGTCTAATGACAGAAAGAAAGAAGGAGGACAGCATAACACAGGGGCCCAAGTGCTGTTATGAGGGCATGCTGTTGTATATGTGGCAACTGCCCACCCTTGAGTAGGCGGCCAGTGCACAGTAATAGTTTCTACAGATTGTGAAGGGATTCAGAAGGCAGAATGGGTGTTTCAGGAACTTAAAGTAATGTGGAGTCCTTGGTAATATGCAAGAGTGCTGGAGAGTGGGGAGGTAAGGAACAGTGAGAGGAAAATCTAGGGTGGCCATGCCATCATGGTGGGTCTTTATGCCCTTTCCCACTTTACTACAAGGGAAAAGTAATTATTTTCTGGGACGTTTATAAGAAGGTGGATTGTTTTTCTTCATATTCTCAGTAGTTAAACTTTTAAATTGCAGTTCATTTAACTGACTTATCCTTTTTGTTTTGTTTTGATGAAACAAGAGCTCATGTATCCCAGGCTGGTCTTGAGTTCATACCTGGGATGACCTTGAAGTTCTGATCCTCTGGCCTCCATCTCCCAAGTGCTGGGATTACAGGTGTTTGATACCATGCCCTGTTTATTGTGTCTTGGAGAGGAAGAAAGCATCCTTGCCTAACTAGGAACTAGAGCAGGAATTTAGTATTTCAGGGATATATTAAATTAGTTGATATGTGAGCATATTTGAAGACTCCAAAAATAGTGTGTACAAAGAGGGAACAATTGGCAATCTAGACCAGAAGGGACAGAGAAGCTGGAGAACTATATAGGACATAACTAAAAGACAGGAGGGAAGACCCAGCCACCCACCTTGGGGACATGGACAGAGTCGATGACCAATGAGATGCATTGTCCTGGAAATGCTTACCATAACAATCTTCTAGGTTCCTTCTGCCTAGAGTTCACACAAACCTGGGGAAGAAGTACATTACAAGGAGTTATAAGCTCACTAAGCATTATAAGCTGACAGAATACTTTATCCCACCTGGACCATTTTTTATTGCATTTATTTATCTAATGCATGAATATATGTACACATGTGTGGATGGCACACATGTGGAGATCAAAAGACAACTTGCAGGAGTTGGTTCTTTCCTTCCACCATGTGGGATTAACTCAGATCACCAGCTTTGCCAGCAAGTGTGTTTACCCACTGAGCCATCTCCCCAGCCCTTGACAATATTTTTAGTTATATATGGACGCTATGCCAAATACAAGTTCCCCTGAAAGTGTAGTGGATTCACTCTAATGTGGGTGTTCCTTTTAAAAAGAATCCTTAAGGAGTTCCTTTTTACTCTGGGAGATGGAAGTTTTCAATTGGATAACACAGAACCATTGATGAGATGGTTCAGAACCTGCCGAGATGGGCAGGAACATGCTGGCAACAGAGCTTCTGGAAGACTCATCCATCAGGAGTGACCTAGAGGACACGAAATGGAAAGAGGAGTCATTCTGCTCAATGAACAGGGTGACAAACTGCCCTCTAAATGCTTATGCTTATACCCATAGATTAGTGCTGCTCTCAGCTCTGGTTAGTCAGGCACTGGTTAATGCAGAGACTCTTAGGCCAAAATGTGGAGAGTGAAAGACTGAAAGTGCGCAGTTCTAAATGGGTCGTCTATACTGCCTCCTTCAAGGCTCGGAACATTGTGGAAAGGGGCTAGAAAGACTGTAAGAGCCAGAGGATGAGGAGGAACACTGTGAAAAGCCGTCTTCTGGACATGACATGACTATAGCACTCATGAACTCACAGTAGCTGTGGCCGCCTGCAGGAGACCTGCACACGATGGGGCTGTCAACATTCCATCCTGATTGGGGTGGGGCTTCCAAAGCCCCATTGGAAGTAATAGTTTCTGGGGGAGGAGGAGTTCTTTTCCTCAGTCCTACAACCACTATTAACTTGCTCTCCTGGTCTAGTGCTCCAATAAATAATCTTCCACTTTACGTAAACAACGCAATAAAACTCAGACAATTACACACAAAGACATAAAAATAAGAGGAAGACTGTTGGGAAGAAGGGATTCAGCAAGAGTGAAAGACGGATGAGAGGGAAGTGGAGGGGGAAATAGGCAAAAGTACATTGTCTGCATGTATGAAATTGTCAAAGAACTTTTTAATTGGGGAAGGGAGAAACATAAAAGAGTCAAAAATGCCAGCCCTCGAAGCCCTGAACATCTTGTCACCAGCAGCTCATATCACCCGCACACTGTCTTTTCATGACACTCTTCCTTATCCTCT